>NC_141048.1:47102344-47657344 GCF_041138505.1 Cibotium barometz | reverse complement strand
TGAGAGAGAGAGAGAGAGAGATGGTTGTAGAGAGGGAATAGTTCTTTTCTGGAACCTTGGTCGGCCGCAGCAATGCGCAGGTGCAATACTACTATGTATGTAAAAGAGAAGACAAAAGACATTATATATAAGATACACTTATTTAAGAGTGAACACACCTCAAAGATGACCATAGCCAAGGGTAAAGGATCTAACAAAGTCTAGTTACTGCTTCCTTATTAGGAAAACCCCTATTTGTCCCCTCTAATTTAGCTATGGGTAAAGGATCTAACAAAGTCTAGTTGCTGCTTCCTTAGGAAAACCCCTATTTGTCCCCTCTAATTTAGCTATGGGTAAAGGATCTAACAAAGTCTGCATTTCTTGGAATACTAATGTAACTCCGCCTAAACATCTTGATGTTCAGTTGGGTGGTCTGGGGGTTTTACGTCTGTCGATTGTCTTTGGGACATTTTTTGGGGCTTGTTTTCACTGTAATAAATTTGGTCATTTTGCATGTTCATGTCCGACCAAACTTGTCTCCCCTTCTCCTCAGAAAATGCCTGGAGTCAGTCCCGCTAATTCTGATACGGCTAAGGACAAAGGTAATGATTCATTGGGAGATACTGTCCAAGCTCCACCTACAGGAAGTGTTAACACTCCTCAAAATGATAATCTGCAACTTGCTGAGCAGGTGATTCAACGGAATGTGTTGTTTCAACTCATAGGGATTCTCCTTCTTGACTCCATACTACAGCTGTTCAACATCATGTTCACGTATCTCCTAACATATATGCAGCATTGCAATCATGTGAATAAGATTCAATGGATGTATAGATTCAAAAGGAATTGGAATCATGAGATAAGCATGAACAAGGGCTTCTGCAATCTCAACTGCAAGTTCTGGAACTGGAGGACTTAATGTAGAAATGTTGCATAATATTCATAGTTTGAATGGGTTAACTTTCAAGGATAACTTGGAATGTAAAGGGTATAAAAGGGAAACAAAAGTATGACTTATTTTGGTCTTATGTGGCTAAAAACCCTGATGTGATGGTTTGGGGTATTCAGGAACATAATCTTTTTGATAGAAAGACAAACAAGAAACAACTTTTTGCTAGGATCATAGTTTTCTATGGGAGACTACCTAATACTTTTAGCGGGGTTGCTTAGCGGGGTTGCTACAATTGTACATAGGGATCTTCATCCTACTATTGTTGCGAATCACCCCTCTCGAAGAGCTTTAGTGTTGGAAATTACTTGGGATCACCAACAGTTGTGGATCATTAATATTTATGCTCCAAATCTTTCCAAAGAAAGAAGGTAGTTGTGGCAATGGTTGGATAGTTTGCAAGGGAACGTACCCTGCTTATTTTTTGGGGATTTTAATATGGTTGAAACACTTAGAGATAGAAGTGGATCCTCATCTCTATTGTTGGGTTCTAAGAAGAGACACTGGGATCATTTGGTAGAAAAGAAGGTCTCACTGATGCATGGTATCTTGGTGATTGGGCATCCCTGCCAAGGCGCACTTACTTCAAGCCTGCAATATGCCTCAACCTCCTCAAGACTTGATAGAGTATATTTTTCTCATGGAGCTGATTGGGTTCCTCACACTCTTATGTTGAGTGTCTGGAGAGACTGATTCTGTTATTTCGGATCATTATCCATTATTTTGGGACTTTGGTGATTCTGATGGTACAGGGTTAAGACCACATGGCAAGACCAGACTTTTGATTGTAAACTCTGATTTTCTTTTAGATTATAAATTTCAACATCAAATTAGGATACATGCTCAAGCCTTGTCTATTGTTGTTGCTTATCATTCCCCCTCAGTTTGTGTGTGTAGTTCAGCAAACCATTAGATCTACTGGTCGGAGGGTTGCTGCTCAAAACAGGCTCATTGAAAGGAAAGCAGAATAGGAATTGGGGTTGTTACTTCAAAAGCAACAGTCTTCATGTCTTTCTAATATGGAATTGCAGTCTTTGGAGCATATCAAGCAATAGATTCATAAGTTTGAACTATCAAGGGTTCAAAAAGGAAGAATTTTATCACGTCAACAGTTCTTTTCTAGTCAAGATGCTCCTTCCAAATTTTTATTCAAATCTTTGAAGGCAGAGGAAAAGAGATTGCATGCTTTCTATCAAGCATTCTAATGGAGAAGTGATTCGTGATCCAAATGAAATGGCTCAGGCTTGGCTCAATCACTTAAGCTCATCTATTGGTGGCTTGGCTGAGGATGCATCTGCAGATAGGTGGCTTGCTCAAGCACGTAACTAAACTGGTTGACCAAGATCAAGCTAATTGGTTAGAGCACCCGTTATAGGTTGAAGAATGTTATGAGGCATTAACTCATCTTGGAAAGGATAAAGCCCCTGGTTGGGATGGTTTGACTGTTGAGTTCTTGTTAAAATTCTAGGAGCTTTTGGCTACACCGATTTCTTATATGCTGAATAGTGCTTTTAGCTTTGGTAAACTTGAATTTTCCATCAAAAAGGGCTTAATCAGACTGATTCCCAAACAAGTGGCAGCTTCCTCCTTTCAACACTGGAGACCTATTTCGATGATGTCTATTTTGCAGCTAGGTTATCTCCGGTGTTAGCCAAAGTAGTTTCACAACATCAGCATGGTTTCATCAAAGGAAGGTCAATTTATGATAACATCTATGCGGCCTTGTTGGGCTATGAGGTGGCCCACAAAACTACTCAAAAGTGTGTTCTCTTATAGCTTGACCTAGAGAAGGCTTCTGATAGGGTTCAATGGTCTTTTCTCTCTGCTGTGTTGACTAAGCTTGGGTTTGGTCAAAGGATTGTAAACATAATTTTGGTCTTATGCAAAGGTGCATCATCTGCTCTATTGCTAAATGGCATAATGGTTGGTGAATTTGATCACAAGAGATCTATCCATCAAGGCGACACACTTGCCCCTCTGTTGTTTGCTGTGGTGACTCACTCTCTCATTTTGGCCTTAGAGAATGCAGCCGAATTGGGTAGTATTCAGGGGTTGAAATTCTCAAACAACTTTTGATCAAGTGTTTTGCTGATGATTCTTTATTGTTTTTACAAGCTACTGCTCAGAATGTACGGGAAGCATTAAAATTAGTGGAAATGTTTGGCAAAGCCTTTGGGTCCAAGTGTAACATTTTTAAGTTCAGAATGATATCTCTTTCAGAAGATGACTCTTTTGATGTTTCATGTTGGGATGGTAATGTAGTCTCCAAGGGCACAATATTCATACATTTAGGGGCACCTCTTGAGGTTCAAGTGACTAACAACCAGCTAGTGTAGTGGGCGTTGCAGAGAATAAAATTTAGAAATGGTCTTTTCATTTCCTCAGTCTTGCTGGAAGGGTCAAGGTGATTAATTCCATTTTATTGCCTTATATTCAGTTCTATTATCCCTTGGTTCACTTCACGAAGGTTCATTGGAAAGAAATTCTTTCAAAGGTTAGGGCATTTCTTTGGAGGAGATCTTCTACTAAAAGACATGTGGCTTGGATGGCTTGCGATAGGGTAACTAGACCTAAGAGATTTGCTGGCCTAGGTATTCTTCATGCTCAAACTCACTGTATAGCTATGAATACAAAGTTTTTTGCCTCTTTTACGCAACAAGTTCAGATTTGGTCTATCATGTTGAAATCTTTGGTTGAATCAACAGTTATTCGTGCGTTGAAGGTGGTAGATGGAAACCTTTGTCATGGTTTAATATGGTGGTGTCATGGGCTCCTGTTCACTTGAAAGCATCACCCTTTGCCCAGTTTCTGATTGACGTGGAAACAACTCGTTCATTTGCTCGTCTGGGATGGTTCCCCAAGGACTTCTAGTAACTCTTTGTTTTTCTGGAGTCTTTGGTGGGGACCTTTCTTTCCTTCCCCTCTGTTATATCTGGATATTAAATTAGCTAGAGTTATACACAACAAAGTAATTCAAACTTTGATTGGAATGGTCCTTTACTTGGCTGGAGAGATCCTTATTAGCTGAAAGCGATGTATGCCTTGTCCTTTACTTGGCTGGAGAGATCCTTATTAGCTGAAAGCGATGTATGCCTTGTCTTCTATTCAGGCTAACTTTATGATTCAAATCATGGACAAGGTTGTCCACTTACTTGCCAATACTCAGTATCTTTTGAGTTCTTTGGTATTTGATTGGCACTGGGCTTCTGGTCGTCCTTTTAGTGCTCCAAAGTCCAAGTCTTTGTATGATATTTTAATCTCATCACCGGATTGGCATACTCCATTGAAACGTATGTGGAAAGTCAAATGGTCCTCTGGTTTCTAGCAAACAACAATTTCATACTTTATGGAACACAAGGCTACCCAGCAGGGTCACTTGTTTTTTATGGAAAGTCATAACTGGTGCAATTCCTACATGAGTAAAAATGGCAGAAAGGAATATGGCATCCAATGTGCCATAGATGCTTTGCAGCTAAGGAATCTATGTTACATTTATTTTGGCATTGTCCTCCTCTCAGGTCTTTTTGGGTACAGATGTCAAGGTGGCTTATGGGCTAGTTAGGTATCAGGGCTCATTGGCCCAATTGGTTGATTGGATTTCTTTGTGTTTCAACTCCAGAATAGCTAGTTGCTTTCATAGCCTATAGATATGTATGTTTATGGGAGATTTGGTGTTCCAGGAACTCTTTGTTGTATGCTAGTGGTCAATCTCAATCATTGATAGTGAAGGATGTACAGCGGCAATCGATTGTTTTCATTTTGGATTATTTACACTCTCAGTCTTCTGTGGGTCGGTTACATTCACTCAGCCAAGGTGGTGGCTGATTCATTTTTTTTACATGCATAGGAGGTGATTTTACGTGGCTAGGACCTGCTGGAGTACTTTTTATTTCTCTCACCATACATCCAACAAAGTTGAGATTTTGATATATGGCTCAAGTAGCTTACTCTGTTGCCTTTTTGCTTGGGAATCTTTGCTGGTGTTTTTGGTTTCCATACGGTCAATGTATAAAGACTACATTGACCGTATGTATAAAGACTACATCATATGTATCTCCTACTTCTCCGGTATTATCAAGGATGGTGTATGTATATCTGCAGTTGGTTTGCTTGAGGCGTTCCACTCCACGCCTATCTTTTTCTTCTACACAGTAACATTGTATATATCATGATCTTGAAGTTTTAGTTGATTACTCCCCCCCCCTTGTATCTCTTACTTTTATATTACTTTTAATAATATTAAAGCTACTCTCTATTTCCACTAAAAAAAAGAGTGAACACATCTCATCTTGCATCCGCACGTATTAAAATTTAATATTAATTAAAAATATGTGTTTATTTATTTTATAAATACACATGTATATATAGGTATACGTCTAAATATAATAGAAATTTAAAATTTAAAATTAATTAAAAATATGTGTTTATTTATTTTATAAATGCACATGTATATATAGGTATACGTCTCTAAATATAATAAAATATAATATTATAGATAATATATATTTACATGTGGGTGTGTGTGTGTGTGTGTGTGTGAGAGAGAGAGAGAGAGAGAGAGAGAGAGAGAGAGAGAGAGAGAGAGTTTCTATATGTGGGAGAGAGTGTGTGTGTGTGTGTGTGTGTGAGAGAGAGAGAGAGAGAGAGAGAGAGAGAGAGAGAGAGAGAGTATCTATATGTGGGAGAGTGTGTGTGAGAAGAGAGATAGCGTGTGTGTGTGTGTGTGTGTGTGTGTGTGTGTGTGTGGAGAGAGAGAGAGAGAGAGAGAGAGAGAGAGAGAGAGAGAGAGACATTACATGTAAGATGCATTTATTTGAGACTAAGCACACCTCACTACTTATCCATACCATTAAAATTTAATTAATTAAAATTATATATATGTGTGTAAATCCATTTTAGTGCGTGTGCGTGCGTGTGTTTGTGTGTGTGTGTGTGTGTGTGTGTGTGTGTGAGAGAGAGAGAGAGAGAGAGAGAGAGAGAGAGAGAGAGGGGTAGAGAATTTCTACATAAGAGATAGTTTGTGTGGGAGGAGAGATTGTGCGTTTGCATTAGTGTATATGCGATGTGTACATATTTGTGTGAGAGAGAGCGTGAGCGAGTGAGAGAGTGAGAGTGAGAGAGTATATGCATGCATGTGCGTACATTTGCATCTATGTGTAGAATGTGCTTGAGAGAGAGTGAGATGGGTCAGATCTGGAGAGAGAGAGAGAGAGAGAGAGAGAGAGAGAGAGAGAGGGTTAGAGAATTTTTACATAAGAGATAGTTTGTGTGGGAGGAGAGATTGTGCATTTGCATTAGTGCATATGCGGTGTGTACATATTTGTGTGAGAGAGAGCGTGAGAGAGTGAGAGAGTGAGAGTGAGAGAGTATATGCATGCATGTGCGTACATTTGCATCTATGTGTAGAATGTGCTTGAGAGAGAGTGAGATGGGTCAGATCTGGAGAGAGAGAGAGAGAGAGAGAGAGAGAGAGAGAGAGAGAGAGAGAGAGAGAGAGAGAGAGAGAGAGTATATGCATGCATCTGCGTACATTTGCATCTATGTGTAGAATGTGCTTGAGAGAGAGTGAGATGGGTCAGATCTAGAGAGAGAGAGAGAGAGAGAGATAATGAGGGAGAGGGTGAAAAGAGAGAGAAAGAGAGCGAGAGATAGAGAATAAAAAGTAGCTTTTAATAAAATATAAACTGAAATATAAATTAAGTAGAAAACATATATTTATGTGTGTATACATGTGTGTGTTTTTATTTCAATTTATACATACATACATACATACATACATATGTATGTATGTATGTATGTATGAATATGTATATACATATATACATGTGTGTGTGTGTGTGTGTTTTGATGTGTGTACATGGATGTACACATGAGTATATTCACATGCTCACACACGTACATGTAGACACATGTTATGGATACACATAAATAAAAACATACACACCATGTACACACACACACAACAAATACACACACTAACACATACACACAATCAAGACACTTGCACGACACATGCACGTGTGAAGACATTACACAATCACACATACGTGTGTGTGTGCACACACAATCACACACATATGTATGCAAAAGATAAGACAAAAGACATTGTATATAAGATACACTTGTTTAAGAGTGAACACACCTCATTATGCATCCCCACGTATTAAAATTTAATATTAATTAAAAATATGTGTGTATATGTGTTTATTTATTTTATAAATGCACATGTATATGTAGGTATACATCTCTAAATATAATAAAACATAATATTATAGATAATATATATTTAGATGTGTGTGTGTGTGTGTGTGTGTGTGTGTGTGTGAGAGAGAGAGAGAGAGAGAGAGAGAGTGCACTTGTACATGAGAAAGAAGTGTGTTTGTGTGTGTGCATGAATGTATGTAAGAGAGAGAGAGAGAGAGAGTTTCTATATGTGGGAGTGTGTGTGTGTTGAGAAGAGAGATAGTGTGTGTGTGTGTGTGAGTGAGTGAGTGGAGGGGAGAGAGAGAGAGACAGAGACATGGAGGTCTATGTGTGAGAGTGTGTGGGGGGAAAGAGTGTGTGTTTGCATTAGTACATGTGCATGTGTGTACATGTGTGTGTGTAAGAGAGAGAGAGAGAGAGAGAGAGAGAGAGAGAGAGAGAGTTTTGACATTTGAGAGTGTGTGCATGTGTATGTGAGAGAAAGATGGTGTGCATGTGCATGTGTGTGTGTGTGTGTGTGTGTGTGTGTGTGTGAGAGAGAGAGAGAGAGAGAGAGAGATAATGGGCTGAAATTTTTTTCTGTGCATAGATCATGTGGCTTACATCATGAGCATGCATGTGCATGTGCAAGCAAATCCATGTGCAGGTGTAAGTGCTATTTTATACGATAATATTTTTTTTTCTTAGAAAACATTGATGCATGGTGTGCAGTGATCATAATGGGTTGAAATTTATTATGTGCATAGATCATATAGTTTACATGTCTTAGATAAAATATCAGCCCTATCAAAGGCCTATAGGGCCCTTGTCTGAAGGCTCACATGTAGAGGCCTGCTTTTTTCAATAGCAGGTCTATACACGCGAGCCTTCGGATAAGGGCCCTATAGACCTCTAATGGGGTTGATATTTTATCTAGGAGGTGTTCCATGATACTTATATGTACACATAAAATTAGACCTCTAATGGGGTTGATATTTTATCTAGGAGGTGTTCCATGATACTTATATGTAATTTTTAGAAATTTAAAAGTATCAAATTTATGTATTGAGCTAATTTAGAAAATATATAAATTTTCATCTATAAGTATGGAAGTAACCCTCGTTTCTCATCTTTCATTTCTCTCTCTCACCTCCAAGAGCATGGCTCGCACCCAGCAAACTGCTAAGAGATTCTAGCCCCCCCAAGGTGGGACGTGGAGTACCCCCCATCCAACCACCATGGTAGCAACATCGCAAGCGTAGGTGGAGGCCTGGCACTGTGGCTCTCTGTGAGATTAGGAAATACCAAAACACGGTGAACTTGCTCATATCGAAGCTCTCCTTCCAACGTGTGGTGCGAGAGATCATGCAAGATTTGCAAGATCGTCATGATAGGAGGTTCTAGGTTCACGCAGCATCAAGCCCACTACCCACGCGGTGGATAGGCGGTGGATAGGCAAAGCTTTGGAGGAACTCCAGGAGGCTGTTGCGAAAGCGTACCTAGTGGAAATTTTTTGTGACACAGTGCTTGCAGCTGTCCATGCAAAGAGGGTCACCAACCATCAGTGAAAAGGACATGCAGTTGGTTCGACGCATGCGACGCTTTGGATAGATCCTCTAAGCTAGGATATTTAGTTTTATTTTTGTATATCTCGCATGAATGTAATTCTCAAAAGCTATGTAAAGCTCGATGTATATCTTTAAAAAAAAATCTCTTATCTTGTGTTGCAAATAAGTCTCTTTTAATTTGAGTTTATATAATTTGTTGATTTATATGTGTCTTCGAATGGATACAATTTTTATTTGAGTTACGTGTGTAATTTGAATTTATTTGCTTGAGTCAACTAATAAAATACATTACAAGACACATATTAAACAAAAAACTCTGCAACCCAAATTTCCATTCATAGCATAAAAAATTACATAGTCATCAAAGTTACATAATCATCATAGTTATATGCTAGGCTTCTTACTACTAGGCTCTGCAGACTCTGAAGCCGCCTTGGAATCAAAACATGAAACCCTGCAAGCTTTGTCTTGATGAGAGTGGGATCCTGTACTCCCGCAACAATTCCACAGGCCACCACAGAATGTAAAGGCCCTAACCTTTGGGTCGAGAACAAGTAAAGTAACTTTGAGTGTCGAAGTAGAACAACTTTTTCCAAACTTAATTTAGTCGGAATAAGTTTGAATGCAGCACCCTTTATAAGTGTTTTAATCTTGTAAGATTCCTCCTCAGCCCTGAGTGATGAATAAGCTCTCACCTCAATCCCCTGTAATCATCCCCTATTTCAGAATGCAAGAAAATATTGTTTTCCCTTGTTGTTTTGTCCTAGAGAGAGAAAATATTTTAGAGAGAGGTAATTCAAAATTGAGATATTTCTAGATACAAAGTTTCTCCTAAGATCTAAGATAAATTCCCCTGAAACAGAAGTTCAAAATAAATTTCCCAATGTGCATTAGGAATTAATTGAATATGTGTATTAAAGGCCTTAGCCTAAGGGTCCACATTTTCAAAAAAAATTGGATTAAGGTCCAAATAATTTTCCAATGGGCCAATAGGATTAATCCAAGAGTTGGGATGACAAAAATGCAAAGAATAAAAGAAAATACCTCAAAAATGAGTAAATTCTCACATAAGATGAAGAGTTGATTGAGTATAAGGTTTATTAGTTAAAAATTAAGGTTAAAAATTAGGATATTTTGGTAAAATGATGAATTTTTGACACCTCAATAAGGAGGGAGGGCCCCATCAAGTAGGTGCCTTTTTTATCATCATTACTTGCCTTTTTTAATTCAAAAAAATGAGATTTTTATCCCTCTATTTTGCCTCTTCTTTTGGGAGCTTTGGAGCTTCTCTATTCTCCATCCTCTCTTGGAGATTACCTTTCCCCTCTTGGTGGCCAAGGGCTTGGTTGAGGGCCTCACTTCTATCCAAAGATTCAAGCCAAAATCAAAGGTAAGATCTCATTTAATGGTTTTTTCTATTCCTCTCAATGCCAATTTTCTTCTTCTCAACCCCTCTAAAGCCTGAGAAGCTTTCAATGGAATGGTTTTCTCTTGAAATCAAGTTTTCCAATGATTCATAAGGTTTAATTAGATTAATGTTAGTCTTTATGCTTAATTATAATGTTTCCTTTAAGAAAATCTCTCTTTTGGAAAGATTAATCATCTTTATGATTAGATCCTTGTTAGAATGATGATTCTCAATAATAATCACTTTATTTTATTCAAAACTCTAGGCTTTATAAGCTAGAGAAAGAGATTAGATATTTTCATGATTTTTAATCTAGTAAAAATGATGGTTAATTCTTTTTAGCTTGATTATGAGTAAGAAAAATCATATTAACTCATTCTAAATTGAAAGATGGTTATGCTAACATTTTTAGAAATGAGGAATGGTTATTTTAGAATAATCAAGAGATTTATTCATAATTATGCTTATAATTATGATTATAATTATGTTATGTATGCATAATTTAATTTTAGTCTAAAAGAATAGTTCCTATCATATTTCCATTACAAGTATTCATTTTAAAATAGAAAATTGAACATTCTCAGTAATTGCAGCGAAGCTATGGTAATTTTTAAAAAAAAAAGATAAATCTTATTTTGATGCATAATTTTAATAAAGCAAAAAGAGAAATTCCTATCATATTCTAGGTATAGTTATTTTATGCTAAAAGAATGATTTTTATCATATTTATGAAAATACTTTTATAGTATTTATGCATATTTGTTTAATTAGAGAAAAGAGAAATTTTAGATATATTTATTTTCATGCATAAAAATTTAGATGCAAAAAGAGGAATTCCCATGATATTCAAGATTCGAACATTTAAATGTTAAAAGAGGAATTTTTGGCATATTCCAAGATATGGATATTTTTATTTATTTAAAAGAAGAATTTTCATTGTATTTTAAGTAGAAAATTGCATAAATTAATTTTGATGTTAAAAGAGAAGTTTTCACCATAATTTCATGTAGGAAATTTTGGTATATTAAGGTTGAGGATCAAATTGATGAAAAGAATATTTTAGATATTTCTATGCGGATAAATCAATAAATGATATATACTCACAATTGGATTATTGGAAGAAGAGTTATTTTTATAAAGTTTCATTATTCTCGAATAGAACTATTTTTTTAAAATTCTATTGTGGCCAGGAAGAAAGGAATTTTCATAAAGTTGGAATTTTCCCTTACGGCGGTTGGAAGTCACCGTCGTTAATTTTTTAGTTAATTAGAAGAATTATCCTTAGGAATCAAAGTTAGGATTAAACCGAGTAATTTATGGTTAGACCTCGACCATGAGTATGGTGGGCCAGTAAGATACTTGCCCATCTCTCGAATCTGAATCAAGCAAAACCTCGTGACCAATTCTAAATCTTTGATAATACGAAGAATAGACTACCGTCTGAATTAGAGAAGTTTTTCTTAGACGAAATTCATTGAGAAATGAGTTGGAACTTCATTGAATTTGATGGGTAGATTATCTTGATATGAGATTCATGATTTTCATTAAGAAAGTATGGTTTATGAGAAAAAGGGTTTTGTGGAATCAAACTCAACGGGAAATTCTTACTTGCATAGAAACTCTGTTTTTGAAAAGGACTGTTTTATGCCAGAATGCTGGAGGAAGTATTTGGCTTATGATTTACCTAAGGAGAGATTCGTTTGAAATAGCTCGCGGCGGGGAGTCCTCAAAGGACGTCGCTCGCGGCAAAGCTTGCCGAGGTCTTGACCAGCCTTGGTATGTCGGTTTTTGGAGTGACCACCAGCCTAGTCTCGTGCCCGGGCATTCGTGGGCGAGGCCCCGAGTGAGAAACCCTGCCTCGCGCATGAGGGGGCTGCCTCCGGTGTCAGCTATCGGGAGTTCGGTGCGCGGAGGGAGCAGAGGGATCTCACAGATGACCCGCCTGGGGGATAGGCCCCACACTTACACCACTGGCATGGTTGGTGAGATCATGTGTGATATGCGGCCAGTGGGATGACAGGCTGTGTGACAGCCATTCTAGAGACCCATTCTAGAGACCGGCATAGTTATAGCGCCAGCTCATTTAGTTGGGTTCACACTATAGAGAACCCTAGTATGTATTTGGTTGAGTACCTTTTCATATGGGTGTACTCTTATCTTTGTATATGGTGTGTTGAGTGTTGTGTGCGAAGAAGAAGAAGAAGATTTTTCAGCCTCTCACCTTGTGTGCTCTCTTTTAGGGTTTTGTGAGTGTGTGTGTGTGTGCTTGCAAGAGCTCAAGATCTCTTCTCCCCTGCATCTTTTCATTGGGGACTTCCATAATTCTCCTCTTAGTAGACCTCGACCCTATTAAAGACCTTGCCTAAGGCCAACCCTTGATATAAATTTATCTAATTCTCTTCTCATTGGATTTAGCCAATCATTCATTGATATAGATTTGGACAAATCTATATACATACATATACCACTCCTATTGGGGATTTGCCTAATGCTCCTCTAACTAGAACCATTAAGTATAGATTTAGATAGTTGTCCAAATCTATATACAATGCATATCTTACTCATATTACTAACTAATTCTCTTCTCACAAGATTTGGATAACCATTCAATATACAGATTCGGACAATTGTCCAAATCTATCTATTGTTCATACCTCACTCCTAATGGGCAAAGTGGATGTGATAAGATGTGATGTGGATCCGAATGAATGTAAATGAATGTGATGGGATGTAAATGGATGCGATGTGAATAGATGAGCCCTAGATTTGGCCAACCACTCAATGTAGATTTGGACAATTGCCTAAATCTATAATTAATTCATAGTTCACTCCCATTAGGAACTTGCCTACCTAATTCTCTTCTCATCACATTTGGCTAACCCCCCATTTAAATGTAGATTTGGCTAACCATTAAATATAGATTTTAATAATTGTCTTAATCTACCTACAATCCTAAACCCTTCACTTATGCTTATCTCACTAGATTTAGTCAACCATTTAATAAAGATTTGAGCAATTTATCTATAGTTCATAGCTTCTATGACTACATCCTTATGCTAACCATTACCATGGACTTGCCTAATTCTCCTCTGACTACACCCTTATGCTAACCATTACCACGGACTTAGCCTATGCTCCTCTCAGTATATTTGACCAATAACTTAATATATAGATTTGAACAATTCTCTAAATCTATATGTAGTTCATAGCTCACTCCTATTAGGAACTTCCCTAATGCTCTTCTCAATACTTTTGGCCAACCATTAAATGTAGATTTGGACAATTATCCAAATAATTCATGACCGCTATTGGAGACTTGCCTAATGTTATTTATCCAACCATTCAATACAGATTTGGACAATTATCCAAATTCATGACCCCTATTGGAGACTTGCCTAATGTTATTTATCCAACCATTCAATACAGATTTGGATAATCCAAATCTATCTATAATTCATAGCTCACTCCTATGGGGGACTTGCCTAATGCTCATATCACTATACCTCACATCCCTATTTTTGGGGGCTTGCCTAATACTAACCCTTATTGGGGATTTGCCTAAAGCTTCTCTCATTATTTTTGATTCATAGCTCACCCCAATTTGGGAGGATAATTGTCCAGATCTAACTACAATTCATAGCTCACTCTGAATGGGGACCTCCAAAATGCTCCTCTCACTAGACCTCATCCCTATTGGAGACTTGTCAAAGGCTAACCCTTATCGGGGATTTGTCTAATTCTCCTCTCACTAGATTTGACCACCCATTGAATATAGAATTGGACAATTGTCCAAATCTATATAGGTCACTCCATTGGGGACTCACATAATCCTCCTCTCACTAGATTTTACTATCATTCAAATTTATAGATTTAGACAATTCTCCAAATCTATAACAATTCATATCTCACTCCTATTAAGGACTTACCTAATGCTCTTCTCAATAGATTTGGTCAACCATACAATATAGATTTAGACAGTTATCCAAATCTATTTATAATTCATAGGTTACTCCTATTGGAGACTTGCCTTATAATCCTTTGAATAGACCTCACCCCCATTAAAGGATTTCCTCCCTAACCATAAACTTGGCTAATGCTCCTCTCTCACTATATTTGACTAACCACTCCATGTAGATTTGGACAATTGTCCAAATCTACCTACAATCTATACCTAACTCCTTTTGGGGAGTTGCCTAATGCTCCTATCACTATATTTGTCCAACCATTAAATATAGATTTGGATGATCCAAATCTATCTATAATTCATAGCTCACTCCTATTGGAGACTCTCCTAATGGTAATCTCGCTAGACCCCATGTCCCTATTGGGGGCTTCCCTAATAGTAACCCTTATTAGGCATTTTCCTAATTCTTCTCTCATTATTTTTAATCAATATCTCACCCCAATTGGGGACTTGCCTAATACTAACTATGGGGGTTTGCCTAATGCTAACCCTTATGAGGAATTTTCCTAATGCTTCTCTCACTATTTTCAATCCATAGCTCACCCCAATTGGGGACTTGCCTAATGCTTTTCTCAGTAGATGTGGCCAATCATTCAATATAGATTTGGAAAATTTTCTAAATCTATCTACAATTCATAGCTCACCTCTATTGTGGGGACTTCCATAATGCTCCTCTCACTACACACATCACCCCTATTAGACTTACCTCCCCAACGTTTTTCAAGTGGGAGAGAATGTAAGATTCCTCCCTAGCCTCTCAAGATGTCCAGCACCTTCCCCTGTAATCAAATCCCTCTTTAGAAATATAAAAGATCTTGTTTCTACCAGTTTTGGCTTAGAGAGAGAGAAAATTATGAAAGTGTTCCTTTCTTCATTATGGATTTTTATACATAAAATAATGCATAAAAGTATTTTTTTTATTTATAAAAGAGTTACTTTCATCATATTGATTTTTATGCATAAAAGTATGCATAAAAGAATATTTTTTAATTATAAAAGCGTTACTTTTATCATTATTGAATTCTATGCATAAAAGTATGCATAAAAGAATATTTTTTTATTATAAAAGTGTTACTTTTATCATTATTCTATGCATAAAAGAATATTTTTTTATTATAAAAGTGTTACTTTTATCATTATTAATTTCTATGCATAAAAGTATGCATAAAAGAATATTTTTTAAATTATAAAAGTGTTACTTTTATCATTATTGAATTCTATGCATAAAAGTATGCATAAAAGAATATTTTTATTATTATAAAAGTGTTACTTTTATCATTATTGATTTCTATGCATAAAAGTATGCATAAAAGATATATATTTTTTATATTAAAAGTGTGATTTTCATCATAAATGATTTTTATGCATAAACATATGCATAAAAAATATGTGATTTGTATCATAAATGATTTTTATGCATAAAAGAAATTCTTTCATATTAAAAGAGTGATTTTCATCATAAATGATTTTTATGATGATAAAAGTGTGACTTTCATCAGAATTAGATTTTATGCATAAATAGATGCATATAGAATGATTATATTTAAATAAGGGTTCTCTTAATCCTCTGTTTAATTTTCACAAAAATTGAAAAAATGAATAAGTAGATAATCTGTGAGAAGAAATGCTACCGTTTCATATTCACTAAGATGGTAATGAGAAAATTCAATTAAACTATCAAAGTCGGAGATTGAGATAAATGATTATTTTATTCCTCATAAGAAATTCATGTTTTTAGAAATCTGTAAGCAAATATTCATCGAACAAAATTTAGAAAAAGAGAAAGTGAAATAGTACCTTTCGAGAAAGATAGTTTAGGAAGAACCTTTCCAGACCCAAACTCTGATTCAGACTATTGACCAAGACCTAATTCCTTAATCAATGATGATGTGTCCAGTTCAGGAAAAATGTACTCAAATCCCCCACCAAATCTGAAACTAAGTTAAGACTTTTGATTTTGATCGGAGGATCAAGTTAACAAAATTCGAGGAATTCTGTTTGGAATTCAGACCTGGATCTAGAAGTATTGAGATACGGATTTAAGATTATTCATGGTTTTCAAACAAAATCAAAACTGAAAACTTGCATAGAAACCCTGTTTTCTTAAAGGACTGTCTTACGCCAGAATGTTGGAGGGAGCATTTGGTATATATGTTTATCTAAGGGAAGTTCAGTTGTGCAACAGCTGGCGGGGAGTGTTCGAGGGACAACTCACGCGGCAAAAACTTGCCCAGGTCTTAACCAGCCTGGGTATGGTGAAAAATGATGTGCTTCCGGTACAATGGGCGAGCGCCGACGAAGCGGTTCCTGAGTGAAATACCAAGACACCTAAGGAGGATCCTGGAGGGTTCTGACCAGGACCCTAGCGAGAAACCCTACCTCGCGCATGAGGGGGCTGCTTCCGCTTTGTCAGCCTACTGAGAGTCCGGTGCACGGAGGGGACAGAGGGATCTCACAGTTGGTATCAAAGCAGAAATTGCCTAAATTTTTAATAGAAATCTGGGATAGAAATCTAGGAAAGACATGTTTTCACTTGTTAATACTATGTGAATGAACTTCAAAATTTTAAAACTTATAAATTGCCTACCTAATTCTCTTCTCATCACATTTGGCTAGCCCCCCATTAAATGTAGATTTGGACAAGCATTAAATATAGATTTTAATAATTGTCTTAATCTACCTACAATCCTAAACCCTTCACTTATGCTTATCTCACTAGATTTAGTCAACCATTTAATATAGATTTGAGCAATTTATCTATAGTTCATAGCTTCTATGACCACATCCTTATGCTAACCATTACCATGGACTTGCCTAATTCTCCTTTGACTACACCCTTATGCTAACCATTACCACCGACTTGCCTATGCTCCTCTCAGTATATTTGACCAACAACTTAATATATGGATTTGAACAATTGTCTAAATCTATATGTAGTTCATAGCTCACTCCTATTAGGAACTTCCCTAATGCTCTTCTCAATACTTTTGGCCAACCATTAAATGTAGATTTGGCCAATTATCCAAATTCATGACCCCTATTGGAGACTTGCCTAATGTTATTTATCCAACCATTCAATACAGATTTGGATAATCCAAATCTATCTATAATTCATAGCTCACTCCTATTGGGGACTTGCCTAATGCTCATATCACTATACCTCACATCCCTATTTTTGGGGACTTGCCTGATACTAACCCTTATTGGGGATTTGCCTGAAGCTTCTCTCACTATTTTCGATTCATAGCTCACCCCAATTTGGGAGGATAATTGTCCAGATCTAACTGCAATTTATAGCTCACTCTGAATGGGGACCTCCAAAATGCTCCTCTCACTAGACCTCTAACCCTTATCGGGGATTTGTCTAATTCTCCTCTCACTAGATTTGACCACCCATTAAATATAGAATTGGACAATTGTCCAAATCTATATAGGTCACTCCATTGGGGACTCACATAATCCTCCTCTCACTAGATTTTACTACCATTCAATATAGATTTAGACAATTCTCCAAATCTATAACAATTCATATCTCACTCCTATTAAGGACTTACCTAATGCTCTTCTCAATAGATTTGGTCAACCATACAATATAGATTTAGACAGTTATCCAAATCTGTTTATAATTCATAGGTTACTCCTATTGAATAGACCTCACCCCCATTAAAGGATTTCCTCCCTAACCATAAACTTGGCTAATGCTCCTCTCTCACTATATTTGACTAACCACTCCATGTAGATTTGGACAATTGTCCAAATCTACCTACAATCCATACCTGACTCCTTTTGGGGAGTTGCCTAATGCTCCTATCACTATATTTGTCCAACCATTGAATATAGATTTGGATGATCCAAATCTATCCATAATTCATAGCTCACTCCTATTGGAGACTCTCCTAATGGTAATCTCGCTAGACCCCATGTCCCTGGGGGCTTATTAGGCATTTTCCTAATTCTTCTCTCATTATTTTTGATCAATATCTCACCCCAATTGGAGACTTGCCTAATACTAAATATGGGGGTTTGCCTAATGCTAACCCTTATGAGGAATTTTCCTAATGCTTCTCTCACTATTTTCAATCCATAGCTCACCCCAATTGGGGACTTGCCTAATGCTTTTCTCACTAGATGTGGCCAATCATTCAATATAGATTTGGAAAATTTTCTAAATCTATCTACAATTCATAGCTCACCTCTATTGTGGGGACTTCCATAATGCTCCTCTCACTACACATCACCCCTATTAGACTTACCTAAGGCTAACCCTTTTTGGGGACTTTCCTAATGCTCATATCACCAAATTTGGCCAATCATTCAAAATATATTTGGATAGTTGTCCAAATCTAACTATAATGCATAGCTCACTCCTATTGGGGACTTCCAAAATGCTACTCTCACTAGACCTCACCCATATTATAGACATACCTAAGGCTAACCCTTATTGGGGATTTGTCTAATGCTCCTCTCACTGGATTTGACCGACCATTTAATATATATTTGGCCAATTTTCCAAATCTATATTCAATTCATAGCTCCCTCTTATTGGAGACTCACGTAATGCTGCTCTTATAGATTCGACCAATCATTTAATATAAATTTAGACAATTCTCAAAATCTATAAACAATTCATATCTCACTCCTATTAAGGACTTTCCTAATGCTCTTCACAATAGATTTCACCAACCATTCAATACAATTATCCAGATATATATACACTTCATAGCACACGCCCTCTCATATCCCTTTAAAGTATTTAACTAAGTCTAATATTTTAACTTCATCCCTCTAGAGTACTCAATCATGATTTGATTAATAGATTATTTTTTCTATGTAAATGTTAAATGATTAAAAATTCTAAATATCTACAAAATGTATGAAACTAAGTTAGTTGATGACATCAAACTTTGAATAGATTCAAAATGTCAAACAAGAAGACATCATCCTACTGCTAAAAGTTCCAAGGGAAGCTCAAGGCTTGAGATTTTTAATGGTGTTAATGATGACAAGGCATTGACTTGGTACCTTGACTTCTATAATGAAGAGAGGAAGCCAATGAAACATTTATAATTGTTTGCATTACAACCCAAGAAAGAGGCATACAAAAAGCTTGGTGTAGTACATGCATTATCTGAGGGGATTGCGGGAAAAGAAGGAGTTCCATGCATTCGTGTGGATATTAGAGACTCTAATAAATCATACTTGTTGGATGCATTTTCTTATGATGATGCAAAGATGAAGACCGATGGTGCTCAATCTATGTTAACAATGGGTTGGTGTATGGAAAAGGAGGATGATGAGCCTATGATAAAAAAATACATAGATGGATTTTACAAGGTTCAAGCCAATATTTCAAAGGATGAAGCTAGAGGTAAAACAAAAATAGTGAATCAAAAACAATAAACATCATCTACTTTGGCAACAAATATAGTTGAAGGTTCTGCCATTGTTCCATTTGGTGATACTGCTATTGTTGTGGACTATGATCAAACAAAGAATAAGATTGCAAAAAACGTATTGAAGTTCATCTTAGGTTGGTCACTTAGAGCAATAAATTGAGCAAGAAGCATGTCAAAAAATTAGCTCTCGACTTTGGATTGAATTCTAGACCACCTGCATCATGCGCTGATCTACTAATGCCTTTTAATGAGGCTACTAGCAAACCTTTAGAGATAGTGAGGAGAGACCGTCTTCATAAATACAAGTATTGGATACTTTCTGGTCAACACTCCATTTATGTAGCTAGAGTTTTCATAGAGAGTGTGACTGATGAAGCCATGAATCAAAAAAAGAAGTATTATATGGAAAGGGTGGCCGAGGATAGTGCAAAATTGCCCTCCAAAGGAGAGTGTGGAATTATCTCGAATGGCAAACTTAGAATCTCAAAATATAATGCAACAATCTCCATATCATGATAATCTAAAGCAAGTAAGGGATCAATGGATTGCATTTAATAGACCTGCAAAGCCTCACCACCAAGGAGTTACAGAGGGAAGTGAACAACATGTATAATGGGATATAAGTAACTCTCAACCTTTAATATTTGCTGTTTTTAGAAATACCTCAATAAATTATTGGTTATCATTGATAAATTATTTCATAACATTGCCAAATGTTGAGAAATGTTGTGCAAAAATTTATCGAGTTAGCACGAGTTGCATTTTGTCATAGTGTTGCAAACATGATAATATGCCCAAATGACATGTTTGAGACATGGATGAGGATTATGGATGCATACAGAGATGGATCACTACCCTATCGTGCTGAGCATATCAGGGTGGGAGAGACAACCGACTGTTGGCATGTTCAGGTGTTTACAAGGTTTAAATGAGGAGAATATTAAGATCATTCAAGAAGAAATATTGGATTCCAAGATTGTTCTAGTTAGGAGAAAGCATGATATAGACAAGATGGATATGGAAGAAAGAGCACGTCAAATGAAGGAGGATAAGATGTTGCAGGAAGAGCTTGTAGGAAAAGTCAAAGTGACAAGGTTGACAGGCCATGGGATCAGTGTGTGACTTACTACAACATCCAGCCAGAATACTATGAAAAGATAGCTGGATCAAGTCAAATATGGCTGAAAAAGAAGCTTTCTTGTAGAGATCATAAAGATGCATTGTCTCCATCGGCACAACCATACATTCATGGATTATAAACCAAAAGGAGGGAACTAGTTTGCACTCTGATAAGTATCCTTTTGGTGGAGTGTATACTAGGTTGGACCAAACATGGAAGGGATGGAGTTCATGTGCAACACATTCAAGGAACCAATTACCATAGGCATAGTGGTGATTGATGTAGTTCATGGGGTTTGTAGAATGACATGGAGCTCAAACAGGTTTGAGATGATGTTGCATGGATTGTTAAAACTAGCTGCTATTGAACCTGCACAATTTGTCCTCATTGCATTTGTAACATTCAAGAAACTTGTAGCCTTGGAGAGTGCTTTAGAGAAGGTACCTGGGAAATACAAGATGGCAATTGGTAGCGTGAATATTAACCCTCCTGATACAGATCATGTGGATGGATCAATCAATACTTTTTTGGCACATGAAGGAATTCATGGATAATCGCTGCTACCAAGATTTGGAGCATAGAACATATATTTTGGATACTTCTGACAATAGTGATAGTGATAGTGATAGTGGTGACTCAAGTGGACAGAAAGAGAAAACCAGTGCACAAAGACTATTACTAAAGATGGAAGATGTTATTTCTACAACTATATAATCTTTTTATAGGGAGGATGAGTATGTTTTTGATGTATTCGCATTGGGAAGTGCATGTAGAATGGCTCTTGCAAACAAACAAAAGACAGTGGCAATGGTTCCAAGTTTACAAGAATTACATGGGATTGAATCAGTGTATTCAAGCTTTGTTAAGGGGAATCTTGGAATCAGTTCATGGGCTAGAATCAGAAAGCAAGGAGATGATTCTTTGTTTACAAATGAGATAGAAGGCCTCGCACCAGAGCATATAGCTACACTCACAAAGGAGCATGAAGGGGCAATGTTAGACTTTGATCAACTTATTCCCGATGAGCTAGACACAACAGGTGTTTAAAAAACATATTTAGTTCTCATTTTATTGGTAGGAGAGTTTTTTCCATTGTGATATGTAATTAAACGCTCTAGGAATATCATCAGCTAGATTTTTATGTAGGGTACTTATGATCTTAACTTAGTAGAAAAACTTCTATTTCGTTTTGTAAAATTCAAAGACACTATTGTTGGGCTAATTTGACTACATCACAATTTGTTCATTGTTATAAAGTAAAATAATTCCATGCTCACATTAGATTAATTAGACCACCATGTGTTTATGATTTTTTTATTGACACCCCAAACAAAGATTTGGACACTTATTCAAATTTAATCCTTATATATAGTTAATCATTTAGGTATGTCAATAAGGCTACATAAAGCTTATAGTCATACATAAAATTTGGACAATTGGCCAAATCTATAGCATTTACACCCATGACATAGATTTGAACAAGTGACTAAATCTAGAAATTCACATCCATGTATAAGATTTGACCCCTAGCATTACCCACCCTTAACATAGATTTGGACAAGTAATTGAATCTAGCTAATAACACCCATGCACAAGTAATTGAATCTAGCCACAAGTAATTAAATCTAGCCAATAACACCCATACACAAGATGTCTATTGTCATCTAGTGAGATTTGGACAACTGACCAAATCCAACATTCAAATCTATCCAAATATGTGAACAACTAACTTTGTGACCAAATTTAATTCTATGTACTTTAAGATATATTGGGTATTTTAAGAGTAATGAAATCATGTGTTTGTGAGTTTCTAATTGAGTTTTGGTCTATTGGCTCAATGTCTTATATCTTTTCTTTTCCCTATAACATGCATGCACAAGACATTATCTAGTGAGATTTGGATAACTAACTAAATTCAACATTCAAAACCATCCACAAAATATGTGGACAATTGATCATATTACCAATTTTGATTTTTATAAGTGAAAAATATATATAATAATTGCGAGAAGTTATGTGTATGATTTTTTGATTGAGTTTTGTTTGATTAACAACATTTCTTTCTTTCAACAGATAAAGTATATCACAAATGTGTTAATGAAGATAATGACAACATAGGATTGGATACAAGGAATGTGGCAAGCCAAATGTCTGTAATATTGGATTTGAATGGATTATTGTTAGAACATTGCTTCTTCACAAAGTCAAATAAGCATACAAGCTTACGTTGTGGTGGGAAACAATGGATTGTACTTCATCGAGGATGCATATTTTTAGCCAATATATTCATAAAGTTGCATGTTGGGATATGGACCACAGCTTTGCACAAAAATGTGGTGTATATGGTGGAAAGTGACAAGATACTTAGCAATCTTGTCATGCCATGCTCGCGGATCTTGCTTCAGCCCATACAAGGCCTTACTAAGCTTACACACATACTCTAGTTGACTTGTATCCTCAAAACTTGGTGGCTGATCCGTATACATCTCTTCTTGCAAGTCACCATGTAAGAATGCATTTTGACATCCATCTGATGTAAAAACCAACCACCGCAATCACAACTCTCACAGTTGCCATCTTTGCAACTGGGGAAACTGTCTCCTCATAATCAATCCCATGTGTCTGCGCATATCCTTTGGCTACCAATGTAGCCTTGTACCTGCTTATGCTACCATCACCGCCGTTATGCTTCACCTTATACACCCACTTACAACCAATAGATTTCTTGCCTTCAGGCAATGGCACCAAATCCCAAGTCTCATTTCCATACAATGCATCCATCTCCTCATCCATAGCTTTCTCCTAACACATATTTCCAATAGTCTCATCAAAGCATGTGGGTTCTACAACCTACACACCTTTTGCCATATACGCATAGTGATGTGCCAGATAACACTAGGTGTCCTCATTTTGCTAGAACCCCAAGCTCCTCATCAAGGCTCGTCTCCGAGCCACTAGAATCTCCATCAATAAGAGAATGCCCGACAGAAATGTCTGGCATACCAAGGGGCTCAACCACTTTCTCTCAGCATACAAACTACTCATCTCATCAAATACATCCCTGCTTACCCTCAATTCACGTGTAGCAGGATTATAACATCTATATCCCTTTTGCTCAAGGGAATATGTAAGATTCCTTCCCAACGCCTCAAGATGTCCAGTTTCTCCCCTTGTAATTAATCCCCTTTCTAGAATAATAATAGATCTTGTTTCTATCTATTTTGGCCTGGAGAGAGAAAATGTCTAGAGGGAGGTAATTCAAAATTGAGATATTTTTGGATATAAAAATCCTCCTAGTGTCTAAAATGATTTCCCCTGAAATAGAAATTCAAAAATAACTTTCCAATGTGCAATTGGAATTAATTAAAAATAGGTATAAAGGACCTTAGCCTAAGAGTCTAGATTTTCAAAAAATTTTGAATTATGCTCCAATTATGGTTCCTACTATGGACCAATAAGATTAATCCAAATGTAAGGAGGAGATAAATTGAAGAATAAAAGAAAAACCCCCAAAAATGAGTAAATGCTCACATAAGATGAAGAGTTGACTGAATACAAGGTTTATTAGTTAAAAATTAAGAGATATTTAGAGGAAATGATGCATTTTTGACACATCAGTGTGGAGATCTCCCCTCATGAAGGAGGCACCTATTTCACATGGAACAAAGGCACATAGTCGGAGCCATCTAGAAAAAATCCATGATTCCCTTCTTCAGACAAGGAACCACTCTCTGCACAAAAGAACACATCTTCGTCACTTTCAAGATCGATGGGGTTGCTTCTTAAACCGGGCTTCCCATCATCTTCTTCATTTCCTTCATTGCTAGCATCCACATCCAGATAATGCCTGTAGCGAGGAGAATCCAAAAAGAAAATTTGATCAACATCAATCGGTTGAGTGAGATGTAGTATCTTCATCACTTTCCATGCTGCGTCTGTGCTTTATTGTCCATCCCATTTCCAGTTTTAGGGATCAGCCACCACTGGGTAAATGGGAAACACTTCGCCGTGCGTAGCATGCGCAAAAGTGTTGACTCCAATGTTGACCCAAGCTATTAGGAATGTAGCTATCTATGTACACATATGCTTGGTCAAATACATTCAATGACGACAGAGAGACTTTGTTCTTTAAATCTCCAGCCCCATACAATGCATTTTGCTCCTGCCCCTTAGTAATTTCTTCTGCCATTACATTATGACAAAAAAACTTAAAATGAGGTTTAAACATATCTTTCATGTAATAACCTAACATGCCTTCGAATGTGTGCAAGCGAACTTGTTTCAAACCCTTGCACATGACAATGCCCCCAGCTGGTTTTGATACATCCCATGCAAGATATTTTTTGATAAGGTTACCTACAAAGATCAAGGAAACTGCCATTATTTTAATGGCCATTTGGAAGTGGATATGATTCAATGTTCCACCCTTCTCACGAGAAAACAAACCACTAATACATTTAGACCAGACAAAGTCTTCCAGTGGTTCCCGGAATGCAATCTCTACGTCACCACTCCCAACACCTACAGTCACAGAAACCTCAAGTAGCTTGGTCAACCTAACAGGTGGCCCTTTTTTGCATTTGGTGGTATTGTTAACACTAGGTTTCGAACCTATAGACCTTGCCCTACTCTTCACCATATGTAGATTTCTAACCACTTTATTTCCTTTAGGGGGTGTGAGAATATGAGGATTTCATAAAATCTGCCATGCCCTTGCCTTTGTCTCAAGGGCATTCGGATACAGTAGCCTCCAAGACTTTCCCTTTATCATGTGGACGCACAAAAGGGCCTGATGTATCTTTACCTACATTTGTGATGTTTATAAACCCTTGAGGATGGCGAGGTGCCATGGCAAAGACCCACCCCAACACATAGACCCAACCCAACCTAACCCCACAACACAGAGCCTACGACAATCGGACAGACCCAACCCCAACCCCAGCCCACAACATAGAGCCTACAACCCAACGACCCAACAGTGAGTTCCCAAGCCCAAAGCCCCCGCAAAGGAGCCCTTTTATTGGCCTAGCCAACATCGCATCCCACCCATGACCGTACCAAAGCTGTACGCGCCCTCACGAGGCCGACATACAAAAATTATAGAAAGAACAATTAAGATTAATCTATAGAAAGAACAAGCATTAATCAAGATTAGCAGAGTTCTCATCAAATCAAACTAAACAAGCATTAATTAGCAACTAAACAAGCATTAATTAGCAACTAAACAATAACTAATCAGAGACCATCACAGCAACCAACCTCATACAATCACAACACAGACCACCACAGACACGCGGACACTCTGAGCAACACACAGGAAGAAAGGAGTCTCACACATGCTAAATCCTACCTAATACCCATTTAGCCTTAAACCGTACCTAAGTCGTACGTGCCCTCTCAAGGCCGGCATACAAAAATTACAGAAAGAATAATTAAGATTAATCTATAGAAAGAACAAGCATTAATCAAGATTAGCAGGGTTCTCATCAAATCTAACCAAACAAGCATTAATTTGTAACTAACTAGTAAGATCGAACCAGCAACAGAGACCATCACAGACCACCACAGACAACTCGAGTAACCACCACAGAGACGACTCCAGCAACCAACCACATACCATCACAGCACAGACCACCATAGACACACGGACACTTTGAGTAACACGCAGGAAGAAAGGAGCGACCCACATCTCACCTCAACAGCAGAGGAGGTGCACAGGAGACACTCACGGACTGAGCTGTCCCATGCAACACGCAAGAGCGAGCCGCATACGAAGGAGAAGCACTAACCACTAACCACTAACCATGCAACACACATGAACAAAGGAGCGACCCACATCTCACCTTAGCTGGCAGAGGAGGCACAGGAGATGCCCATGATCAAGTCGTCCTATGCAACGCAGGAGCAAGCCGCATACGAAGGAGCAGCACTAACCACTAACCATGTAATATGCATGAAGAAAGGAGCGACCCATGACCGAGCCCATGCACCCCCTAAATTACCACTAGCCCCCATGCATGCACTGTCCCAAAATTTTCACACATGCTAAATCCAACCTAACACCCATTTAGCCTTAAACCTTATAATTTTTTAAAAACCTTATAAACCTTTCAAAATTTTTTTCCTCGGCCTCCCTTCGTATTAATTAATCAAAAAATGTTCTAGGGGGGGCTTTATGGCAATTCTTCTAATGGGTGTAGTACATGTCTCTAAGAAATGAAGTTACATTTAAAAATTTACCATGAAAACCCTTCAAATCTAGCAACCTTGAATGCCTAGGTATTTTCAAACTTAAAATAAGACAAAATAGACTCTCAAAAATTAATTAGAGCATCAAAGGCCTATCTAAAATTAATTAAAGAGAAGGTCTCAAAAGCACAAAAAGATCTTGGTTCTTAGCAAGAGAAGAAGCTGCTCTGTGTGTGTGTGTGTGTGTGTGAGAGAGAGAGAGAGAGAGAGAGAGAGAGAAGGCGTTAATTTAATTTCACATAACGTTGAGGTTGCTTCTTGAACCATTCTAGAGATGGAAGAGGAACTTCTTGAGGTCAGAAATACAAAGCTCATACACAGGTTGGGCGACCTTTCGGAAGCCTTCTTCGTCGCAGCCAGGGGCGGGGGCTATTTGGTAGCTCCATACTATTGTGGTGGAGCCATTGGAAGCTTCTAGAAGGTGGAAAGTAGGCGTGAGTCCCACAAGCAAGGGGGCGGTGGACCTCAACACCACATACTTGAGCCTGTGATTCTTCTCATCGACTTCCAGAAGCTTCTCGTCTGAGTTGGGAGCCTCTCCGAGTGAAGGGTTGGAAGGCCCTTCTACATACCTTACGCAGCCAGCCTGCTGTGGGGAGCCTTCTAGAAGAGAGGATTTGCTCACAACCGAGGTTGCCCACTTGTGCATTCCTAGAAAGTCCCCTGTCACCTCCCACACTGTGGAGACGGGAGAGGCTATGGTCCACTCAAAGGTTGCTTGCCAAAGGCCGCCGCCTGCTGTCTCCGCCATGGCTTGTGCAGAGCAAGCGTGCTCCTCACGCCTTGTATTATAAAGAGATGACGATGAAGCAGAAGAGCCTTCTTGGCATCATCGCAGCGCCCATGCACTTGGTTTATATGAACGTTGCAGCGCTTGATTTATTACGCTTGCTAGTGGACATGCATTTCGATGCGGCCAATGAAGCAAAGACGGCAAAAGATGCAGGCCAATCAAGTTTTTTTTAAAAATAAAATGTAATTACAGCGCCTGCTATTGTATACACAATATGCACCCAAAATCTTTTTCTTGTTTTTAATAATTAATTAAATCGTGAATCGTGTAGTCATGAGTGCATTTGCTAAGGTTTTATGAGCTTTTCTTTTCAAAGGTAATTAGAATGACTCAATTTTTGGTTATTTCTTTTTCAGTCTACTTATACGCAAAACGTGCTTCAATAAATGAAGTAGAGCATGCTATCACT
The DNA here is from genome assembly GCF_041138505.1 of Cibotium barometz. Lineage (NCBI taxonomy): Eukaryota > Viridiplantae > Streptophyta > Polypodiopsida > Cyatheales > Cibotiaceae > Cibotium > Cibotium barometz. The sequence goes on along the minus strand of NC_141048.1, from coordinate 47,629,326 downwards.
GCATGGAGGTAAATGGAGAAGGCGACCTCGATGCGGAACAGCAAAGAGCTCCTCGCCCTTCTCCTTCGCCTCCACCTCGTGGGCAAGGTCGCCTTTCTCCTTTGCTAGCGCTGCATGGAGGTAAATGATTCTGGTGGAGAAGGTGACCTTGGTGTGAAACAACACAGAGCTCTTCGCCCTTCTCCTTCGCGTCTAGCTCATGGCCGAGCTTGCCCTTCTCCTTTGCCTCCAACCACGATTTTCATTCTACTGGAGAAGGCGATGTCAATGTGGAAGACCACCTCCTTTGCCTCTGGAGCCTGTGGTGGGCGAGCACGCCCTTCTCCTTCACCTTCAGCCGTGTGCGATGACCAATGCACAACCTTAATCATGTAGGGTTGTATTAATTAATGCCCACCCTTAGCGGGCATTAATTAATACAACACTCTAATAAAAGAGTGAATATACAATGGTGGGTTTTTTAATTAAAAACATGGGCCTTATTCAAGAAGGCTTTTTATGCATTCTTCAACATTTTGGACCTTGATAAGTTGTCATTGAAATGAGTTCCTCCAAGTCTAAAGAGATCCTAAATGACTTTCAATTCAGACTTTATGTACACATCCTTTTAGAGGGTGTACTATTAGGAAGACCTACATACAACGTGCGTTCAAAGGGTATTAAAAAATACTATTTTTTGTAAATTTTGATTTAATAAAATAATTCTTTTTTTATAAGTGTATGAAATTTTTTTGACATGTCATTTAACACCCCCTTATGTTAGTAGATTTTTGTAAATTTTTTTCAAAATCTTGGTTAAAAACCCCCTAATGATTGCACGTAGTAGACTCATATTTTTTTAAGTGAAACCCCCGAGCATATCTTTTATTATTTTGTAGGCTTAATAGTATCTCACTCAAATGACTTGTCTCAATATCAACTATCCTTAAATACTTAGCTATTATGTAACTAAATCAAAGGCCATTAGGAGAGATCAAACTAAAAATTGACAAGCAGATTGCTTGCTCACTTGTACATTTTTTCCTTGTTGCCTTTGCCTAGACATTGGTCAAATATGTGGCTGCATCTTTGGGGATCCTGCTCTTTTGTGCCATCTGCATAGTCGTTCCTCTTGAACATCTTTTTAGATGCATTTTTAGGGAAGCATCTCCTTTAGCCGCCTTCTTTGAAAACGACCTTGTAAGAAATAGTTTAGTAAAGTGATTAAAGGCTAACCTTGTGGAAGATTAGGGAGAAAAATGATGAAAAACAAGTAGAGGGAGAGGAGACACACACACAAGAGCAAACCCTAATGTATATTGCAAACCCTAACCATAGAGGGAAGCAATCTCCCTTCTCACACAATGCATAAAGCCATAATCCATAATACACAACTCACACTATGTGTTGTGTCCACACACAGCTAATTCTAGCTAATGTCCACACACTGACCAGCTGGACACGGTCATTTATGTCTCACACATGTTTCTACCTAACATGCCAGCACATGGTGCAGCTGGCACAAGCTGATATCGAGCTTGAATCTCAATAGCCCCTCTCAAGCTCATGATGTACTGCCATAGATGAAGATGTAGATGAGCTCCCCCTCAAGCTCATCCCAACTCCTAACATAGTACGGAAGTACTCAAACTTCTCCCTGGTAAGTGGCTTTGTAAAGATGTCGGCCAGCTCTTCAATCACATACTGTAAATCCACTGTACCATCTAGCACTTTCTCTCTCACAAAATGATAGTGGACCTCTATGTGTTTGGTCCGTGCATGAAAAACTGGATTCTTGGCCAACTGTATGCTGCTCATGTTATCACAATGAATGACAACCTTGCCATCAATAGGCTCACCCAAATCAGCCAAGTACTCCTTCACATATAGCAATGGCTGCACCCCTGTATTCAGCCTCTATACTAGATAAAGCAACAGTAGGTTGCTTCTTGCTACTCCAACTCACCACCACTGTACTTCCAAATGTAAAGGCATAACCACTAGTAGACCTCCTATCATACGAGCTACCTGCCCAATCTGCGTCTGTGTAGCTAGTATATCCAAGCCTTTACCATGCTCATAAAGAAGACCATAATGTGCAGTGGTCTTTACATATTGCATAATGCGTCTCACTGCATCCAAATGAGGTTTTTCGGGGCTCTGCATAAATTGGCTTACTAGCCCCACAACATAACTGAGATCGGGGCGTGTGATAGTCATGTAAATAAGACTGCCAACCATCTTTCTATACATAGATGGATCATCCAACTTTTCACCAAAATCAGCCCGTAGCTTTACATTCTACTCCAAAGGTGTACTCATTGGCTTACACCCTGTCATCCCATATTTTGCCAACATATCCAATGCATATTGGCATTGCACTAACCATGTACCTGCATGGTCTTTGATCACTTCAATCCCAAGAAAATATCTCAATTCACCCAAGTCTTTCATGTCAAACTACCCACTCAATGCCTTCTTGACATGCATAACATCTGTAGCCTGATCTCCTGTGACAATCAAGTCATCCACATAGATGACAAGTAAGACAATCCCATGATCTATTTTCTTCACATAGAGTGAAGAATCTGCTGTAGAAACCTGAAATCCAAGGGAGATAAGATATCGGCTCATCTTATCACTCCTAGCACGAGGTGCTTGCTTCCAACCATATAATGCTTTCTTTAATCTGCATACATGAGTGGGATACCTTGGGTGTACATATCCTTCTGGCTATGCCATATAAACTTCCTCTTGTAGATCACCATTTAGAAATGCATTTTTCACATCCATTTGATGCATTTCTGAACCATTTGCTGCAGCCATAGCAATGACTGCTCTCATTGTTCCCATCTTTGCAACTGGACTAAATGTTTCATCATAGTCCAAGCCTTAGGTTTGTGCATAACCCTTAGCTACTAATCTCGCTTTATGACATTCAATGGAACCATCTGACTTGCATTTCACCTTGTAAACCCATTTGCAACCAATGACATTTTTGCCTTGTGGTAAGGCAACCAAATCCCATGTTAGCGTCCATCTCAACATCCATTGCCTTCTCCCATACATGCTTCCCAATAGCTTCTGTATAACTGAATACCTGACCCTTTGGGATCTCCGCAATGCATGCGGATCACTTTGAACACCTGTCACTCTAGCATGTGGAGACACATATCTATCCTGCCTTGCACCACAGGTGTGTGTAAAACTGGTATGCCAAGTTCCTCATCCAAACTCTCTAAACTTGATGACTCATAACCTGTAATGCCAATTCCTTCAACCTTCTTCTTCCCTTTATCCACAGCACTACTACCAGTGCTCACACTCTCATGCCTCAAGCGTCCTGACCATGGACGTATAGTGCTACTCTCAGACTCTGCTGGCCCAGACATAAAGATAGAACTTGCTTGTGGCAAGTTCACATGCACATCACCATCATCAAGTGAATCAATGACACCCTCATCCTTTGCTTTGTACCAACTAGCAAGTTCAACAAACATCACATCTTGTGAGATAACAACTTGTCTAGTTTGTGGATTGTAACATTATATGCCTTGCGATCCTGTGCATAACCAACAAACACACACTTCTCTGCCTTAGGATCCAGCTTCCTCCTTCTCTCATCAGGCACATGTACATAAGCTATGCACCCAAACACTTTGAGGTGTCCAATGTCTGGCCTAAAACCGCATCTCTGGCGTACTTCCATGTATGGCTGTTGTGGGTGTCTTATTAAGTACATACACAGCAGTGGCACACACTTCTGCCCGATAATAATTTGGCATGCTCTTTTCATTGAGCATTGCCCTGGCCACATCACAAATGACTCTATTCTTTCTCTCAGCAACACCATTTTGCTGAGGTGTGTACCTGCAAGTTAACTGCCTTCTTATACCATGCTTTCTCAAGAAATGCTTAAAAGCACGTGAGGTGTATTCACCACCTCCAAACATTTTATCCAAGAGCCATATTGCTTCTCTGCAAAAGCTTTGAAGTCCATAAACTTTCCCAACACTTCACTTTTCTCTCTAAGAAAGTAAATCCAAGTCATTCTGCTAATATAAGCTGCCTTTAATGGATGGGTTTTGTGCAGGACCCCATACATCGCTATGAACTATTTCAAGTGGCTTGCTACTCATGTTGCCTTCTCTAGGAAATGGCAACCTTGCCTGCTTTCCAAACTGACAGGCATCACAAACATGCATATTCCCATCATACTTGAATCTAGGCAGCCCACTAACAATGCCTCTTGCCTGCATGTTCTTTAACCTTTATGTGTTCACATGTCCAATCCTATTATGCCACATGTCAATGTCCTGTACCACATTTTGGCTTTTAGAGAACATGGCTAATTTCAACTCAGGAATCCCAGCATCCAACTTAAATAACCTGCCTTCTTTCTTGCCTTTGGCAATGACTCTACATCCATTTTTGAAATCCTCAACGAAGCACCATGCTGCATCATGAAAGGAGTCACTGAGTTTGATTTTCTCAACAAGCAAGAGTGAAACCAACTCATCAAAATCTGGTAAACCTGTACTCCGAAAAGAGATGGATGTATCAAAAGACTTATTCTCCTTGCCAAGACCACGCAAGGTAATGTCTACCAAATCATCATCAGGCATGGGGGCATTGATTGTTGCCAATGCATTTGCATACTTCTTTATCTCTTGTACATAATCATGGATGCTCCTTCCTTTCCGTTTCACATTATGAATCTGTTGTCGCTCGCAACTAAGACTTGCGAGCACTAGTGTCTGTATCAAACAGCTTTACCAATGTATCCCATGCATCCTTGGGATTCTCAGCATCATGTATATGTATGAGTATAGCATCCAAGATACATATAGACAGATAATGCAAAACTTTGTATGCTCTTTCTGACCATTGCTTATGAGCTATAACCTGCTGCTGTGTAGGTTGTCGGGGTAGTTCCGTGCTCTGGCTCCGCACCTGTAATAAGATTCCAAAAACCTTTTCCCTTCAGAAAGCTTTTGATCCTGTACTTCCATGCCTGGAAGTTCTTCCTATCCAACTTTTCACCCACAATTTGTACTGGATTGTCCGACATATTTGCTCAATGATGCACCTTCTGCACACGTCCAAATCTGTAAACGAGCCTTCCTCAGCTCAACCACACTCTAATAAGTGTTCCAGATACTCCAAAGTACTCAACAAACTTCACTTTTGATGTAGAAAATCAAACTGATTGCATCCAAAATGAACTGGCATACAAAGTCCAAGGTACCCTGTTTTGGCATGCTTTCTAAGGCTTCAAATTGCAATGTAGTGGTTCAATCAAGTGTGGATAACTTGCATTGACACCTAAACAAGCTCAATGTTGCATATCAACACCAACCAGGGTGCGTACATACCAATTTTGTCAAACCCCCTTCTCTGTTTTGACAAAAACCAATAAAAACCAATAAAAACCAGTAGTAGAATTGCTCTAATTTCTTCAATGCTTGTCCAAATTGGGACACTAGGAATTCATTAGCTTAGCAATGATGTCCACTAACTCCATGTAAAATGAATTAGGCCAATTGTTTAAGATGAGAGAGTAATTAGTCGATTAATCACACTCTGTTTCACTAATCACAGTAGACAACGTGTTTAATCAGCTCATTTCCAGCTCCATAATTCATAATTGCTCCAACCAATCATATAGCAACCTCCTTGGGTTTTTGTATTATAGAATTGCTAAGCAAAGTTTGGATTTAATCAACCACACAAGTGGAATTTGGCCTCCACTTAATCAAAAGTTTGAGAAAAGTACTCTGTTTTCTCTGTATAATGTGCGCCGCTGCTGTAGAGGGAATTTGGGATGATTGTTGTGGTAATTGAGAGCATGTATAGTTGCCTAACACTCCAAGGCATGTGTACAACCCATCAATTGTCTGTTTTTTGCAAAAAAAATAGCTCTAATTTCATCCACCAAGTGACTCTTTATCTCTGTTTTGTGAGAGCTTCAAAAACAGTAATTTTTCAATCACTCAAATGCATCATACTTGCTCCAAATTCATTGTAGGGCTTGCACATGAGTTGCTAATACATACCCATTTGTTAGATACATGTTTCTTTGTCAGATTTGCATCCATTTTCACAGTACATCACCGCTTCCAAGCTCCAATGGAAAGCTTGCAAAAAACCAGAATTTTCTTTTGCTTTGGGCAACCCTGATTTGCCTTGTTTGTGCTTGAATGCAATCTGCTCAAGGGTGTTTAGTAGTCCTTACCTGGTAGGCCAAGCTCTTAGATCTGATTGAAATCGGTGTGCTCCAAGCTTCACAGCATTTCTTCACAGCTTCTTCTCCCTCTTCTCTCACTCGCTCATAAACCCTAATAGAGAGCACCAGGCTCTGATACCATGATGAAAAACAGGTAGAGAGAGAGGAGACACACACACAGGAGCAAACCCTAATGTATATTGCAAATCCTAACCATAGAGGGAAGCAATCTCCCTTCTCACACAATGCATAAAGCCATAATCTCCCTTCTCACACAATGCATAAAGCCATAATCCATAATACACAACTCACACTATGTGTTGTGTCCACACACAGCTAACCCTAGCTAATGTCCACACACTATGACCAACTGGACGCGGTCATTTATGTCCACACACTATGACCCACTGGACGTGGTCATTTATGTCTCACATATGTTTCTACCTAACATGCCAACACATGGTGCAGCTGGCACAAGCTGACATCGAGCTTGAATCTCAACAAAAAACCCTAAGAATGAGTCCCCACCACTATTAACCTCAATTTTTAGTCCCTAAAATCTCCTACTACACCTCTTACTACCTCACTTTTTAGCCCCATACTCTCCTACCATCTCTTCTAGTGTAATAACTGCACCTTTTCTCCACAATGTTAGCTGCAGAGACGTGTCTCTTGAACATCTTTTTAGATGCATTTTTGGGGATCCTACTCTTTTGTGCCATTTGCAGAGCCATGCCTCTTGAACATCTCTAGATAGATGCATTTTTGGGAAAGCACCTCCTTTAATTGCCTTCTTTAAAATAACCTTGTAAGAAATAGATTAGTAAAGTGATTAGAGGCTAACCTTGTGCTAGATTAGGGGGAACAACCCCAAAGATCGATTCCCCACCACTATTAACCTCACCTTTTAGTCCCTAAACTCCCCTACTTCACCTCGTACTACCTCACTTTTTAGCCCCCATACTCTCCTACCATCTCTTCTAGTGCAATAACTGCACCTTTTCTCTACATCAATGCCCTCACAACTCGACCCCATACCCATGACACATCAACTCTCACATATTTGCATAAATCCTAAAATTCATTTTTTAATCAAATTTTGAACTTATTGCATTCAAACATTATCCTCCAACCATGTAAAACATTCAAAATGGCTAGTTTTCTTCCTATACTCCCTCTTCCCACATCACCACTTGACATTCCAACCACCCCACCTAATCATGACTACAAGCTCTAGTGTAATAACTCCATGTTTTCTGTTGGTGGCTACTAGAGAATGAACTGCCACCAAGCTTATCCATTAGGCAATAGCTCTAGATCTTTCTTGTAACAAACTTGTAATTGTTCTTGCCAACAGGTAGTACCCGGGCGAATTTAAAAGAAAAGGAAAGTAGAGAGAGAGGGTGGGGGATATACGGGCTAAGACTTACTCAGTAATACATGAGATTTTCACTACAAAAGAAGGCCCTATTAGTGGCATTTTACATTACACCACTATAAGCGCCGTTATTATCGGTGCTAGATAAGCGCCGCCGCTAGTTAAATGCCGTTATAAGCATCATTCACAGTGGTACTATAAAAACGCCGCTATAAGTGCCGCTGACCGACGCTGGGAAAAAAATAGAGTGTTAAAAATGAGTGGAAATGAAAACTTAAATTATAGCCCAAAAAGCTTGACAAACATCCAAATATTATTGAACTAAAACAACAAAATCATCAAATAGTTACACAAACCGATTAATTTGTGTACATACGTTATGATGATATATATTTAATTTGTACCACCATCAAATCCATCTTGCAATAAATCCATGCATGCCAATTGGTCTATTTCTAAATCCATCATTTCGATGGCTCCTATATCAGTACAAAGTTCTATTCCACTACTTGAAGAAGATGTAAAGATATTATCATTATGGTCCTCATGGTCGTCATATTGATTGTAATTTTCATCCTCCATTGATTTTCCACCATGAACTTTTTCTTCTTCAACATCTTGATCTTGAAATATATGTTTAGATCAAGGAGTGACTTGTATTACATACCACCGATTAGGATCTCTTTGATCCAGATGAAACACAACCTAAAAGAAAGAACCACAAAATACTTACAAGAAAATATATACAATGCCTTCCTTCTATCTATAGATTCATCAAAATTGAAAATCAAGTGTAAACCTATTCACAATGTTGTGGTAGAACGTATGTGTCTCTGGAAATTTGCCATAATTTAATTGAGTAAATTGTAAAAAATTTGCTTGAATGCTTCTTGAAGGTTGCTTGGGTACCTTTATATACCACTTTGTACCACTTAACATCAAAGATGAAAACTTTGAAAGCTCTAAATCCAATCTCCGAATTGTTCCACAATATTCAATTTTCTCTGCTATAATATTATTATCTCTTCTACTAGCTCGACTTTCTTGATCAAAACTTGCCATTACACCACAATCACATGTGATTCTCTTGGAGTCCACACGTTGAGTGCAAAAAGGTTGACCTTCTGACCACATTGCATTATACACTTTATACTACAACCCAATAAAAAATCTTTAATATAGCTTATATGTAAGCAATTTAGTATTCAACATTATATATCTTAGCAAAACATCTTTACTTACATGGTAGTCGTATCCCCTTGCATACTCCCATTCTTCGCTTGTAATCTCCTCTCCCGTCCTTTTAGCTTTCTCTAGGGCATCTCTAAACCATTCAATATTGCAATCCTTTGGAAGAGCCTTTAGGTTGGGTGGGTATGCCATGTGCCTTTGTGTTGATCTCTTAAATGCTCTTCTCCCTATGTCCTTATCTTTCTTACATATTCATATTTCTCAATCCACTTTTCAATCACAAAAGTGCTAAGAAGACAAAATGTAATGACCTTTTTAAGCATGGAATCATCCATCCTTCGAATGCATCCTTTTCCATGTCGCACATGTGACACCATTTATTCATCCTCATCATTATGCATGAATCTAGGCATAGATGGATCAATTTGTTTCTAATATTCAAAGATGTTTACGAGGGATTCTTGCACCAACCATCCCTTTTCCATGCTTCCTTCTGGCCTTGCACAAACCCTTCAAGGTTTTAATGAAGCGTTCAAGAAAGAACATCCACTGGCTACTATGAACAACTCCATATATAGCCACCTCATCCGCCAAATGTACTAGAAGGTGCAATTGAGTTGTGAGTATGCTTCTTGGAAAGTTTTCTTCAATCATACACACCGCCTCAATTGACTCAACCCGAGCCTTCTCAAGGGAATCTGGATGAATCTCCTTTGACACTACCCACCACCTATTCAACAAAGGAATAAATGATAAATTAAAGAATAATAAATAATTTCAAAGCTATATGTTATACCAAACTCACAAATCTATAGTTTTGATTGGAACTCACCTCGCCAATCCACCTAATTTATAGATGGCATTTTGAGCTTTCTCTTCTCTGCACCCACCAATTGATATTGGAAGTATGAACTAGTGCAATCATTTTCTAAAAATAATAAAAAATTAATATAGAATCCACACAACTGCATAAACCACGAGGAGTGCCCAAAAAATAGATATAGTTTTGTCCGTACAGCATCATTTTGTGCCAATCATGTGATTTGATACTAAACGGACCCTTTAATGAGTGCATTACACCGGTTGGTGTACGAAAAGATGAAATTTGATTCTTGACATTCTTTTCCTCTTGCCTTGTCAACCTCCATTGTGCCTTTGGTAAAACCACCTTGTCATTGACTACTCTTGGCCATGCATTTTCCATGCGTCCGATATCCTTTAGGTCATCCTTTATTGCATGGGTGTATTTTTTACCAATTAGATGGTCCCAAATCATTGATGCCACATTCTTAAAAATGTGAATTGGATCCAAAATATGATTTATTCTTAACTTTGTCCAAGATGGTAGAAGATAGAAGATTAAGTACCTTTTCATGCGTGCGGGTGCTGTGATGGGAGTTACCCTCCATCTCTCGTCCCACTTTCCATCTCTCCACCTTCCCATCTCTCGTCCCACTTTCCATCTCTCCACCTTCCAATGGCATTGTATAGGAGGCGAATGCCACATGGCCTCCCACTATGCACCTCTCATCACATTCGGAGAAACCTCTAATGGAGCATAATTTGGGTGGTTTGGAGGAAGAAATCGATGATGTTCATCATACACCACTTTCTTTAGTGCATTGGTTTGTTTAGAAACAAGTGATGGACCATAAATTGGACATGCACTATATCCTGCAGTTGTGAGACCTACAAAATTAGCATGTAAGAATTGAAAGTTAATAGAAATTACAATACATTAGATTTATAAATGAATCATTTGTGCATGCTTCGATAAGAATCAATTTACGAGTACGATGTACCTGAGTACTCCATATAGCCTGGAAAATCTTGCATAGTCCACTTCAAGATACCCTTGACCATTGCATCGCGGTATGAAATTGGATGAAATTGGATGAGAAACATCATGTACCCTTATGCCTCTATAGAGAACCCGTGTATGTATTTGGTTGAGTACCTTTCATATTGTGTGTACTCTTATTCTTGTATATGGTGTGTTGAGTGTTGATTAGAGAATAAGATTTTCAGCCTCTCACCTTGTGTGTTCTCTATTAGGGTTTTGTGAGTGTGTGTGTGTGCTTGCAAGAGCTCAAGCTCTCCTCCCCCCTGCATCTTTTCATGGTATCAGAGCCTGGTTCGTGCTAAGGGCTGAGCTGCAAGCAAGAGAACCATAGGAAGCGGTACGAGGGTAAGAGCTTCAACTACTCTTCCCTATTGTGTTGGTGACTACACCCTTGTCCGGGAGCTCTACGGAAGGCACCGGCAAACGATCTCCGATTGAGGAGCTTTCTTCGCGGGAGTGAAGCTATAGGGCAACTGTATAGTCCAACGGACTGTAATTTCCGGGCCGAAAACGCGTTTCGGGCGCGTCTGGACCTCCGTTTTTCAGAAAGCAGGCGATTTCGAGCACTGCGGGTAAGTCATCGATTCGTTGCAAAACTCTGTTTTAAGAACTGCAGGAAGACAGATTGACTGTGCAGACACTGTGGGTGCTGCAAAGAGGTCTACAGTTGCCATTGGGTGTATGTATGCACATTGAAGTCACTGGTTGTGACATTTGAGAGTACTACAGTACCGCTGTGCAGAAAATACAGCATTTGTAAAAGAAAAACCAGAGTGCAGGTTCTGGTAAAATTGTGTGTTTAGCAAGATGTCTAATGATGGCATAACACAGATTGTGGTTGAGAAGCTTGACAAGAATAACTTCCATGCTTGGAGGTTCAGGTTGACAAATTTCCTAATGGGAAAAGGATATTGGGACTACATAGAAGGTGAGCATGAAGAGGCACCGGAGATACCGGATATAAATCCGACTGCTGCAGATGTGAAAGAGTTTACAGACTGGAACCAAGGAGCCAGGAAGGTTATGTATTGGCTTTCCATTAGTATACAGGACACCATGATTGGGCACATTCAGGATGCCAAGTCCCCCAAGGAGGCGTGGGACACCTTGGTAAAGCTTTATGAAACAAATACCAAGGCACGCAAGATACAGTTGAAGAATGAACTTCATACTGTGGAGAAAAAGAGCATGTCTGTGAATGACTATGCGCTAAAGATAAAGGGTATTGTGGAATCCCTTGCATCTATTGGTGTGTCAGTAGATGATGATGACAAGGTGGAAGTCTGTCTACGTGGTCTCGGGCCACAATACAAGGCGTTTAAGATGTCTATTCAGACTCGGGAAAACATTCCCAACTTTACAGATTTGGTGTCTATGCTGATTATCGAAGAGAAGAACTTGGGTGAAGACCAATAGTCTTCACAAAGCAAAAATAGTTCAAAGCAACAGGCCTTCTACACGAGTTCAGGAAGAGGACGAGGTAGAGGAGGCCGTGGACGCGGTCAAGGAGGTGGCCGAACATGTAATCAAAATTATGGCCAGCAACAGCAGCAACAACAACAGTCCCAGAATCAACAACAACAACAACACGCAGGTGGAAGAGGCAAATTCAGAGGTAGGGGGAGTCAAAGAGGTCGTGGAAATTGGCAAAGGCAATACAATGATGCACGTGAATGCTATTATTGTGGTAAGCCTGGACATGTGCAGGCAGAATGTTATAAAAAGCAGGCTGACATGCAAAATGGGAAAGTGCAGCAAAACAACTATGCATCCTCAAGCAGAAATAATGAGGATAATGAGAGGTTGTTTGTTATGCAGCATGTCGTGAATGCCATGTCTGAAAATGTTGATGCAGCACAAAAAGATAATGTATGGTATGTGGATTCAGGCGCTTCAAACCACATGACGAGTCATGGGGAGTGGTTCAAGGAGATGAAAAACCCGGAAAGACCAGGTTTTGTGGAAACAGGGGATGACACTGCTCATCCAATTGCCCACGTTGGAGATGTGCCATTGTCTATGCAGGATGGCAAAGTGAAGTACCTTGCAGATGTACTTCATGTACCGAACATAACAAAGAATCTGGTTTCAGTTGGCCAGATGATTGAGCAGGGTTTGCAGGTTCGGTTTAACCCTGATGGGTGTTATGTTGAAGATTTTAAAGACAAGTGCAGGTTGGTTGCAAAAGGCAACAGAGTGGGCAGAATGTTTACGTTGAATGTAGACATGCCTGAAATAAGTGCTGCGATGTTTGCAAATGGTTCAGGAGTTGTTGCAGACACAAACATATGGCATAAAAGAATTGGACATGTAAATGTGCAGAGATTGAAGTCTATGCAGACAAAAGGAATTGTGATAGGGCTGCCAAAATTTAAAGTGGAAGGTATGCAGAAAATATGTAAAGCATGCCAATTTGGGAAGCAAACAAAGCATGTGTTTCCACGTAACAGATATGTGAGTAGAAATGCACTAGATCTTGTGCATTCAGATGTATGGGGTCCTACGAAGACCATATCTATGGGAGGCTGTAGGTATTATGTGACTTTCATTGATGACCACACAAGGAAAGTGTGGGTATATTTCATGAAAGAGAAGAGTGAGGTGTTCACTCACTTTCAGAATTTCAGAGTTTTGGTTGAAAAGTAAACAGGGAAATATGTAAAGTGCCTAAGGTCAGATGGAGGGGGAGAGTACTTCTCCAATGAGTTCTCTGAATTTTTGAAGAAGAATGGTATTCGGAGACAGTTTACATGCAGATACACTCCGCAGCAAAATGGAGTTGCTGTGAGTAAAAACAGGCACATTGCTGAGATTGCGCGAGCATTGATGGAAGAGAAGAATATGCCGCATTGCTATTGGGCTGAGGCTGTTTCTACAGCAGTATACATCATGAACAGGACTCCAACTGCAGCCATACATGATGTAACTCCAGAGGAGAGGTTTATTGGCAGAAAACCAGATTTGTCTCATCTAAAAGTTTTTGGATGCATTGCATATGTGCATGTGCCAGATGAGCTGAGAACTACGCTGGATCCGAAAGCTGAAAAATGTGTGTTTATTGGATATTCCCTTGAGCAAAAAGGATACAGGTGTTATAACCCTGCTACACGTGAGTTGAGGGTAAGCAGGGATGTTGTCTTTGATGAGATGAGCAGCTGGTATGCTGCTGAAAAAGAAGCTGTTGGGGCTGATGTGAGTGGAAGTGTGGTTGCACAAAATGCAGGTCAACAATCACAGTCTTTGAGTGGACCAGGAGAGTCCTCATCTAGTGGGTCTATTGATAGACCATGGAGTGGCAGGCTGCATCATAATACCAGCCCTGCAAATGTGATTAGTACATCACGTAAAGGAAAAGAGAAAGTGGTTGAGCCCCTTGGTATGCCTGACATTTATGCAGGGCATTCTCATGTTGATGGAGAGTCTAGTGGCTCAGATATGAGCCTTGATGAGGAGCTTGGGATCCCAGCTATGAGAACACCTGGTGTAAAGAAGGCTATGGAAGCCATGAATGAAAAGCTGCGAAGATCTAGGAGAGTGAGAAATCCTGTGCAGAGATTTACCTATGATGGTTATGTGGCACATCACTATGCATATATGGCAAAGGTTGTGCAGGTTGTTGAGCCCACATGCATTGATGAGGCTATTGGAAATGTGTGTTGGGAGAAAGCTATGGATGAGGAGATGGATGCACTATATGGAAATGAAACTTGGGATTTAGTGCAATTGCCAGAAGGCAAGAAAGCCATTGGATGCAAGTGGGTGTACAAAGTTAAACATAACAGTGATGGAAGCATAAACAGGTACAAGGCTAGATTGGTAGCCAAAGGATATGCGCAGACATATGGGATTGATTATGAGGAAACTTTCAGCCCAGTTGCCAAGATGGCAACGGTGAGAGTTGTGATAGCAGTGGCTGCGTCAAAGCAATGGTCTTTACATCAGATGGATGTAAAGAATGCATTCTTGCATGGGGATTTGCAAGAAGAGGTGTATATGTTGCAGCCACCTAGTTATGAGGATGTGGGTCACCCCGAGCATGTTTGCAGGTTGAAGAAAGCCTTGTATGGCTTAAAGTAAGCACCAAGAGCATGGTCTGACAAGATTTCTGAATATCTTGTCACTATTGGCTTTCATGTAGCCAATGCAGATTTCTCATTGTATGTGAGACATGGTGATAGAGGGGTTGTGCTTGTTGTCATCTATGTAGATGACTTGATCGTTACGGGGGACCATGATGCAGAGATCTTTGATGTAAAGATCTTGCTAAGACAGAAGTTTGAGATGAAGGATCTGGGGGAGCTCAGATATTTCTTGGGCATTGAGGTGATTAGGTCACCACATGGTATTGGATTACTGCTGCAGAGACAGTATGGCTTGGACATGTTGTCCAAGTATGGTATGACAGGCTGTAAGCCTATTTCTGTGCCATTGGATCAAAATGGCAAGTTGAGTGCAGATTCAGGAGAGATCTTAGAGGATCCTACTATGTACAGGAGCATAGTAGGAAGTTTGATCTACATGACGATCACCAGACCAGATTTGAGCTATGCTGTTGGGTTGGTGAGTCAGTTTATGCAGGTTCCACGGAAACCGCATTTGGATGCTGTGAGACGCATACTGAGGTATGTGAAGTCTACTTTACATTGTGGACTATTCTATGAGACTGGGACAGAGAAATGTGTACATGGGTACACAGATGCTGATTGGGCTGGTAGTATCTCAGACAGAAGATCTACCAGTGGATTCATGTTTTCTTTGGGGAGTGCTGCTGTGACTTGGAGCAGCAAGAAGCAGCCTACGGTTGCTCTATCGAGTACGGAGGCCGAGTACAGAGGAGCTGCTATGGCAGCATGTGAGGTAGCTTGGTTGAGAAAGCTACTTGCAGATTTGGGTCTATCAGTGGATAGACAAGTTGTCATTTTCTGTGACAACATTAGCAGTATACAGTTGGCCAGGAACCCAGTATTTCATGCTCGTACGAAGCACATAGAGGTCCACTACCACTTCGTCAGAGAGAAGGTCTTGGCAGGAGACCTTGACCTTGTCTATGTCAGCACAGAGGATCAGGTAGCTGACATCTTCACCAAAGCATTGGGTACAGAGAAGCTTCGCAGATTCAGGGCTTCGCTTGGTGTACATGAGATGGAGTTGAGCTCGAGGGGGAGTGTTGAGATATTGAGCTCTAGTGAGGCGGTGGACACTGATGACCCGCCTGGGGGATAGGCCCCGCACTTACACCACTGGCATGGTTGGTGAGATCTTGGGTGATATGCGGCCAGTGGGATGATAGGCTGTGTGACAGCCACTCTAGAGACTGGCATAGTTATAGCGCCAGCTCATTTAGTCAGGTTCACACTATAGAGAACTCGTGTATGTATTTGGTTGAGTACCTTTCATATTGTGTGTACTCTTATTCTTGTATATGGTGTGTTGAGTGTTGAGTAGAGAATAAGAAGATTTTCAGCCTCTCACCTTGTGTGTTCTCTATTAGGGTTTTGTGAGTGTGTGTGTGTGCTTGCAAGAGCTCAAGCTCTCCTCCCCCCTGCATCTTTTCAAACATTACATATGACCACGAGTTTACATTTCAAGTCGTAAGTTTATATACTCACCAAGGAATTGTCTTGCAACATTAAGTTGGCTGGCATTAGCTCAACGATCCCCATTTTCTAATATGCTCCAATGTTACTCGTTGATGTTCACGTACACAAACATTCTTGCATCTTACACATGAACAAGGGATTCTTCTTTGCAACCACTCTCGACCTCCAATTAATGGTGACCCATAACTATCCAAACTAGTAGAAGACATATGTACCAGGCACAAAAAGTGTGAAGTTAAAAAACTGAATATGAATACATACACTAAATTTAACAGTGTCAATGGTATTAGGAGAAATATGGACTCTCCATTTTTCCCCTTAAGGAGTGAATAAAAAAAGATTAGCCTAACCAATGAGAGAGTTGGGATTCTAGATCCATGTAACAATAAAATCTTTGCCCAAATCTCTTAAGACAATAAAATAATAGAGCCCATATCTTAAAAAAATAGATAAATGTCACATTTCATATCTTTCTTTCATGTCAGATGTACCTTGTGGTCAGCACATGAAATTTTGAAAATTGAATTTCATTTTTTTCTATTTTTTATGTTTAACTTTTTACTTTCCCTCCTTTTGCATTTCACTACCTTCTCATTTTTTCCTTTTTTGGCGGAATTCAATTTCACCATATCTTCTACAACTCTGGATCTTTCTTCATGAAAATTTACAGGTATGTTGATCTCCACCATAGCTTTCTCCTCCTAAAATTTCATCTCATTTGGACAAAACGTCTATGAGTTATGCCCGTTTTCTCACATGAACTTTCTCTTCTCTACACCACAGATAGCTATCTTGATGTGAAGTGGCATCAAATTCTTGTGAGTAATTATCATATGTTTAGGGTTTGTCTATGTTTTGTCTTGATGTGAGAAATGATCATAGATTTAGGATTTGTTTATGTTTTATCTTGATGTGTTGATGTTTATTTTCACAGGAGCAAGGTTGTGAGCAACAAGGTTGTGTAAATCAAAGCAGTAAGTTGCTATTTATTTCTTGTTGTTTTAATCTTTATTTGTTGCTTATAATATTCTTTGCATAGTAATGATTTGAAGTGGCATAAAATACCATAGTAATGAATATAGGTTTAGGATTTGTTTATGTTTTGTCTTGATATGTTGCTATTTATTTTCACAAGCGCAACAAGGTTGTGAGCAGTAAGTTGTTGTTTATTTCTTGTTGTTTTAATCTTTATTTGTTGATTACAATCTTCTCTGTATAGTAATAATTTTCAAGTGGCATAAAATACAACAGTAATGATCATAGGTTTAGGGTTTTTCTATGTTTTATCTTGATGTGAGTAATGATCATAGGTTTAGGGTTTGTTAATGTTTTGTCTTGATGTGTTTATATTTATTTTCATAGGAGCAACAAGGTTGTATAAATCAAAGAAATAAGTTGCTATTTATTTCTTATTGTTTTAATCTTTATTTGTTGCTTATAATCTAACATATATATTTATTAATCATGTAGTCTAGCTTTATTAATTTAGATGTCCTGAAGGAGAAGGAATATCAATAATATTCACACAGTGGAAGTGTTTAACAAGAGAGATGATGAAGGAAATTGGATCCCTAATCACTAAAGTAAGTTAAATTGGATTTTAATGGACCAAGTACTCGTGGTGGCAATTTCAAGGTCAAGCTCAAAGATGTCACAGACCCCAAGCAATGGAAAGGTAAAATCATAGAGTACATGAGATGCACAAATGGTATGAGTACAATAACAGAGGCTTTCATTCAACATTTTAATATGCAAAAAGAGATTCGAGTGCATCATGATAACCTCAATGAAAGACATAAGCCTAACAGTAAGTTTATATATGCTTTGTGTTCTTATACTTTGAGTCCATGGTAATTAGATAGAGTTTTAATACAAGCATGTTAGTTGCTTGCAGCTTTATATCCATCCATTCTGCATGAATGGTAGAATGTAGAATGTTTTAGTGGAAAGCTAAATGTTTTACATGATGCAGAGATAGGTGCCTTGATCTATGATGACAACAAGAGTGCAAGCGAATTGGCATCTCAGAATGTTTACTTTTATGATTCAGTGTCTGATGTGGAGAGACATAGTTTGGAGTATATTCCACTACCACCGTTGTCTAGCCAGGAATGGTATAATCCTAGCTTAAATATGTCACAGCATGTAGGGTATTGCACTTCTATTGATTGTTTATGGTTTTTATTCATAAGTACTTCATTGTTGCAAGACACTGATTGGTGTTGTTGATTGTTGATTGTTGATTGTTGATTGTTGATTGTTGAATGTTGATTGGTGATTGGTGATTGATGATTGTTGATTTTATGTTTTTATGTTGGTTGTTGTTTGTTTTTATGACAAGTACCTCATTGCAAGACAAACTTTGTGCATTCGCTTCAAGTATAGGAGGTGGCGACTTCTACGAGGGGAGTGGCTCAGCTTGGACCAAGACATGCGAGGTGGCATGCATTTAGCACTCATTAATGTGGTTATTCTTTGGGAGGGTCATGACCCTTTTAGGCGTTAGTGTAGAGAGTCATTGGCCCCTTAGTTTTCTGAGGTAGGAAATCCAATTTATGTCCAATAATCCCCCTTGTAATTTCTATTTTAAGTTGGATGGTAGGAAGGTTGGGAGTTGAAGTGAACATTGCAAAACATGCAAGCAGTTTGTTTCTCCACACATCCTTGATATTGTGGAGTCAATGTGATTCCTATTCTTCCAAGTGAATATAAGAAGTTTTTTCTCTAAAAGTGTTGTAAATTTAATTTTTCTTCCTTTCCATAAAGTGTTGTAAATTTAATTTTTCTTCCTTTCCATAAAGTGTTGTGGTTTTTTAAGTCTACTGTGTTTCAAATCCTTTAATATGTAAGAAAATAATGAGTAGTACAAGCGTAAATATAAATATAAGTATATATTTAAGTGCAAATAATAATATAATTAATTATACTAAAAATATAAATATTTTTTTATGATTTGTTATATTTTAATGAAGTGTCATTAATTTTTAAGTTTATAGATATAAGTTTAAAAATAAATATAACTTTAAGTATATATTTAAGTGTAAATAATAATATAAGTAACTATGTAAATAATATAATATAATATATTTAAGTGTAAATAATAATATAAGTAACTATGTAAATAATATAATATAATGTAACATGAAATAGAAGTATGATTTATGATTTATTATATTTTAATGAAGTGCCGTTTATTTACTAGAGTATAAACATAAGGTATAAAAATAAATATAAGTTTATAGATATTTGTAATAAGTAATATAATAAACACAAGTATAAATTTATTATAAATTTAAGTGTAAGTATAAATATGAGTATAAGTTATAGATCAAACTCATTTATACTAACTATTCTCTAGCTCTCCTTTTGTGTGCTAGCACTTTTCTTGAGAAGGTTAGTCAAAGGGGATGCTATCTGAGCATACCTAGGTATACATATCCTATACCATCCGGTTAACCCTAGGAATCCTCTGACTTCCTTTACTGACTTGGGTTCTGGCCATTCAACTACTGCTTGGATCTTTGCGGGGTCAGGAGAAATCCCATCCTTTGACACTATGAGTCCCAAGTATTCAACCTGGTCAACAGAGAAGGAACACTTGCTCTTCTTTGCAAAGAGTTGGTGTTTCCTTAGGATTTCCAGGACTTTGTGCACATGATCTTCATGGTATGCAGCTTTCTTTGAGTATACCAAGATATCATCAAAGAAGACAAGAACAAAACCATCCACCTCCATAACACATATGGACTCCATCATCTCATGCATATTGATATCTCTTGAGGATGACTCCATAATATCAACCCAAATAAAGGATAAGTCACCACAAGAAACTTGGTGCCAATCCACATGTGTATACTTCCCATAACTATCATCAATCGATGCATCACCAAGCTAAGTGTGAAGAGTCTTTGAAGAAGGTGAAAGAGGCTTGTTCACACAACCATCAATGAGCAATGAATTTCCAGATATCAAAAACTTAGCATTGGCTCACAATGGGCCACAACACATGGATTTTTTCCATCAATCAAAGATCTATGCATGCTAGAACACAATCGGTACATGAGATAATGTCTAAAACTTCTTGTACTTGAGTGTATAGTTTCATAATCACTTGCTTTTCAGATTTTTGAGCAAGTGTGTTGACCCTAAGGATACCCTCAATGAATTTACAAAGACCCACATAATCATAGTCCATGCAATGACCAAAAGATTGAGTGAGAGGGTAATCTCTTTTATCATTCTTGATATCCAAATATTTCAACATGAGCTGAAGCATTCCATTCCCATTCAAGTATGAAGTGTAGCCAAGAATGGGTACCACCAATTCATTTATTTCTATCTTGCTTAGCTCAACAAACTTGTCCTTGTGATTGACCCTTTGGGTATGCATGTGGACAAGCAACACCATGATCTCATCTAGACCAATGTCCTCATCAATTTGCAAAATACTTTGAGATACCTACATGAAAACTTTGTCTAATCTTTTCACAAAACCCTCTATACTTTCCTTCTCTTTGATGTTGGGAACAAAGAAACAAAGGTACCAATAGCTCTCCATATAGCTAGATAGAGAGTCCCTGTTTTGAGATTTGTGTCGCATGGCCATTTTCTACAACACCACTCAAATGAACTGCAATTTGTGTGATCTTTGGGTCATTGTTGGAATTCTCTGATGAGTAGATCAAGGATGTGTGAAAAAAGATCTGAATAGTCAACTACCCCCCTGTTGACCAAGCTTGACCAGTGGAAAAGCCAACTGCTTTGAGTTGACCGGCCAACCGGGCATGCTTGGGCTTGATCGAAAGCTCTTAATATGTACTTTCATGCTATATGATCACTTCACCACTAGCTTGAAGCATTTATGAATGGGCCAAGGTTTTGTATAATCTGCCCCAAAAATAGTTTAGTGGAAAATGCCAAAGTTCACCACCTTTGCAAATTCCAATTTGGGAGTTCTAATGCTTGTTAAAAAGCTCTTTAGTAGTGCTATGCAACACTCCAAACCCTTTCAAAACAGCCCGCAACTTTTGTGATTGAATTAAGCTTTTTTGAACTACGTGCACGTACACAAAATTGTCCCACTAGAGTCTCCAATACATCAAACTTGACTACAATTGAACTTACCAATGTCAAATAGTGTGTATTGACTCAAGATAAGAATTTGACATTGCATTTTGAAGAAATTTTGGCATGACCTTTGGGCAATTGCTACCAAATCTCAATCCAAAATTGACCACAAACAATGCCAAGCATAGGCAATATGCATATACCAAACACTTGCAATCTTTTCCACTTTGCTTGTGTCATTGCTTTGCTCCAAATGCAATTACCAACTTGTTTATTGTCGATGAAGCACTTTGAAGCTTGCTAATCTCCTAGCCAAGCTCTTCCAACCCCTTTACCCAAGTTTACAATGCAAGGGCAAAGGTTTGGGCCATTTCTTCACCACCATGTACCTAATCCCTCACCGTACCACTTTACCAAGGCACTCGTTGCATGGTGAGTTCAAGACATGCTCTCCCTGGCCTCTCCACCATATGCCAAGGTACCCTCACACATCACTTGTTTACTTGAAATTGAAACGTGGATACAAGCATGTGTGAGTTGTGTAGCTTGAACTTTGAAAGTATGTATGGAGTCACAATTGGCACTTATAATTGCATTCCCATTCACTCTATCACAATACAAGAGTCTAATTCTGGTGAAGAGGCTCGCAAGAATCATTACCACACCAAGCATAGGCATCTCGATCGAGATAATGAGGTGGCAGTGACATGTACTGGTGACATGGATTGTGACTTGAAAACCGAGCCTATTGGTATGGCATTAGTTGGTATCTCGATCGGGATATGGGGCTTTAGGCTCGAGAGACACATGTCATGTTTTAATTGATGGGCGATATCATGATTGAGATACTCCGCCCAAGTTGTGTCAATGTCTCAATTTTAGAGAGAGTGAACTACCACATGCTCTTGAAGAAGTAGGAATCACCATAAGTATTCCGTCACCCGTCCAAGTTGTAGATTTGTACACCATTGCTTCATATCTTGAATGTATGACCTTTTGGTTTATCTACCTTGACTCCTTGATATAAGATAATGGTAGTAAATCTTGTTAACCCTAGGAATGGGTTAACAGGAGGGTGAGAGAGGGAGAGGGAAAGGAAGGATAGAGGGTGGGAGTGGGAGATGAGAGAGATGGAGAGGAAGAAAGAAAGAATGAGGTTGGGAGAGAGGGAAGGAGAGATTATGCATGGGGAGGGAGATGGAGAGAAAGAGGGAGGGATAGGAAGAAGGAGATAGAGAGAGGGAGATAGAAAGGGAAGAGGTTGGGAGAGAGAGAGATAGATGGAAGGAGAGAGAGAGAGAGAGAGAGAGAGAGAGAGAGAGAGAGAGAGAGGAAAGAGGTTGGGAGAGAGAGAGAGAGAGAGATAGATGGAAGGAGAGAGAGAGAGAGAGAGAGAGAGAGAGAGAGAGAGAGAGAGGAAAGAGGTTGGGAGAGAGAGAGAGAGAGATAGATGGAAGGAGAGAGAGAGAGAGAGAGAGAGAGAGAGAGAGAAAAGAGGTTGGGAGAGAGAGAGAGAGAGATGGAAGGAGAGAGAGAGAGAGAGAGAGAGAGAGAGGAAAGAGGTTGGGAGAGAGAGAGATAGATTAGCATTGACCTAATCATTTTGTACTCAGCCTATATAAAAGGCACACATCTAATGGAAATCATCTCTCTCATTCTACTCATTATGCCTTGTTTATGTTAAACTTTTCTAATTAAGCTAATATCTCATCATTATCATGTCATTAGCACGTAAACCATGAGCTCTATTATGTACTTTGAACCTTCATGATTCTAACATTATGCTTACAACAGGGTTCACCACTCAAGCATGTGGAAGTCTCCAAATTTTGAGGTGTGTCTTGGTTTCAAGCTAGTCTTGCATCCATGGATCTTCTTGCACTCCAAAGCCCATAGTTGAAAGTCACATTCTTGAAGGAATCAAGGGATATTTAGAAGCTTAACAAATTGGCAATAGGTCTAGGACCTAAATTAAATAGTGCAGAAACTCTAGAGTAAACCCAAACAAAGTATAAACATTAAGCTTACAAGCATAGGGAACATGTACACTTTGACATAGGAGATTTAACATACCTCCATCTCCCAAAAAAAAAGCTCAAAGAAAAATCTCATACCAAGGTGAGACCTATTAAAAGTCATTGAGAAGTATGATAATTAATGCATATGAACTTGAACTTCTACCATGAAGTGCCACCATGGTTGTTTCTACATCTAGTATTCAATGCCAAGTTTCTTAAACCATACTACCCTCACTCCTCTCTAATTATATGACCCCTATCAAAGCATCATTGCCATTAGATGTGACACCAAATTCTACACTCCTACTTGTAGATAAATTATTTGGTAGAGGGTACTCAAGAGCTACAGCAAAACAAGGGTTTCTCCCTTCACAAGAAAAATCAATGAACTGTTCAATTCTCTAAAGCAAGATAGTGGCTTACTTTGTAGAGTTAGCATTATATCAGAGGAAGAGCTCTAAGGAAGCAATCTTGTGGCTTATTTACAAGAGTTTGAATTATGGCTAAAAGAATTACAAGCTGTAAGTCTTGAGATAAGGATCCAATGAAGAGCTATAAAATGCTTTAAGAGAGTACCATAATGCATGAGGAGAGAGAATGTGTGAGGAGGGTCGTGAGCACAAGTTGGTTAGCCCTATGATATCAAGCCAATAATACACCATCTTGTCCTTGATATCGGATCAATGTCTCTTTTGTTTTCATGTTGGTAGTATATATGGCTTCTAAGAAAGGCCAAAAATGGTGAAAATTTGGCAGCATATATGTGAAATTGAATTTGTCACTTTTTTTGTGCTATAAAAGCATAATGCATGGAGCTTATTAGGGAAGATTCCTCAATCTTCCCCAATTATATAGTTTTTCAATTATAAGTTTAACTCTTTTTGTCTTAATTTGTCTACATCACTAAGCATGAAAACTGTTATTTTTAAATATGTTGCATAGGGTCACAAACTTGTGAAACTAGATATGGCATTTTTTTACTAGATAATGTCATATGAATTCCTCAAAATGATAATTATTTTTTTCTAGACATATGCATTCCTTAAAATGATAATTAATACTTCCATATTATGAGGCCTTAAGTATAATTGTTTAAAGTGTTGTTTTGGCTCTCTTTTGTTGTAGTGTTTGCTATAGATATTGTATATTATTGTATAAAATGAAGGTAAATCAAGGGGAAACTAAGCACCACTTACCTTATCTAATGGATATGCCACAAGGGTGGGGTGCCTTTTTTTTCTTTTATGTTTCCATTGAGATCATGCTTGGTTTTAAAAAACATTAAAACACCAAGTTGCTAGGGATTTTTCATAATAATTTTGATTGTTGTGAGACATGCCTTCATTGCACACAATAATGTCCATGGATTTTTACTAGATATAAAAGGAGAAATAAATCATGAGGCTACCTAATCAAACCATGTGGGACTACAATGAATTCTTCTCTTTTGATGATGTGCAAATGGTAGACATCCCTATGAGATAATCCAACGACTATAGTTGAAGCACTCTATGAGATAATTGAAGCATTATCTTCATTGACCTTTTGAAGTCAATAGTGGGGTAAAGGCCCTTAGTTGCGACGATAAAGAAGTTGATATTGCAAAATTTGGCCATGCTAGTTCATGGAGTTAGTTCATACAAGAGAAGCCAACTAAAGTCCACATTGTATGTGTAACCTAATTTGATTTGCGAGCTATTAATCATGTGGGGTGTTTTTCTAGCCTGACGAGTTGGAGAACTAGTACAAAATTGGTATAAAGATGGTTGGATTGGTGATAACTCCTTATCATTGATTGATGAACCTTAATTTTTCTTTCTTAAGTGAATGTTTTGTAAAGTTCATAATTTAATATAGAAATGCACAGACATGCCTATTAGCTTGTTGGGCCTTTCTACCAAAGTCTTGCCCAACCTAGTCTTAAATGCAAAGTCATGCCTTTATAGCTTGTTGGGCCTTTTTACCAAAGTCTTAACCTTAAAACTTTTCTCTAACAGGATTCAAGCTTGAGTTAAGTCTATTTTCCATTTATAAATGTGCTAGTAGCACTCAAGAAAGAAAGAGTGAATGCATCGTGACTTGAAGGTGGAGTTGCCACTTAAATCATTATATCTCCTTGACAAGCTTGTGAAGTTTAAAACGATGTCTTTATCTCCTTGACAAGCTTGTGAAGTTTAAAACGGTGTCTTACTCACAATTTCTGAACATAATAGAATAATTAAAGCTTTTTGGAGAAGGAAATGGTGGGCTTCAAGACATTAAGAAGGCCATGAGTGACTGAAAGTGGGGTGCAAAGTGGGGTAGAAATTCTAACAAAAGTATCCTTAGCTTTTTTGGAAATAAAGTTTTGGTAAAAATGTTTACCAAAAATATTCACACACACGCTTAAATAGATTTACACACATGTATAATTTTAATTAATTAAATTTTAGATTAAATTTTAATGGTATGGAGGAGTGGTGAGGTGTGCTCACTCTCAAATAAATGCATCTTACATGTAATCTCTCTCTCTCTCTCTCTCTCTCTCTCTCTTAACACACACACACACACACACATGCACATGCACACCCTCTTTCTCTCACATACACATGCACACACTCTCAAATGTCGAATCTCTCTCTCTCTCTCTCTCTCTCTCTCTCTCTCTCTCTCTTCTTACACACACACACACGTACACACATGCACATGTACTAATGCAAACACACACTCTTTCCCCCCACACACTCTCACACATACACCTCCATGTCTCTGTCTCTCTCTCTCTCTCTCCCCTCCACTCACTCACTCACTCACTCACACACACGCACACACACACACACACACTATCTCTCTTCTCACACTCACTCTCCCACATATAGAAACTCTCTCTCTCTCTCTCTCTCTCTCTCTCTCTCTCTCTCTCTCTCTCACACACACACACACACACACACACACACACAAACACACACATGTAAATATATATTATCTATAATATTATGTTTTATTATATTTAGAGACGTATACCTACATATACATGTACATTTATAAAATAAATAAACAAATATACACACATATTTTTAATTAATATTAAATTTTAATACGTGGGGATGCATAATGAGGTGTGTTCACTCTTAAATAAGTGTATCTTATATACAATGTCTTTTGTCTTCTCTTTTGCATACATATGTGTGTGATTGTGTGTGCACATACACACGTATGTGTGATTCTGTAATGTCTTCACACGTGCATGTGCCATGCAAGTGTCTTGATTGTGTGTATGTGTTAGTGTGTATTTGTTGTGTGTGTGTGTACATGGTGTGTATGTTTTTATTTATGTGTATTCAACCGTGTGTCTGCATGTACGTGTGTGAGCATGTGAATATACTCATGTATACATCCATGTACACACATCAAAACACACACACACATATATATATATGTGTGTACATATTCATACATACATACATATGTATGTATGTATGTATAAATGTAAATAAAAACACACACATGTATACACACATATAAATATATGTTTTCTATTTAATTTATATTTTCTTAAAAGTTACTTTTTATTCTCTATCTCTCGCTCGCTTTCTCTCTTTTCACCCTCTCCCTCGTTACATCTCTCTCTCTCTCTCTCCAAATCTGACCCATCTCACTCTCTCTCAAGCACATTCTACACATAGATGCAAATGTACGCACATGCATACATATACTCTCTCACTCTCTCACTCTCTCACGCTCTCTCTCACACAGATATGTACACACCGCATATACACTAATTCAAACGCACAGTCTCTCCTCCCACACAAACTATCTCCTATGTAGAAATTCTCTCTCTCTCTCTCTCTCTCTCTCTCTCATGCCCACACACTCCCTCTCTCTTCACACACACTCTCTCTCACATAGAAACTCTCTCTCTCTCTCTCTCTCTCTCTCTCTCTCTCACACACACACACACACACACACATGTGCGCGCGCGCGTGCACGTGCGCGCACGCGCACTAAAATAGATTTACACATATATATATAATTTTAATTAATTAAATTTTAATGGTAGGGATAAGTGGTGAGGTGTGCTTACTCTCAAATAAATGCATCTTACATGTAATGTCTCTCTCTCTCTCTCTCTCTCACACACACACACACACACACACACACACACACACACACACACACTCACACACATATGCACATGCACATGGACACCCTCTTTCTCTCACATGAACATGCACACACTCTCAAATGTTGAAACTCTCTCTCTCTCTCTCTCTCTCTCTCTCTCTCTCTCTCTTACACACACACACACACACACACACACATGTACATACATGCACATGTACTAATGCAAACACACACTCTTTCCCTCCCCCACACTCTCACACATAGACTTCCATGTCTCTGTCTCTCTCTGTGTTTCTCTCTGTCTCTCTCTCTCTCACTCCCCTCCACTCACACACACACACACGCTATCTCTCTTCTCACACACACTCTCCCACATATAGAAACTCTCTCTCTCTCTCTCTCTCTCTCTCTCTCTCTCTCTCTCTCTTACATACATTCATGCACACACACAAACACACTTCTTTCTCATGCACACGTGCACACACACACACACTCTCTCTCTCTCTCTCTCTCTCTCTCTCTCTCAAACACACACATGTAAATATATATTATATTTTATTATATTTAGAGACGTATACCTATATATACATGTGCATTTATAAAAGAAATAAACACATATTTTTAATTAATATTAAATTTTAAAATTTTATTATATTTAGACGTATACCTATATATACATGTGCATTTATAAAATAAATAAACACATATTCTTAATTAATATTAAATTTTAATATGCGGGGATGCATGATGAGATGTGTTCACTCTTTTTTTTAGTGGAAATAGAGAGTAGCTTTAATATTATTAAAAGTAATATAAAAGTAAGAGATAGAAGGGGACAGAAGTGATCAACTAAAACTTCGAGATCATGATATATACAGTGTTACTGTGTAGAAGAAAAAGATAGGCATGGAGTGGAACGCCTGAAGCAAACCAACTGCAGATATACATACACCATCCTTGATAATACCAGAGAAGCAAGAGATACATATGATGTAGTATTTATACATTGACCGTATGGAAACCAAAAACACCAGCAAAGATTCCCAAGCCAAATGGCAACAGAGTAAGCTACATTAGCCATATATCAAAATCTAAACTTTGCTGGATGTATGGTGAGAGATAAAAAGTACTCCAGCAGCAAATAGGTCCTGGCCACGTAAAATCACATCCTGCGCATGTAAAAAAAAATGAATCAGCCACACCACCCTGGGCTGAGTGAATGTAACCTGCCAATTAGAGGATAAGGAAGACTGAGAGTGTAAATAATCCAAAATGAAAACAATAGATTTCCGCTGTACATCCTTCACTATCAATTATTGAGATTGACCAAACTAGCATACAACAAAGAGTTCCTGGAACACCAAATCTCCCATAAACATATATATCTATAGGCTGTGAAAGCAACTAGCTGTTCTGGAGTTGAAACACGAAGAAATCCAATCAACCAGTGGGCCAATGAACCCTGATACCTAACCAGCCCATAAGCATTTATAAAATAAATAAACACATATTCTTAATTAATATTAAATTTTAATATGCGGGGATGCATGATGAGATGTGTTCACTCTTTTTTTTAGTGGAAATAGAGAGTAGCTTTAATATTATTAAAAGTAATATAAAAGTAAGAGATAGAAGGGGACAGAAGTGATCAACTAAAACTTCGAGATCATGATATATACAGTGTTACTGTGTAGAAGAAAAAGATAGGCATGGAGTGGAACGCCTGAAGCAAACCAACTGCAGATATACATACACCATCCTTGATAATACCAGAGAAGCAAGAGATACATATGATGTAGTATTTATACATTGACCGTATGGAAACCAAAAACACCAGCAAAGATTCCCAAGCAAAATGGCAACAGAGTAAGCTACATTAGCCATATATCAAAATCTAAACTTTGCTGGATGTATGGTGAGAGAAATAAAAAGTACTCCAGCAGCAAATAGGTCCTGGCCACGTAAAATCACATCCTGCGCATGTAAAAAAAATGAATCAGCCACCACCTTGGGCTGAGTGAATGTAACCTGCCAATTAGAGGATAAGGAAGACTGAGAGTGTAAATAATCCAAAATGAAAACAATAGATTTCCGCTGTACATCCTTCACTATCAATTATTGAGATTGACCAAACTAGCATACAACAAAGAGTTCCTGGAACACCAAATCTCCCATAAACATATATATCTATAGGCTGTGAAAGCAACTAGCTGTTCTGGAGTTGAAACACGAAGAAATCCAATCAACCAGTGGGCCAATGAACCCTGATACCTAACCAGCCCATAAGCCACCTTGACATCTGTACTCAGAAAGACCTGAGAGGAGGACAATGCCAAAATAAATGTAACATAGATTCCTTAGCTGCAAAGCATCTTGGGGACGCCATATTCCTTTCTGCCATTTTTACTCATGTAGGGATTGCACCAGTTATGACTCTCCATAAAAACAAGTGACCCTGCTGGGTAGCCCTGTGGTCCATAAAGTATGAAATTGTTGTTGCTAGAAACCAGAGGACCATTTGACTTTCCACATACGATTCAATGGAGTATGCCAATCAAGTGATGAGATTAAAATATCATACAAAGACTTGGACTTTGGAGCACTAAAAGGACTACCAGAAGCCCAATCAGATACCAAAAAACTCAAAAGATGCTGAGTATTGACAAGTAAGTGGACAACCTTGTCCATGATTTGAATCATAAAGTTAGCCTGAACAGAAGACAAGACATACATCACTTTCAGCTAATAAGGATCTCTCCAGCCAAGTAAAGGACCATTCCAAACATCCATCAAAGTTTGAATACCTTTGTTGTGTATAACTCTAGCTAATTTAATATCCAGAAATGCCAGAGGGGAAGGAAAGAAAGGTCCCCACCAAAGACTCCAGAAAAACAAAGAGTTACTAGAAGTCCTTGGCATCCGAGATGAGAAAATGAATGAGTTGTTTCCACATGTCAATCAGAAACTGGGCAAAGGGTGACGCTTTCAAGTAAACAGGAGCCCATGACACCACCATATTAAACCATGACAAAGGTTTCCATCTACCACCTTCAGCGCACGAATAACTGCTAATTCAACCAAAGATTTCAACATGATAAACCAAATCTAAACTTGTTGCGTAAAAGAGGCAAAAAACTTTGTATTCACAATCTATACAGTGAGTTTGAGCATGAAGAATACCTAGGCCAGCAAATCTCTTAGGTCTAATTACCCTATCCCAAGCTATCCAAGCCACATGTCTTTTAGTAGAAGATCTCCTCCAAAGAAATGCCCTAACCTTTGAAAGAATTTCTTTCCAATGAACCTTCCTGAAGTGAACCAAGGGATAATAGAACTGAATATAAGGCAATAAATTGGAATTAATCACCTTGTAAACCCTTCCAGCAAGACTGAGGAAATGAAAAGACCATTTCTAAATTTTATTCAAAATTCTCTGCAACACCCACTACACTAGCTGGTTGTTAGTCACTTGAACCTCAAGAGGTGCCCCTAAATGTATCAATACTGTGCCCTTGGAGACTACATTACCATCCCAACATGAAACATCAAAAGAGTCATCTTCGGAAAGAGATATCATTCTGGACTTAAAAATGTTACACTTGGACCCAAAGGCTTTGCCAAACATTTCCACTAATTTTAATGCCTCCAGTACATTCTGAGCAGTAGCTTCTAAAAATAATAAAGAATCATCAGCAAAACACTTGATCAAAAGTTGTTTGAGAAGAAGACACTTTCAACCCCTGAATAATACCCAATTTGGCTACATTCTCTAAGGCCAAAATGAGAGAGTGAGTCACCACAGCAAACAACAGAGGGGCAAGTGTGTCACCTTGACGGATAGATCTCTTGAGATCAAATTCACCAACCATTACACCATTCAGCAATAGAGCAGATGATGCACCTTTGCATAAGACCAAAATTATGTTTACAATCCTTTGACCAAACCCAAGCTTAGTCAACACAGCAGAGAGAAAAGACCACTGAACCCTATCATAAGCCTTCTCTAGGTCAAGCTGTAAGAGAACACACTTTTGAGTAGTTTTGTGGGCCACCTCACAGCCCAACAAGGCAGCATAGATGTTATCATAAATTGACCTTCCTTTGATGATACCATGCTGATGTTGTGAAACTACTTTGGGTAACACCGGAGATAACCTAGCTACAACCACCTTAGCACAGATGTTGTATAAAATAGACATCATCGAAATAGGTCTCCAGTGTTGAAAGGAGGAAGCTGCCACTTGTTTGGGAATCAGTCTGATTAAGCCCTTTTTGATGGAAAATTCAAGTTTATCAGAGCTAAAAGCACTATTCAGCATATAAGAAATCGGTGTAGCCAAAAGCTCCCAGAATTTTAAGAAGAACTCAACAGTCAAACCGTCCCAACCAAGGGCTTTATCCTTTCCAAGATGAGTTAATGCCTCATAACATTCTTCAACCTATAACGGGTGGTCTAACCAATTAGCTTGATTTTGGTCAACCAGTTTAGTTACGTGTTGAAGGCATTGAGCTTGAGCAAGCCACCTATCTGCAGATGCATCCTCAACCAAGCCACCAATAGATGAGCTTAAGTGATTGAGCCAAGCCTAAGCCATTTCATTTTTGGATCATGAATCACTTCTCCATTAGAATGCTTGATAGAAAGCATGCAATCTCTTTTCCTCTTTGCCTTCAAAGATTTGAATAAAAATTTGGAAGGAGCATCTTGACTGGAAAAGAACTGTTGACGTGATAAAATTCTTGCTTTTTGAACCCTTGATAGTTCAAACTTATGAATCTATTGCTTGATATGCTCCAAAGGCTGCAATTCCATATCAAAAAGATATGAAGATTGTAATGACCCCAATTCCTATTCTGCTTTCCTTTCAATGAGCCTATTTTGAGCAGCAACCCTCCGACTAGTAGATCTAATGGTTTGCTAAACTGCACACACAAACTGAGCCCAGGCCAGAGGGGAATGATAAGCAACAACAATAGACAAGGCTTGAGCATGTATCCTAATTTGATGTTGAAATTTATAATCTAAACAAATCAGAGTTTACAATCAAAAGTCTGGTCTTGCCATGTGGTCTTGTACCATCAAAATCACCAAAGTCCCAAAACAATGGATAATGATCCGAAATAACAGAATCAGTCTCCAGACACTCAACATAAGAGTGTGAGGAACCCAATCAGCTCCATGAGAAAAATATACTCTATCAAGTCTTGAGGAGGTTGAGGCATATTGCAGGCTTGTCAAAGTAAGTGCGCCCCGGCAGGGATGCCCAATCACCAAGATACCATGCATCAGTGAGCCCTTCTTTTCTACCAAATGATCCTAGTGTCTCTTCCTAGAACCCAACAATAGAGATGAGGATCCAGTTCTGTCTCTAGGTGTTTTGAACAATCATATTAAAATCCCCAAAAAATAAGCAGGGTACATTCCCTTGCAAACTATCCAACCATTGCCACAACTGCCTTCTTTCTTTGGAAAGATTTGGAGCATAAATATTAATGATCCACAACTGTTGGTGATCCCAAGTAATTTCCAACACTAAAGCTCTTCCAGAGGGGTGATTCGCAACAATAGTAGGATGAAGATCCCTATGTACAATTGTAGCAACCCCACTAAAAGTATTAAGGTAGTCCCCCATAGAAAACTATGATCCTAGCAAAAGGTTGTTTCCTGTTTGTCTTTCTACCAAAAAGATTATGTTCCTGAATACCCCAAACCATCATATCTGGGTGTTTATCCACACAAGACCAAAATAAGTCATACTTTTGTTTCCCTTTTATACCCTTTACATTCCAAGTTATCCCTGAAAGTTAACCCATTCAAACTATGAATATTATGCAACATTTCTACATTAAGTCCTCCGGTTCCAGAACTTGCAGCTGAGATTGCAGAAGCCCTTGTTCATGCTTATCTCATGATTCCAATTCCTTTTGAATCTATACATCCTTTTGATTCCAATTCCTTTTGAATCTATACATCCATTGAATTATATTCACATGATTGCAATGCTGCATATCTGTTAGGAGATACGTGAACATGATGTTGAGCAGCTGTAGTATGGAGTCAAGAAGGATAATCCCTATGAGTTGAAACAACACATTCCATTGAATCACCTGCTCATCAGAAGGCTGCAGATTATCATTTTGAGGAGTGTTAACACTTCCTGTAGTAGGTGGAGCTTGGACAGTATCTCCCAATGAATCATTACCTTTGTCCTTAGCCGTGGAAATAGGAGGATTCTTATTATCAGAATTAGCAGGACTGACTCCAGGCATTTTCTGAGGAGAAGGGGAGACAAGTTTGGTCGGACATGAACATGCAAAATGACCAAATTTATTACAGTGAAAGCAAGCCCCAAAAAATGTCCCAAAGACAATCGACAGACGTAAAACCCCCAGACCACCCAACTGAACATCAAGATGTTTAGGTGGAGCTACATTAGTATTCCAAGAAATGTAGACTTTGTTAGATCCTTTACCCATAGCTAAATTAGAGGGGACAAATAGGGGTTTCCCTAAGGAAGCAACAACTAGACTTTGTTAGATCCTTTACCCTTGGCTATGGTCATCTTTCAGGTGTGTTCACTCTTAAATAAGTGTATCTTACATACAATGTCTTTTGTCTTCTCTTTTACATACATAGTAGTATTGCACCTGCGCATTGCTACGGCCGACCAAGGTTCCAGAAAAGAACTATTCCCTCTCTACAACCATCTCTCTCTCTCTCTCTCTCTCTCTCTCTCTCTCTCTCACACACACACACACACATGACTTCCCTCTCTCTGTCACGTACACACATGCACATGCACATGACCCTCTCCCTCGCTCTGTCACGTACACACACTCTCAAATGTTGAAACTCTCTCTCTCTCACACATGCACACACATATACACACCCGCTCTCTCTCTCTCTCTCTCTCTCTCTCTCTCTCACACACACACACACACACACACACAACACACTCCCTCTCTCTTATTACACTCTCCCACACATAGAAGCTCTCTCTCTCTCTCTCTCTCTCTCTCTCTCTCTCACTCTCTCTCTCTCTCTCATTCACAAACACACGCGCGTATGCACACATACACACTCTGTCTCTCTCTCATGCACACATACACATATGTAAATATATAGTATATACAATATTATGTTTTAGATACATATACCTATACATAGACACATATACTTATACATATATACATGTATTTAAAAATATAAATACAAACATCGACATAATTTAATTAATTTTGATTAAATTTTAATTTGCGGAGATGGGTGATAAGCTGTGGTCACTTTTAAATATATAGATAGATATATCATACACACATCGAAACACACACACACACACACACATATGTATATACATATACATACATACATACATAAATATGTATGTATGTATAAATGTAAATAAACACACACACACATGTATACACACATATAAATAAATGTTTTCTATTTAATTTATATTTCTATTTTTATTTTATTAAAAGCTACTTTTTATTCTCTATCTCTCGCTCTCTTTCTCTCTCTTTTCACCCTCTCCCTTGCTACGTCTCTCTCTCTCTCTCTCTCTCTCTCACACACACACACACACACACACACACACACACACACACACATGTACACACCGCACATACATTAATGCAAACGCACACTCTCTCCTCCCACACAAACTAGCTCCTACATAGAAATTCTCTACCTCTCTCTCTCTCTCTCACACACACACACACACACGCGCGCGCGCGCGCGCGCGCGCGCGCTCAAATAGATTTATACACATATATATAATTTTAATTAATTAAATTTTAGATTAAATTTTAATGGTAGGGATGAGTGGTGAGGTGTGCTCACTGTCAAATAAATGCATCTTACATGTAATGTCTCTCTCTCTCTCCTCACACACACACACACACATGCACATGTACACCCTCTTTCTCTCACATACACATGCACACACTCTCAAATGTCAAAACTCTCTCTCTCTCTCTCTCTCTCTCTCTCTCTCTCTCTCACACACACACACACATACACATGCACATGTACTAATGCAAACACACACTCTTTCCCCCCCACACTCTCACACATAGACTTCCATGTCTCTGTCTCTCTGTGTGTTTCTCTCTCTCTCTCTCTCTCTCTCTCTCTCACTCCCCTCCACACACACACACACACACAATCTCTCTTCTCACACACACTCTCCCACCACATATAGAAACTCTCTCTCTCTCTCTCTCTCTCTCTCTCTCTCTCTCTCTTAGATACATTCATGCACACACATAAACACACTTCTTTCTCATGCACACGTGCACTCTCTCTCTCTCTCTCTCTCTCTCTCTCTCTCTCTCTCTCTCTCACACACACACACACACACACACACCCACATGTAAATATATATTATCTATAATATTATGTTTTATTATACTTAGAGTTTTTTGTTTGTTTTTCGAGCCGGGGTCAGAGATGAGCATGCTCATCTCTGAGAAGTGTGTGTGTGTGTGTGTATGTATATTCTCTCTCTTACACATGCATATAATATAATATTAGAAGATATGTATGTGTGTGTGTGTGTGAGAGGAGGAAGGGGAAGGGGTGGGCAATTTGCTTTCTAATGTATTATATATATATATATATATATATATATATATATATATATATGAGAAACTCATTCAATGAGTAAATGGTTTGATGGTGACCACTAATTGTGAGCCCGAATGCATCTAGGCATGTGGGAAAGAAACCCCCAAACACTTGTCTTCCCTTCTTCTTTCTCTTTTTCAAAAATTCTTCCTCCAGGGGTAGGCACTCTTCCTTTATCTGATAATAGACTCTCCTTTCTGATAATAGACTCTCCTTTCTCCACGTGAAGGGGTAGGCTATCTTGTAATAGATAGATAGATAGATATTATCTTAAGGAAGATTTTCAACAAAGCTATCACATGACAAGAATTCGGAGATTAGATAGAATTTGATTTTAGAAGCCTCCAAAAACGTGCTTCCCACGGGAGGAAATAGTCCAAGCAAGAGTTTGTGTTGGAATGGAAACCTCGGCGGGCAGCCGACGAAGCTTCGTGGGTCTCTTCATACTTCGTTGTGTAGTACTGATAAGAGCAGCGCCTTTTTACGTGCGCCAGCACTAATATCGTCGTCAACAGACTTGCAGCCCCCCTTTTAGAAAGATGCAGCCATTTTCGGAGCAGCAGCTCTTACCGTTCGTTTCTGGCTATTGCTCTCCTCTCCGCCTCCTCTCTTCTCTGCTTGCCATCGCAATCTGCTCCCTGCTTCTTTACCTTCTCCACGTCTACTACTTGAGACCGATTTCTCTTCGGAGGGCTTTGCTGCAGCAAGGCTTCACCGTGTTGCCTTATCGCCTCATCGCCGGAGATCTCCCTGAGGCTAAGCGTTTGGAAGCCCAGGCTCAACTCTCCGACATCCCTTCCCCCTCACACCACCATCTCCTTCTACCCCATATCCTCCCCTTCTACAACAATCTCCTCTCTAAGCACGCAGGTATGGCCGCTGATCTTGGTAACTTAATTCTTAATTCAAAATCTTTAATCGCAAAGTTAAGTCACCTTATTGGCATAATGATCAGCATTAGCCTGAATTTAATGCAAAAAAATTGAAGCTCTTAATTACTTTTCTCGTGATGTAAGTGCTTTTTGTTTTGTTGGGCTTGTATCTACAGGCTCCCGTGTAGTTTATTGGTCGGGTAATCGGCCCAACCTCCTTATTAGCAATGTAGATGATGCAAGGAGTGTTTTGTCTTTGGATGTAAAGCAAATGCAAAAGCCCTCCTTTGCCACTCTAGCCTTCCACAGGTTGTTGGGCAAAGGGCTCTTGTTGGCCAATGGTGAAGACTGGCACCAACAACGCAACATCCTTCGCCCTGCATTCTTCTCCGAGAAGCTCAAGGTTCGTGCATTACACTTTTGAATTCTGCATTGTAGTAAGTTGAACTTAAGCCTTTCAACATAACATTATTTGAGGCTCGTCTTAAAGAGAGATTAAAATTACTTTTGGGTGTATATAGAATCAATGTCGCTAAAACATATGTTTTCAAACTAGGGTAATATACTAAGATACCTTGAAATTAGGATAGCATAGTCAAGGATGTATTTCAATTAAGATAGGATAGTCTAAGTACTAGTATGTCTTCAAATTAGAAACTTATTAGCCACATATAGATAAGATTTAAGCCCTCTCTAGCATAGCGGTTAATGCATCACGCTCTCAATTGAGAGATCCTAGGTTCAAGTCCCAATTGAGAGATCTTGTTGAGAGATCCTAGGTTCAAGTCCCAATTGAGAGATCTTGTGTGTGCTTACGTGAGCTCTGTCTCTCTTCTCTCTCTCTCTCTCTCTCTCTCTCTCTCTCTCTCTCTCACACACACACACACCCCAAAGTAACTCGAGAAAAAGAACATTGCATACAATGAAAAATAAATCGAGGTTCTCATTACGTAAGTCAATAAAAATTATCTCATGAGACTTAAGGCAAATTATCTCATGAGACATAAGTCAATTGAAATTATTATCAAGTTGTTTTTAGTACTATTATTATTATTTATTATTGATTACTAAATTTATTACAATTTTTAATTATTGAGTACGAATTTCTATTACAAATAACACTAAATTATTGAAAGCTTTTATATTTTTATTGTGTGGTAGGAGGTGGTGGGTGACATGGTGACGAGCTCATTAGAGATGGTGGAAGGGTGGGAGAGACTAGTCAATAACCAGCAAGGACGCATGGCAGAGTTGGAAGTGGCACGTGACATCAAGCATGTGACAGCTGACATTTTGGCACGCAGCTCATTTGGGTCAAGCTACCTCAAAGGCAAAGAGGTGTTTGAGAGGCAAGAGCGTCTCCTTGATCTCCTAAACAACCTCTTTATCCGAAATATTCTTATCCCATTCTATCAGTAAGTTTTTTAGATACTAGCACTCCATTAACCTTATCGAGTTTGTACCAAAATTTTGCACTAATTTTGTCACATTTAAACTACTTCTTGGATAATATGTTGCTCTTAGCTACTAAATGTTCCATTCATTAGTAGTGCTTATAGAGTTTATTGTGTCTAGTCAGTGGACTTGATGCTTATACATAGATTTAGATTGTTAACTACTAAATGACACACTTGTTCGTACTCATCATTAACAATTAGATATAAATGTTTTTTTAGCTAATTTATTACTTTATCAATATAATATTATATTAATGTTTTGTTTTTATTTAACGGGGATGATGATAGGTACCTTCCCACTAGCACAAATCGTGAGATAAAGGAGATGGAGAAGAGAAATAACAAAGAACTTTTTGAGATTATACAATTGAGGAGAAAGGATATAGCCAATACAAAATCAGGATCCCACTCTACTTATGGGACTGATTTGTTGGGATTGATTTTGGCTGCAGAGGAGCAAGAGGCCAAGCTTGATAGGAAGCAAGCTCGTCTCACCACACAACAAGTGATAGATGAATGCAAAACCTTCTTCTTTGCTGGCCACGAGACTACTGCAAACTTACTTGCATGGACCATGGTTTTATTATCCCTTAACCAAGAGTGGCAAGATAAAGCGAGAGAAGAAGTCTTGGAAGTGTGTGGATACAAGGGTGAACCTAAGGCATCCCAACTAAACAAGCTCAAAATTGTAAGACCTTGATGAGATTTCTTATTAATTGTTGGTTTTGTTTTTTTAGTTTGAGGGGTCCAAGCCTTCATAAATCCCTCTTAATAAATAATTTGTCTTAAGTGATTGCATTATGTTTGCTTCTAGTATTATTAACCTACATGGGTAAAACCTATTGATTTTCTCAAGCTCTCGAGGCGATCATTATAGTGCACATTCCCTAATATAAGATAGTCTATAACTTACACTAAAATAGTCTATAATATAGGTGATCATCATGATGCACATTCTTTAATATAAGTTAGTCTTTGATTTAC
This sequence comes from Cibotium barometz, assembly GCF_041138505.1. Classification (NCBI taxonomy): domain Eukaryota; kingdom Viridiplantae; phylum Streptophyta; class Polypodiopsida; order Cyatheales; family Cibotiaceae; genus Cibotium; species Cibotium barometz. Next base: position 47,589,975 of record NC_141048.1, on the reverse strand, counting down.
ACCCAAATCAAGTCAAAAGATCAAGCTTTAATACCAAAGATTCCTTATTATATTCATAACTGAAAGTAGCCTTGAACTAATTACGATGACTAACCTACATTTGTATGTCCTCATTACCTCTCTTGCTAAACTTCAAATATTACTTTTCATTGATGATGTTTGTTATTATATGTGCAGATGGGGATGATATTGAATGAATCACTAAGGTTGTACCCTCCTCTGCCAACACATGGTGGACGTGAGACATTGAACAATGTTGAAAAGGTGAAGTTGGATGGTGGCCAATGGTTGCCACATGGAATGGGGACGACCATTACATGCCTTTTCATACATAGAGATAAAGAGGTATGGGGCGAGGATGCAGATGAGTTTCACCCAGAGAGGTTTGCAAATGGGGTTTCGCAAGCATGTAAGCACCCATACGCCTTCATGCCCTTTGGCATTGGACCCCGTAGCTGTATTGGCCAAAACTTTGCCATCATGGAGGCCAAGGTTATCCTATCTCTTATCCTCCAACGTTTTCGTTTCGATCTTTCTCCCAACTATCGTCATGCCCCCCAAATCGCCATCACTATGAGACCGAAATATGGTGTCCAACTTATCCTCAAATCCATATCAATGGATTAGTGTTTTATGTAACCAACATCGATCAAGTTAACCTTTGATCCTAATGTTTTACTTGACTAGCTTGTGGCCCTTACTGATGTCCAATAAAATTAAGGTTATTATGGCAGCTTTAAGGCTTGCACACACAATTTATATCATTTTTTAATGAGAGAGGATGATGTAGTTGGTTGTACCCTCGACCATTATATCCAAATAGCTGAGGGTGTTTATTCATTCACACAATAAATTATTACATCAAACAATGCCATATTTTAGCAAGGCATCTAAAGTATATATCTCTTGTACATGGATCAATGAAACAGGTTTATTGTGAACTTCTTGATGTTACCACTAATGTCGTTACCTAGGGGTGTTATTGCTTTTGGGAGATAAATGTCATCTTTAATTAGTAGAATCCTTGCTTTTGAGTGTCCTTTCGAGTGTTAGTCTTGGTGAATGTCATATTCAATTAGTAGAATCGCCTTCTTAAGTGTCTTTTTGAGTGTTGGTCTTGTTGTTTTTTTTTAAATTCTAATGTAGAGATACTTTACTTATAGTTCTTAAAAGTTCTTGTTTGGGTGGACTTTGGATAAGGCTAATCAAGTTTTTGAGACGGTTCATAGAAAAGGACATTGTCTTTTGAATTTATCTTCACTAAAGCATTTGATTTGGAAATATGCAATGTTAGTTTTGACTTCTTGTTAAGACACTTCCATAGATAAAGTTTTCTATTGTTTTTGAGACACTTTCATACATGAAGTTGTATTATGGTTTTTTATTTCAATAAGGTGTTGAATAATGGAAAAGATTATCAATCTTTCAACTTGATCATTTCTCATGTTCTAACATAAACAAAATATTTAGAATTAAAGTAGAAATTACCATGGTAAAAAATTTATGTCATTTTTAGTAGGCTATACTTTAGTTAACTAATGAGGATAACAACATCAACGAACCATCCCAATTATGACTTCATCTTTGAAAAATGCCAAAATATTAGAATTGGTCACTCATTGACGTATTCACCAAACTGTCCAAATTGGTGACTCATCCATAAAGAGAGTTTTTAAGAAAAGAAATTACGTGATCATTTTAATATTGGGCTACCTTGATTTGATATTATTTGAAGTGCAAGACATGTTACTTGTGCCTTACTTTGATTGCACCTCAACTTTGATCAGCCTAACAACAACCAAACATCTTGTGGTCTACTACCAAAATAAATCTTTATCTGAGAAGATAATGCCTCCACACTTTCAATGCATAAGTGACTGCTAAAAGTTCTAAATCATGGACCGCTCATGGGGCCTAAGCTTTCTTGATTCATAGGCTACTGGCCTTTCTTCTTGCAGGAGGATTCTGACAATTGCAAAGCCACACATCAATAATCACTTTAAAAGACTTATCAATTTTTTACAATTTTAACATGAGGTTGTTCATTAAAGCAGTTTTGAGTTTGTCGAACACACACTAGTGCATCGGCATCCAATTGAAGGGTATATTTGTCTTTAGAAGAGTTGTGCAATAGAATTTTGGCATATCTTGGGATGGTTATGTGATACCACCCTGTTTATCCAAGAAATCCTCAAACTTTCTTTATAGTTTTGCGGTAGCAAGTTAGGATGAAGTCCTAAGTGATGTATTTCATGGATATATTATGAGAGTAGTCATTGTAATAGCATTAGGCCTCTTATGAGCCTAAAGTGTCCGATCGGCCGCCATAGTTTAAGTGAGTGTGAACACTTATGGCCATGTATATAAGTGAATATCTCTCATAATACAATAGACTCTCCCATTGTACAGTTGAGTCTTGCTCTTACTAATCCTCTTGCTAATCTCTCTCCCTAATACATGTTAGTGAGTGTGTGTGAGTGAAGTGAGGTGAGAGGAAGAACGAGTACGCGTAGTGCAACGCGGCGGTGTGACAACGCTCGCGGGAGATGCGGTGGAACTGCTTCTCAAGGAGTTGTAGAGCTTAGAGACCTCAAGGGTTATGAGCTCGGCCATTGGAAAGATCCTCACGATAGTTGCGGTTCACCATGTAATCTCTTGTTGGATGTGTTTAAGGGGGATTAGGGTGACCATAACAACCCCTCCTGATGAACTCACGTGCTACACTTACATATTTTTAGGTGGACCCCTTGAGCACTAGGCTTGATGAAATTCTATTTTAAAAGTTGATTTAATTGCTTCTTAAGTTCAATTGCTTTTCAGGTAGTACCACCATCATATAAGCCATTCTCACAACTGGTACAAGGTCTACCTCATGATCCACTTCTTGGATTGGGGACATTTTAATCAATTTCTTACGGAATACATCCACCATTTAGATTCAAACGAACTTGAGTCTTTCCCGATAGAATTAAGCTTAATAAGGTAAATTGGTTCTTTCTTCCTAAGCCCTTTATCATTATGTATACCATTACCACCTATAACTTTAGAGATACAGTGACTTTAATAACTTGGAACTTATTTCGATGAAGATCCAGAAAAGAAATAGTTTCCTTATGGGAGTGTATATCTGCTTGATTCTGAGTAAGCAAATCATTCTAAGAATAACCCATTTTGAGAATTGAAGGTAATGCATGCAACTCCACCATCAATGCGAAGGGGGGTTTGTTGGATATTTCGGTGAAGTGTCCTTAGTGGTGCAAACACACTAGGTGTGAACACCCTCTTAGTTAGGATCAAAAGATAAGGCCTTGGTGCCTATGAAAGCATGTACTTGGGTCCTTCATTCTACACATAATGAGTACCATTCATACTTGAGCTCTATTGCTTCTCTCTCTCTCTCTCTCTCTCTCTCTCTCTCTCTCTCTCTCTCTCTCTCTCTCTCTCTCTCTCTCTCTCTCTCTTACACACTTTACTATGATGATGACATTTCATCCTTCATAGCTCCGTGTGTGATCATGTGGATGCCAACAGTCTTAAATGCATAGTCATGCTCATGGGCCTTTCTACCGAAGTCGTAAACCTTAATACTTTTCTGTAACACGATTGAAGCTTGAGTTAAGTCTATTTGCCATCTTTAAATGCGGTGAGATCTCACCCATAAGTAGCACTCAAAAGAGAAAGAGTAAATACATCCTGACGACTTGAAGGTGGAGTTGCCACTAAAATCATTATATCTCCTCGACAAGCTTGTGAAATTTTAAAAACGTTGTCTTACTCACAATTTCTAAACATAATAGAAGAATTAAAGATTTTTGTTTGCGGAAGGAAATGGATTATTAGCCTTGAGCTTCAAGAGTTAAGAAGGGCAGTCACTAAAAGTGGGGTTGACTCCAAAATGTTGAATGGGTAGAAATTCTAACAAAAGTATCCTTAACTTTTTGGAAATAAAGTGAAAAAATGTTTACCAAAAGTGTTGTAAGACGTGCATCCATTGGGAGTTTTTCAAAAACTACTTTCTACTTTTTTCAAGCAAATTTATTTATTTTTAACGAAAAGAGATATGAAGGTGATGTGACCCAGTTTTATCCATGTGTTGGGAAGCGTCGTGGGTAAGCTACTAGACTTGTTAATCGACTTGCACGCAGCCGCATTCGGAGCAGCAGCTCTTACCGTTCGTTTCTGGCCATGGCCATATTATTGCCCTCCTCTCTTCTCTGCTTGCCATCGCAATCTCCTCCCTGCTTCTTTACCTTCTCCACGTCTACTCACTCCTTGAGACCCACCCATTTCTCGTCGGAGGGCTTTGCTGCAGCAAGGCTTCTCACCGTGTTGCCTTATCGCCCCATCGCCGGAGAACTCCCTGAGCTCAAGCGTTTGGAAGCCCAGGCTCAACTCTCCGACATCCCTTCCCCTTCACACCACCATCTCCTTCTACCCCATATCCTCCCCTTCTACAACAATCTCCTCTCTAAGCACGCAGGTATGGCCCCTTTATCTTGTAACTTAATTCTTAATTCTAAATCCTTAATTGCAAAGGTAATTATTTTTGTCAATAATAATATTAGTAAGGTCCTCCTCAAATATGTGGCAAACATGTTTGTTTTGAATGTGTTATATTAATGTGGTATCTTCGCAATATTATTCCAAGGTACTATTCTCTTCTTGTAGATGTCCGCATGCATTACGCGTGTCGATTGCTCTTGCCAGCTCATAATGGGCTTCTCTTCTTGTAGATGACCGCATGCATTACGCGTGTCGATTGCTCTTGTTGCATGGTGCACGGTGTCGATTGCTCTTGCCAGCTGATAATGGGCTTCTTCTCTGCGTGGAATTTTTGGGCGCTTCTCTGCGTGGAGCCTCTGGGTGAACGTCTGCTAGGAGGTTCTAGGCGATTTTGTGGTCCGCTTATGACGTTTTCCTTGCCAGCTGATCGTGGGCTTCTAGGCACTTCTCTGCGTGAAGCTTCTGGGCGTTTCTCTGCGTGGAGCCTCTGGGGCGAATGTGTGCTACGAGGTTCTAGGCGAATGTTTTAAATGTGGTATATTAATGTGGTATATCGATCACCATCGACATTGGAAATGATGATATCATCATGTCTTTGTGGGATAATATTGTGGAGTTTGTATGTCAAGAGTGCACTCAGGTTATGTTCTCGCTTGAGAGAGGTGAAACTCTGCACCACCTTCATTTCCAGATGGTCACTCGCATACTGTCCACCTCTTTAATATCAGTAGGTAAAACTGTGAGGTGTTATTTGATGTGAAATGTCAATAAGCCACTGGGGGCTATTGTCATGTGCCGTGCATTGCGCCAAATAAAGATGCATACGTTTGAAGGAATGGTAGGTTATTGTCTCAAAGATCTGCATAAACCTCACTTTCGCTTTCATGCACACAAAGAAATCTCATGAGAGGCTGAACACTATATGCACAATTTGGGCAGGGTGACTTGAAAAATAGGGTTTGCCTCGCGCCACTGAATATTTTTGAGAGGGCTTTTGTATATATGGAAAACTATATACTCAACAAATGGACAGTGAACCTTGGGGTTACTCTTCTAAAAATGATGAGAAGTGGAAAATATTTCCCTAGTGCTCAATGGATCATTCCGAAGGTAGGCAATGGAATGGATTCAAGTAGAGCTCGTGTGGTATGGAAGTGCTTGAAGACTCCCGAGCTCGCAGACATCTCTGACATAAGAAAAGTGTTCTTCAGAGATCACTACATCGAAGGTGAGTCTGCCAGGTATTTTCTTTCGAAGCGATGTGAAGCACAGCGAGGAGATGATCCAGATGCCTTCCTGCGAAGTGAAGAGGATGGAGTTCCACTTGGTGGTTGCAATAACCCAATCATCGTGGAGGACAGTCCTCCTGATGTCAACCTTGCAGAGCCATACATAAATTTCTCTGAAGAGAAAGCTGCAGAGTTCCTCAGAGCCATCAGCGAGGGAGATGAGTTCATCTCAGTATCGCCGAAGCTTGACCTTAATGGAGAAGCCTTTGTCTTAGTCTTGTAGTTCGCTTTCCTTGTAACGTTCGCTGGATATTTATGTACACAAATAAAACTTTTGGTGGATCAATAAAACAAAGTTTGCTTTTCTTTCTGTCTTTTCTATTTGAAATATCTTAAAACAAAGTTTGCATTCATTTACGTATTTTCTGTTTGAAACCCGGTGGAGTAAGTGACTTACCACGTCGATATATCATATTCTATATCCTAAGGTACCTGCTAGAAAATAAGTCGCAAAAATGCACCAGTCCTCACAAAATCTCAATATGCACCAGTCACAAAATATATATGGGACCAAAATGTTTGTTTGCTATAAATTAATTAGTGTGAGTCATTTTAAAGCAAGTGAGGATACAAAACCTTAGTGGAAGACGCGATGTACAAAACCTTAGTGGGAGACGTGGTTATCTGGAGACTTCTCTTTCAAGCAGTTTCCAGAGGCTTCTAAGATGCCTTTAAAAGGGCCTTGTATTTGTTTTGAGGTTTGGGCCAGAGGCCCAAACAGAGCTAGACGTGTGAGAAAGAATGTGTCTTATCATGTGGAATATAAGAAAGCAAGAGAGAGAGAGAGAGAGAGAGAGAGAGAGAGAGAGAGAGAGAGAGAGAGGATGTTAGCGATTCGAATTGAGAGAGATGATGTCCGGTGCAGTTTGAATTAAGAGAGAGAGGCGATGTCTGCAATTTGAATTTTGAGAGAGAGAGAGAGAGAGAGAGAGAGATGACGTTTATGATTTGAATCAATGGAGAGCGAGAAAGAGACGATAACAGTCTAAATAAAAAATAAAAACCTTATCTATAAGGTTGATATTACATTAATTAGTGCGCACTTGCGGGCACTAATTAATGTAATTCAGGTGTAGCCTGAATATGGTAGTAATAAAGCTTCTCCTTGACAATTAAACGTCTTGTTATATTATCATAGTTAGTGTTCAATGTCCTTATAGCTTCTTAAATAGCTTCTTAAATATTGATTTCCAATTAATGATCTTGTTCTAAATAATTGGAGCTCCTAATTACTTTTCTCTCATGAGTTATTTGATGTAAGTGCTTTTTGTTTTGTTGGGCTTATTTCTATTACAGGCTCTCGTGAGTTATTTGATGTAAGTGCTTTTTGTTTTGTTGGGCTTATTTCTATTATAGGCTCGTGTGTAGTTTATTGGTGGGGTAATCAGCCCAACTTCCTTATTAGTAGTAGTGCAGATGATGCAAGAAGTGTTTTGTCTTTGGATGTAAAGAAAATGAAGAAATCCTACGTTGTTGCCACTCTAGGCTTCCACAGGCTGATGGGAAAAGGACTCTTGTTAGCCAATGGTGAAGATTGGCACCAACAACGCAACATCCTTTGCCCTGCATTCTTCTCCGAGAGAAGCTCAAGGTTTGTGCATTACACTTTTAAATAAGTTGTACTTAAGCCTTATTTGAGGTTCGTCTTAAAAAGAGATTAAAATTACTTTTGGGCGTATATAGAATCAATGTCGCTAAAACATATGTATTCAAACTAGGGTAATATACTAATATACCTTGAAATTAAGATAGCATAATCAAAGTTGTATTTAAATTAAGATAGGATAGTTGAAGTACTAATATATCTTTAAATTAGAAACTTATTAGCCACATATAGATAAGCTTTAAGCCCTCTCTCTCTCTCTCTCTCTCTCTCTCTCTCTCTCTCTCTCTCTCTCTCTCTCTCTCTCTCTCTCTCTCTCTCTCTCTCTCTCTGTGGGTGCTAGCATAGCGGTTAATGCATCACTCTCTGAATTGAGAGATCTTGGCTTCAAGAGTCCCGATTGAGAGATCTTGTGTGTGCGCGTGCTTTTTATCTCACATACACACACCCGCCAAAGTAACGTGAAACGTTCAAAGATAAAGAGCATGCATACAAAGAAAAATAAGTCAAGGTTCATGTATGTAGCATTATTTATAACACAAGTAGGTATTGAGATAATCCTAGCATAGCTAAATAGAAAAACTAAAAACAAGTCAAACTCGTGAGACTTAAGTCAACAAAAAATATTATCTCATGAGACTTAAGTTAATAAAAATTATTATCGAGGTGTTTTAGTAATATTATAAATTTTTATTATTGATTACTAAATATTATTATAAATTTTAATTATTGAGTACGAATTTCTATTACAAACAACATTAAATTATTTAAAGCTTTTATATTTTTATTGTGTGGTAGGAGGTGGTAGTTGACATGGTGTGACGAGCTCACTAGAGATGGTGGAAGGGTGGGAGAGACTGGTCAATAACCAACAAGGTCGTGTGGCAAAGTTAGAAGTGGCGCGTGACATCAAGAATGTGACAGCCGACATTTTGGCACGCACCTCATTTGGGTCAAGCTACCTCAAAGGCAAAGATGTGTTTAAGAGGCAAGAGCGTCTCCTTGATCTCCTAAACAACCTCATCATCCGAAGAGGTCTTTGCGGGGCTGATTGTGGAGATTTTGCAGAAAGGGAAGTGTATTGAGGCCTTCTACTTAGTCTACATCCAGGTTCCTGGCCTCCTTCCCTTTCTATTTCTTTCTATTTCATTAATATGTGCTTAAGTATGGTTAATGAGTGAATAAAGAGAGTGGGCTAGTTATGGATTCAATTTTTTGAGGAGAAGTCATTATCATCCCAAAAGGAGAATTGGCATCATCAAACTTCATTAACAAGCATCGATTTCAAGTCATTTATTGAAGTAATCCTTTCTAATTATGCTTAAAACGGTAGTAATTAGTGAATATTAAGAGCTTCAACCTAAATTTTTTGAAATTATTTTAATAATAGTTATTATACATTAAGAGTGATGGAATGTGTGAGTTTCATGAAAATCTATTGATGTTTAGTGGGTTAATTAATCGCTTAATCAAATTAGGCCAGAATGTCAATTAACAAAGGAAGTGCGTGATAGATTAATGATAAGTGAAATGTTATTTAAAACAATGAAATATTTTAATGATAAAATAGTATTTTGAATGTTCAAAAATTTTTAATCGGGATTTACTATTTAAAAATTAATTTCCAAAATTGGTAGTATTTTAACAATTATTTCAAGAAAGTGGGTTAAAGAGATATTTACGAGCCATGGAGTGGGTCAATTGTGATTCTTAATGTTTTTTCTCATCTTAAAAAACTTCGAGATGTTTAAGTTTTGTTTAGTCTTTCAAATTATGGTTTTACTTATTTTTGAGAAGGTTGTAAAATTTTGGGAAATTTTGAAATAATATTAAGAATATAGAGAATGAATATGGAAAATTAAGGGTATGTTTGTTGATATATTATGAGGTTTCTGTGGTTTTGATTTCATACAATGGTTTTTAAATAAATATTATTATTATTCAATTAAAAATGCTATTTTGTTGCAAAATTAATAACTCAATATGGTTAATGAATTTGGGGATGAAGTACAAAAATATATACTTTATTTGTTATTAAAAATGTATGTGTAAAAAGAGGACCTGAGTAGAAAGTAAATTTAAGATGGGGTTGTAATGTAAACTGAGCATAATCAGAGATTTAGGGGAGGGCCATTATCTAATCATAAGTAATGAGTTTGGGGTTTATTGGTGAAGATGAGATGTTTTTTTTAATGAGTTTTAAGAGCTTGTAAATTTTCATGACAATTGGAAATGATTTAAAGGTACTTGTTTTGTAAATGTGCCTTATTTTTAAGCATATCAAAGGGCGTAGTCTAAGTGTTTAGATGTGGTTAAATGAAAGGAACTTGTTTTTTTGGTATTCACCTTGCTTATCTAAGTGTTATTCTAGAAAGTCTTAATACATATTTATGGTTAATGAAAATGATTAGTTAAGCTTGTAGATATTAATGGATATTATTTGGACTACGAGTTAAAAGCAAATGAAGGCACAAATTATTAAAATTTATAGCGTAATAGCCTAATACTTAGCTGGTTAGTAGCCTGTTTTAGTGGAAATTATTTAGGGGGTCATTTTTGGTGCGTTCCGTCGGGAGTATAAAGCTTTTATATTTTTATTGTGTGGTAGGAGGTGGTAGTAGTTGACATGGTGACAAGCTCATTAGAGATGGTGGAAGGGTGGGAGAGATTGGTCAATAACCCCAACAAGGTCATGTGTGGCAGAGTTAGAAGTGGCGCGTGACATCAAGAATGTGACAGTCGACATTTTGGCACGCACCTCATTTGTTGGGTCAAGCTACCTCAAAGGAAAAGATGTGTTTAAGAGGCAAGAGCATCTCCTTGATCTCCTAAACAACCTCATCATCCGAAAGACTATCATCCCATTCTATCAGTAAGTTTTTTAGACACTAGCACTCCACTAACCTTGTCGAGTTTGTACCAATTTATGGATAAGTTTGCATTGATTTTGTCAAGTTTAAACCACTTCTGGGATAATATGTTGCTCTTAGCTACTAAATGTTCCATTCATTATAGGAGCACTTATAGAGTTTATTACTTCTTTTAGCTAGTGGACTTGATGCTTATACATATATTTAGGTTGTGCTCATCATTATATAATTAGTTATTTATGTGTTTTTAGGTACTTTATTACTTTATGAGTGTAATTGTTATATTAATGTACTATTTTTATTTAATGGGGATGATGATAGGTACATTCCCATTGGCACAAATTGTGAGATAAAGGAGATGGAGAAGAGAAAAAACAAAGAACTTTTTGAGATTATAGAATTGAGGAGAAAGGCTATAGCTAATGCGAAATCAAGATCCCACTCTACTTATGAGACTGATTTGTTGTGGGATTGATTTTGGCTATAGAGGAGCAAGAGGCCAAGCTTGATAGGAAGCAAGCTCGCCTCACCACACAACAAGTGATAGATGAATGCAAAACCTTCTTCTTTGCTGGCCACGAGACCAACGCAAACTTACTTGCATGGACCATGGTTTTATTATCCCTTAACCAAGAGTGGCAAGATAAAGCGAGAGAAGAAGTCTTGGAAGTGTGTGGAGACAAGTGTGTGGAGACAAGGGTGAACCTAAGGCATCCCAACTAAACAAGCTTAAAATTGTAAGACCTTGATGCATTTTTTATTGATTGTTGGTTTTCTTTTTCTATTTTGAGGGGTCCAAGTCTTTATAAATCCCTCTTAATACATAATTTGTCTTAAATAAGGGATTGCATTATGTTTTCTTTTAGTATTATTAACCTATGAGTAAAACTTATGATTTTCTCAAACTCTCAAGGTGATCATCAAAGTGCACATTTCCTAAGATAACATAGTCTATAACTTACCCCCAAATAGTCTATAATATAGGTGATTATCCCATGCTCACAATCCTAATCTAGGTTAGCCTCCTAGTATATGAACACATAATGTGCATATAACTTACTTCCCCTCTCTCAAAACATTGCACTCTTGCAAATGAAAAGAAGGAGAACTGTGCTGAACAATCTCAACCGACTCCCAAGTCGAATCCTCTATTTCCCTATCTTTCCACTTGATTTTAACCTCAGGGATTAGTCAACTACAAAGTTTCTTTCCCTGAATTCAAGTACCTTATCAGGTTCATGTGGAACATAGGAGAACTCTTCGACTTCAACGAGTTCTTGAGGAGTAACTATATTATCCTCACCTCCCAGTTTCCCTTACAATCTATTGATATGAAAGATTGGATGAACTCTAACAATTGGAGGTAGTTTTAAGTTCATACGCAACCATGCCAATCCGATGTATAAATCGAAATGGACCACAATATCTAGGAGATAAACTCGAGCGTTTTCCTTTTGACAAAGTCTGAAAATCTTTAGGAACTTTTAAATAAACCAATGCTCCTAGTTCAAAAGACCAAGTTGAGCATCCTCTATCAGCAAAACCGTGCCCTATCCTGGGCACTCCTGATAGAATCCCGAGCTTCAGTCAGCATTTCGTGCATATCACGCAAGAAATCCCGCGATGCATCAAGCTCGATGTCCTTAAGACCCACATCAGCAGGTGCCCTGGGTTGATACCCATACATAAGCATGAATGGACTAAAACCAATAGCCATATGTTTAAAACTGTTATAGGTAAATTCCATCGTTGGAAGATATTTTTTCCAATTTGATGCTTTTCCAGAGACATATGCACGAAGCATATCCTCTATAATCTAATTCATACGCCCTGTTTACCCATCAGACTGCGGATGATCATAAGAATTCATACTCAAAGTAATTTCCTCATTGTAAACCATTCGGAATAAAGTAGGAAAACGTGGCATTATAATAGCAGGAACCAGGGATTCATCGGTGCCCCGATGTACCCACATCTGCACATGGAATAATCGACGTCTCGAGTTACCCAAATCAACATAGAGAGTCATCAGCATCTTGATGAGTCACATATGTCCATCCGTAAACCATCAGGTTGACTATATAAATCACCTAAAGTACGGAACTAGAGAAAGAAATGCCAACAAAGGAAAAATCCAAATTTCCTTAATCCGAACACAAGATAAACTCGTTGAACTCTAAAGAAAGAGATTTCAACAAATGAAAATACCGACGAGATTACACTCATCAAAACATGCAGGCTATAGATAAAAGAAGTTTATCTAGAGAATGCCCACACTATAACTTCTAGTGAATTTAGAAAATGAGATTGTCTTTGAATGTTGAGGTCAACATGCTAAGTGATGTAAGCAAAGCAACAATTTTGAGCCCAAATTATCCCATAAGATAATATATTTGAGGGATCGCTAGTGTCCCATACCACCATGATACCACCCATACATACCTTACCAATTTGAAACTCCCTAGTATGTCGTCTAGGAAATATGAATAAAATCTTGTATAAAAGGAATAAGATGACCTTATCCTAGACTTTCACATACTAAAACCTGTCTCTATATACATGAGACTACATTAAGGAATAACTCTTTCCGAGTACATCATTAGAAAAAAAAATTGAATTATTGGCGCCTTTCTAATGATAACTACCCAATAAACATAATAAAGCTAGGGTAGAAAAAAACTCACCTAGATACATAAGCAACTAGGTATCCAAGTTGGAATATGTACAAGAGTAAAAGGAACACAGTCCAAAATTATGTGCAAAAAACGAAGGCAAATACTACCTTCAAAGCACATGAAATTATCCAAAAGATCAAAAGATCCTTATAAAACCATGGATAAAAGCATAAAAGCTCCTCGAATTCATGAAAACCATAGTTGATCATAAAAATCAATGCATGCCATCTAATGGACATTAATCATGCCAAAAGAAGCATTAAAATTGGTGGGGCCAACTCATCAATCCGGAGTATATGAACGTGGTGTTGTTCAAGAAAAACTCCAAAGTAAGCAAGTGAAAACAAATGTGTGTAGCACTCATTAAAAAACCCCTAGATACAAGTGATCTAGGCAAAACCTAATGAGTCCATATAAAACTTAGAAAACATCCAATAAAATCCACCAGAACAAAGCGATCAACTAACCCATGATAAAATTTATCTTTGGCTTAAGAAATTAAACACAAACCACACTTAAACAAGTGCTAAATAAATTATCATAGAAAAGTGTCAAAGGTGAAACACACTTTGAATGCAGATTCCAAATCTATATTTTTCTAGAAAATTTTTAGCAATTTAATTTACCAAAATACCATTCATATTTTATAAATACCAATTTCTAGGATTTCTAAAAATAATTTCTAGAATATTCTTAATTTTTCTTGAGAATCCCATCGTTCACAAAATTTCCAATTCCGCCCAACAATTCTCAAATCTAATGAAAATTTATAATTTTAATGGATTTTTTAAATTTTTGGGTCAAAATATATATTTTTAAATGAATTTGAATGGTCACGGGCACCCGAATGGACACACCACATGCCAAACACCAACCCCACATTTTTCAGAAATTTAAAATAACCTTTGTCTATGTTTTCACTAATTTTTTAGAATTTTTAAAATTTTTTAATTTACCCCGAACGCATTTAGAATACGAACGGTCAAAAAATTTTGGAATCCCAATGATTTTCCCGGAATACGGAAAGCCAATAGTTTTGGGAAAATGAAAAGACAAAAAAAAAAATCAGAATGTGAAAGGTCAAAAGTATCCGGAATTCGAAAGGTCAAAAGATTTTCCGTAATTCGGAAAGCCAAAAGGTTTCTCGGGAGGAATGCGGAAAGCTAAGAGGTTTAAAGAAAATAATTTTTCAAAAAATTCCAGAGAATATTTTCCTCAAATCTCATATTTTCTCAAATTTTTTAGGCTTTTTTTCCAAGCTTTTTTGAAAAAATTTCAAAAGCTTTTTTTTGTATCATTAAAAAAATCAAAATATTTAAAGCTTTATTAAGCTTTAAGCAAAGCTTCCAAAAAACATTTGGGGAGGGGGGGATTTTCGCCTACAGGCTGCGCTGCAGCCTCCCCCCGCGTGCGCGTTTTCCCAAAGAGAGAGAGAAGGTTCTCTCTCTTCCCTCTCCACTCTCCTCTCTCCTTCACTCCATTTCCATGGAACCTCTCCGCCCCCTCCTTCTCTGTAATCAGAGAGGAGAATTAATGATTAATTAATCTTTTTAATTTAATTAAACTAAGCTTAATCATAACTAAATATTAATTATGATTAATGTTTAATTAAAAAATCCCTATTAAGAGAAGTTCACACGGTAGGGAGAAAAATCAGATTTGAGAGGCAAAGAGGGTCCCACGCACATGGGAGAGCATTTCATGCATCAACATGCTACCCCCTAACTACTGCATTTCAACATAAAATTGGCTGAAATTTGATAGCGTACCTGCAAAAAAACCCACAAAAATGTATAAAAAATATATTTTTAACCATAAAAATACTCAAAAAAATCTAAAAAATTAGAAAAAAATTCTGGAAAATTCTAGAAATTTAGGGAATCCATTCTACCAAAAATATCCACAACAAAATATGTGGTATTTTTGTAAAAAATTCCATAAATGCTTATTTTAAACCATAAAAAATAGAAAAAAATAGCATTAAACTCACGGAATTCCCCCGCAACGTCAATTCATCCATTGAATAGTAGTAACACGCATTCCAATCACCATATCAATGATCCATGTGCAAATCATCAACACAAATCAACAAAATAATATTTTTATTAGTAAATATTAAAATTTACTTCAAAAAAATGCTAAAAGTTGCAATAAAAAATAAAAATAACAACAATTAACTAGAGAATACTTTGATACCACTGTTAAAACCCTAAGATCTCTCTAGATAATTGTTATGCATAAACATGCATAAATTAGGCATAAACTCATCCACCCGACCACCCGCGCCCAAGGGATGCACACATGAAATATAATGAAATACATCATACCTTTACCTTGATGTCCCATAGCATCAAGAGGTATAACTCCAATCCAATAGCATGTAGCTATAGTGTGAAATGGTCGGTGAGTAGTTATGATCCTCTCACAAGAGACCATAGGCTATGCCTCCAAGCCTCCCTTGAGTGTGCTTCATGCCCCTATTATATAGGAGGGCCCTCAAGTGACTCTTGACTCTCCATTTCCCATGTGTGACCCTTGGATGCCTGACCCTAAGGTTAGTCCTAACCCATGCTCCACTGGAGCTTGTTCCCATGCTCCCATGCTCACAAGCCTAATGTGGGTTAGCCTCCTAGTATATGCACACATAATGTGCATATAACAGCTCCCTTAGCTGTAGAGGCTTTGGATGATGCATCCCCTATCTCTTGGTGTTTAAGTGCACAAATTCTATATCCTTATCTTGCAGGTTTTTTTACTAGGTCCACCGCCTTGTGGGAACACTCATCAAAGATGTAGTGTATAGACCTATAGTGATGGTAATAAATCATCCAACACTTTAGACTAATCATGAATTGATCAATAAGAAATAAGTCATCTAGACCCTCTGTAGGAGTGTATCTCATATGAGATACTAGAGTCTAGTAATGTGGTCCTTCATGGTCTCACCTTCCTCTTGCAAATTATGTTTACTAGGTCCACTACCTTGTGGGAACACTCATAAAAAAATGTAGTGTCTAGATCTATAGAGAGACGGTCATAAAGCATCCAGCTCTTAAGACTAATCATGAATCGATCGATGAGAAATAAGTCATCTAGACCCTCTCTTGGAGCACATTTCATATATGAGATACTTGGGTCTAAAATTTGGTCCCTCATGGTCTCACCTTCCCCTTGCTTAAAGTTGTAGATTTGAGTAATGCAATTTCATCTGGCTCCACTTGGTGAAAATTCTACGATGAAAGTGTGTCTCAATAGCTCGTAGCCTTTTCAATTGGGTTTGGTGCCCTAAACCACTGGCTTGCTTTTCCTTCAAGGAGGAAAAGTCCAAGTGAGTAGATATCTTCGCGAGATCATCAATCCATCCCATGGCTTCATAAACTAGGTCAAACTTCTCTAGGTATTTAATGAGTCTCTAGTTCCGTCAAAATTTGATCTCATCATCCTTGAGATGTGGATTGGCTTAGTCTTGCCCAAATATGGGCCTCTGGGGTTATATATTCATGGCAAACCACCCTTCCCATTTTAAATTTCATCATAACATATCTTCAATTGCATATTCACATAGAAGTGGAATATAAGGAAATGACACAACACCCTCTATCTCTGGGTTTTGAGTTTCATACCCCATAAGGTTGGATCTATGGTTTCCAATGGTGTTGGCTGCTAGTTATAGGCTTGTGGTGGCTAAGGACACATTAGGTGTTAACTCTTGTGGAACACCTGGGCTTAAAGTAGTCCTTGTAATTGGTTCCTTATTGTTAACTACATCCCATGTTCCTTTTATAAACCGTGTGGCTGGGTTTAGAGTAGTTCTTCCTTATCTTTCTCTTTTGGAACACCTAGGTTTGAAGTAGTCCTTGTAAGTGGTCCCTTACCTTTCCATGTGTCCCATGTTCCTCATCTAAATAGAGAGGAACTAGAACTAGGATTTATGGTGAAGAAGTTTCCATAATGGGCTCCTTTCTTTGGAGAAGGTACTCCTACTTGTGAGAAGAGTATGAAGAGAGGGTATGGGAGCCATAATTAATGTGTGCATCCACCATGGAAGGAGAGGTGTTGAAACAGAAGGTGAAAAGAAATTGCGCATAATAAACCTTATAGCTTACCCATTTACCAGCGTTTATAGGAATCAATCAACAGATAAGAAAGGAATCAATCAACAGCAAATAAGAAAGGAATCAGCAAATAAGAAAGGGAATAAGGGACATGACATCCTATGTGATAAAAAATTGTGGCCGGGATACTAAGATGATGTGCAGACAGCAGGTAATGCAAGCACAATTGAAATCGAAGATGAAACTCAAAAAATAGAGAAAACAATGTAAAAAGAAGAAACGCCCACCTATTTATAGCTATGGAGAGGAACATGACAACTAAATGTTAAATGTATAGGACACGTGGCACCATACTATTGGTCTTAGAACATGTGATGTGAGATCACGCAAACAATTGGTGTGATCACATCAACAATGGCCATGATCACGGCTGTGAATAATGGTACAATCACGTCAGTGAGAAGATTGAAAAGCATGTGATCCCATCCTTTCTAGTTCACTATACATTCCTAGGGCTCAAAAAAGATTAGTTTTGGCATATTCTTGGTGGCGTGATTCTACGCGTGTAAGAATCACGACCGTGATTCTATCGTCCAAATTGGATCATGATCTAATATAGGAGTGATTTTAGACTTCCAAGATGACTTTGAGCAAATGTTATATGACGTGATTATGTAGAATCACGACTGTTAGTACTCTTAAATTGTTAGCAAAGTAGTCCTCTCGGGCCTGTTCTCCAAGATCATCCTCATTTACTAGCTTCATGCTAGGCCCATGCATATCTAGATGAAGATATTAATATAGAAGGGGTGTGTTGGTGGAACATTGGCAATTCTTCTATGGAACACCATAACTCTTGCTCCTTCCATGAATTAACTAGTCCATAGTATCTGTATCATCAGGTTATGTCTTGTGTAGACATGTGTTCTCATGTGTCTACTACGAGACAGGTTTGCCCTTGGGGCAAGGAATTGGGCAATTGACCTGTTTTACCCTAGTTCGCTTGGCATTCTCTATGACATTAAGTTGGGTAGGTACTTATGGCTTTTATTTAGGTTCTTGTGGCTTCCTAGTCACACTTGCAGTGGGCATTGATTTCTATCTCCATTCCCATCTATTCTAGACCTTACAGTCAAACTTAATGAGCTCAGGTTAACTTGGAAAGGTGGTGTTCTCATCTGGGACCCGTTCTTGTCTTCTGTTCCTTTTTTAATTTTTCTTAGCTGGTTTGGATGTGGTATTTTGGGTGATTATAAGTGGTTACAAGATGTTCGCTCATAAGGCTTTATTTCAAGGCTTTGTTGTCATACCTTTCTGTTCCCTTCATATAGTATCCCTATGCCTTTAGTATCCCTATGCCTTTAGTAGTCATTTGGAAACCCAATATTAATGTACATGAGTCTATTGGTTCTTAGAGTTTTGTTGAGGTGGGATTCTTACTTCTTCTTGTTGACACACTGGCTTATTTTCTTTTAGGTACTTAGAGTGCTTTTGGTGCAGGAAGACATAGTCACATCTTAGGTGGTTGCGGGGGTTACTCAGATTTAAGATTGTCACCAGAGTCTAAAGTGGTGAGACAATGTATATCTGTAGCCCTTGAGTGACAAGTGTGCAGTCCTTTCCTCCCCCAATTTACTTCTCAACCCATAGTTGAGATCCAACTTCATCAACAACATTTCTTCTTCTAAGGTACCTGCAGGAATAACAAAAACCTTACATGGCCAAGGGTTATTTCTGGTGGAAACATTAACTTTTAAACTTCCTAAAGACTCTATTATTTCGACATGCACACTTTTTAATTTTGGCTGATATTGGCTCCAACTCTCGCTCCTTCAATTTCACTTGTGACTTGCTCTTGAATCAATCATTGTTGTTGGAGATTAGTTGTTTTCCCGTCCACAAAGAGTCCAACTTTGAGTCGAGCAAGCTCTATCTCTAGGTCCACTTCCTCAATCAGGGCTAGAGTGGCCATGTTTATTTGGAGTGTGAGCCCATTTTGTTTTTCTTTGGCTTTAGCTGCCCTCACCTTAGCCTCTTCTTGTTTTTCCTTCTTGAGCCTTTCTTATTTTAGCTTTTCTTGTTTCTTTTTTGCGTGACTGTTCCAACATGTCTTGGGTTAAGGGTCCATAATATTTTTTAAGTTTGCGACCGTTTATGTAGCCTTGCATATATCAACTGCATCAATGGTCTCGATGTGAGCCACACCCTAGTAGGTGAGCTCTGCAATCCTACATGACCCTAACACTCCATATTTTAGCATTTTCCTCTTGGAACAACTGACTCCATACATGAGTACTAGGTCTCCTTCTTATAGCTCGTTGGACTTCAAGTTTTGGTCAAACCCATCATTTGTGCCGCCAGAGATTTTCCACTAGCATTCCATGTAGAGTAATTACTCTAGTCTCATAAAGCTTCCAATTTGATCAACCTCTCAACTAGAGCATTCTCCTTGAGACATTCTTTCATGGCTATCCTCAAGCTGGTGGGCACTAAATTTTCCATTGGCATCATTACCTTAATCTCTTACGCGAGCCGAAAAGGAGTTTGTTCTATAGCTACCTTATAGGAAGTCCTATAGGCCCATGTTGCTACTGTTAACTTATGTTCCCAATCATTTTATGAGGCTTCTACAGTCTTGGTCAAGATACTTGGTCAAGATACTAAAATGGACTTTATTAGTACTTTTAGCCTCTACCCACCACTAGCTTTAGGGTAGTATGTGATAACTTTTAGCCTCTACCCACCACTAGCTTTAGGGTAGTATGTGATAACTTTTGGTGTACCACCAAAATCCAATCAGTAGATGTTCATTGACCTCATGTTAAAATGGGAGCCCTTATCACTAACCAGCTCTAGGGGACACCCAAACCTTGATATAATATGCCCATATAAGAAATTAGTAGCTGTAAGAGCATCTGCCTTTCGTGTGGCTTTCGCTTATACCCACTTTGTGAAATAGTTGGTGGCTTATGATGATATATCATGCTTGTGTTTATCATGCAGCTGGGCTAATGGGTCCAACAAAGTCTATTCCCCATTTCTCAAAAGGTTGTTACACAATGATTGAGGCCAACGGCATTCTGTCTTGTCCAAGATGGGGAATGGCCACCTCATAACCCTTCTTGCAGGATCTTTCTCGCTATTACTTCACTTGTAAAATTTCCATCGGCATGATTTCACTATGAGCTTCTTCTAAAATGGTCAGGAACTCATCCACCCTGACACACTGTCTCAACACGACGTGTCTTTTCCTAGCTTATTAAATTAACCAGCTATTAACTGATAAGGTACTAACAACTTCATAATTCATCCCATCTTGTCCTTGTTTGATGGGTTATCGTGTGGAAATCCATAGGCAAGATACTTGGAGATTTCTTCACTCGATTCCGGTACTAGATCTAATTTGAATAGAGCAGCATCTAATAGTTCATCATCATCAATACCAATGGAAGGTTCTCCATTAGATATTCTCTACATGTGGTCTGCCAATACATGTTGTGAACCTTTCCTTATTGTGATAGTAAATTCAAACTCCATCAATAGCAACAATTAGCAGGTAATTTCCCCAGTCATGCAATGTTTGTGATGCGATATAACAAAGCTTGATGATCCACAAAGAAGATGAACTTATTAGCCAACAAATAGTGTCTATACTTTTTCATTGCATGCATCATGGCTAGTCCTTCCCTCTCACGGCGGTTATGGTATAATTCATCTTAGCTTGAGCTGGTGGAAACTCTAGTATAAGTTCTACCTTACTATCATTTGTGGAAATTCTATTTTTGGACACTATGTCCCAATATTACTCCTTGCTTTACCCAAAATTGGCATTTCAAAGGGTTTAAGGATATACAATACAATCGACACCTTTAAAACACTTTTCTTAGACAAGACAATTGCTCCATCCATTACAAGTGTACACAGATATTATCAATGAACACCTCCAACAATTTTTGCAGCAGGTAACCCTTAAAAGATGTGCTCATTAATCTCTGGAATGTTGTGGGAGCATTGGTCAATCCAAATAGCATGACCTTATACGTAAAGGTTCCCCATGTGGGGTGGTGAAAGCAGTTTTATATTGATCCTCTAATGCAATGGATACTTGGTTGTATTCTAAGAATCCATCCAAAAAACTATAGGCTTCTGCATGCCACCTTTTCTAAAAACATGTTTTGTGTACGAAAATGGGTAATGATCTCTACGAGTTGCTGCATTCACCTTCTTCAAGTTGACACACACACACATGAAGCTTCCCATTTTTCTTGGGTACAATCACAATTGGTGATACCCAATCCGTCGTATGCTCAATTCTGTAAATGAAATTTGTAGAAAATGACTTTATCAATTTCCTCCCTCACAATTGCTAAGTATTTTGGAATCATTGGGTAAGGATGCTGCTTGACTAACCTTGAATCTTCCATGATGGTGTGTTGCACCACTTCGAGTGGCATTCCCTTTATGTCTTTATAGCTCTAAGTAAAACAATCTTTGAATTCTTTTAATAGAGCAATCAATGCTTGATCCTCCTGTGAGGTTAGGTCTATTTCAGATCTTCACCTGGATCTCAAATATCTACCTCTTTTACCTCCATAGGTTCATCATAGTGAGACATGTTTTATAGAAATGTTTTTTTTGTAATTATTTCACGCCTTTTAATCCCCTATGGGTATTTTTAGACCTTATAACTTATGTAAAAAATATAATTTTTTATTTTTTACCTTGTTATTTATCATACACATCACTATGTTCCCCTTACATATATGTATATATATGTACATTAATTATTTTCATTTTTATTATTGGGTGGTTTTATCTAGAGTAATAAGTTTCAACCTATTAAGTAAAAATATTTGCATTCATGAATAACTCTTGTGATAAACCAAGTGCACACCAATAGGACTCATAAAATGAAGTCAAGAATGGGTGAGATACATACCTTAGTTATTGATATGAATTATTATGTAGTGAGTGAATAAGTCAATATTTTCCAATATCATAATATTATTGGGAGGTGTAAGCATATCTTGTTTTAAGATGGATACAAGGGAGTGCTGACATGCTCTTACAAGTGGAGACTACTTTGACCTTGCATTAAAGTGTTAAGTCCATGCACCATGAGTATTCACATGCCTTATTCTTTTTGTGGTGAGTGACTAAGGAAGCATCTTCCAAATAAAGAATGTAAAAATGAACCTTTTGGAAGACTTTTATTTTTGGGTAGGAAAATTTGGTTTGAATTTTTGAGCATCTCTCGATTGGAATTTGGCAATCAAAGTTCATTATCTCTACGAAGTAATTGGTGTAAAATTTTTCTAGATGGTTGCGAACTTTAAGTTTGTGTTATGGCTCACCCTAACCCTCCTTGAAACACATCCAAAAAGAGATTTACTGGTGAACCGCAATTGGTGTGTGGATCTTTCCAATGGCCAAGCTCGTAGCCCTTGAGGTCTTTAAGCTCTACAACTCCTTGAGAAGCAACATTTGACAAGAATCCTACCACACAAAGGGACATCATCGAAGCCCAATTTCTTCAAATAATGAATGTCGCTTCAATGAATCAAATGAGGAACTGAGAATCACCATCTCGTTCTGATAATTAAGTTTATGTTCCTCCGGATTCTTCCTCTCTTCTCTCCCATTATTAACATCTCTTAGCATCCCCACTAACACAAATCACATGTAACATTACTTATGATTGCCAAAAACAAAGTGAACAAAAAAAAAAGAGAGACTCACACAAATATAAAAATGCAATCATTCGCAAAAAACCCCACCCTCACCCCACCATTATTAGGAATTCCCAATAAGCCACTAACCTCTTCATTCACTCACTAGCTTTTCTTATTCCTTCCAAAAGGAACAAAGACCATTGAGCATTAATCAACATCAAAGCCATTGACAAAGCTTGTCCCTTCTCCCCACACAAAAGTCTTTAACGCGATCACAAGGACGTGATTGCCATTAGGAAGGGGGAAATGTTAACCCAATTCTAGGGTCAACAAGATCTATCGCCATTATCTTACATCAAGGAGTCAATAGATACACCAAAGAGTTACATTCAAGATATGAAGCAATAGTGTCCAAAGCTACAACTTGGACGGGCGTTCGTAATGGTGTGACGAAGTATTTATGGCAACTCCCGCTTTAAGAGCATGTGGTAGCAAGTTAGGATGAAATCCTAAGTGAGGTACTTCATGGATATATTATGAGAGTAGTCATTATAATAGCATTAGGCCTCTTATGAGCCTAAAGTGCCTGACCGACCACAATTTAAGTGAGTGTGAACACCTATGGCCATGTATATAAGTGAATATCTCTCATAATACAACATACTCTCCCATTGTGTAATTGAGTCTTGCTCTTGATAATCCTCTTGCTAATGTCTCTCCCTAACGCATGCTAGTGAGTGTGTGTGTGAGTGAAGTGAGGTGAGAGGAGGGACGAGTGCCCATAATAGTGCAATGTGGCAATGTGAACACTCACGGGAAGAGCGATGGAATACCAACATGTGCAATATACTTACCACCTGTTCACATGCAACAAAACTCGTCAGAAGACAGAGCAAACTTCACAACTCACTGGCAAGCATCCCCGCTCAGTAAGTGACATGTCAAACAAGCAAACACAAAAATACAAGTCATGCAAAAATAATTTCAAACATGCAAAACATGAGTGCATGTGCAAATAGTATCATGGACATATCTCCCGTTCATGGAACAAGTACAAAATATCTGTCGGGCACAAAAATGGCACGATGTAAAACATAAATCCTGGTCTTCCTATGGAGTGACAGTCCCATAGGTAAGACACAGTTCCCGGCATGAGCCTCCCTATGGAGTGACAGTCCCATCATAGGCAAGACATGGCATGAATACTAACTCTTTCATGGCGTGACAATCCAAGACCTATTCTTACTTTCTTCTGCCCATGTGCTTTTTATGTTTTTATGTCTATTTAAGTACTCTTATGAAGTAGATTATTGATATCTTCACTAAGAATTAAAGATCACTGATTTGTGAAGATGGTAGCGTTGTTTGGAGAGGTTTGTAATTTGAAGGAAAATTCCAAGCGATGGGTTGTACCATTGACTAGGCTTTCGCCCACCATGGCCCTCCCATCCAGAGATGTACCTCTTGAAGTTTGGTGCAAATATTCTCCAATGCATGAGTATGGATATGTACTCATGGAGCAACTACTTCATTAATTTAGGCAAAAGAATAGTAAGCTATAAGCTTATAAATATATAATGGCTATTGAAGATCGTTGGGAAAGTGTTAGTGCGTGAGATGGCTCAATCCGTAATATGGCTTAAATCGTGAAAGTGCAGGTTCTTAAACTGTGCGATTGTTAATTTGTGAGAGACCTGAATGCGTGAGATTCCAGGTTTTTTGGTTGGAAGAGATATATTGTCTTGGTGAAGTTTTCTGTTGGGTTGATGTGGAAGGTTTGGGGCCCTCTTGACTTTGGTTGGCACTGAGGCTGCAAGTTTGAGACTTATGGGCATTGTTGACGATGATGAGGCTAGAGTATCTTGTGGAATGGGTGTTAATGATGAGGCTTTTGAGCATGCGGTTGTCTCCTTTGGTGGGGTTTGTCGATGAAGAGGCATAGACTCTGGGGCTTTTCCTTTGAGTTCCTTGTTAGAGATAGATATGGTTACGCTCAAGAGGAAAAGGAAGTCAAAGACCTAGAATGCAGAGACCAGCCCCTTCCTATCAGTAGTCTCGTCAAAATCAGGGCAATCCTAGGAGGAATCCAGCTCAGCCATCTACCTCTGTATACAGAGTAATCTCAAAACTCCCTCCCAGAACTAGGGTAATCAAAGAGAAAGAGTTCCACCCCAATTTGCAGTAGCCAGAGCAGTTACAATAGCAGATGTAGTGGAAGAGGAAAGAGGTCAGATTTATGCCGCAATTGAAAACCAAGGGCCAAATCGCCAATTCTCTATCATCCATACTCCAGCTAAGTATAAGGGTAAGTCATTCAAACTTTTGATTGATTCAGGCTGTACTCATTCATTTATTTCCCCTAGATTCTTGCGTAAGCTAGTCTTAGATCAAAAATCAGGGAAACCTATGCAAGTTGAATTGGCCAGTGGGTATTCAGTTTAATCTAGATGGGATAACTGACTGTCAGTTCAGAGTCCTACCTTTGGGAGTTTTTGATGGGATCCTTGGAATGGATTGGCTCCACAAAAATCAAGCTGACATTCACTGTCATAATGGAACCATTTCCTTCCGTGACCTTCACGGAAACAAAGTTCAAGGAACCCAAATTTTAGGATCCCCAGGTCTACAATTAGTAAAAGCTTCTAAGTTATTGAAAGGACTTAGAAAGAAGTAGCTCATTGACATTGTCAAAATGAATCCGCCGGTAGACACAAAGTTAAAGGCTAAAGAACCAAAGAATGCTAGTCCCTGAAGCCATTGAACTCAACGAATAGCTTAGGCAGCTGTTAGAACAAGGGTTTATAAGACCCAGTGTTTCACCTTGGGGAGCGCCAATTCTCTTTAAGAAAAATAAAGATGGAACGCTAAGACTCTGTGTGGATTACAGAGGTCTCAACAGCTAAGAATAAGTATCCTATCCCTAGAATTGATGAGCTTCTGGATAGGCTAAGTGGAGTCCAGATCTTCACAAAGATAGATCTCAAATCAGGGTATTACCAGATCAGGATTAATGAGCAAGATATCCTAAAGACAGCCTATCAACACTCGATATGGGCACTATGAATTTACGGTCATGCCATTTGGATTGACAAATGCCCCACCTACATTCAATCGCCTAATGCAGGACATTCTCACAGAATACTTGGATGATTTTGTTCTTGTTTTCTTTAATGATATTCTGATTTACTCAAAGAATGTAGCTTACCATAAAGCTCATGTCCGAAAAGTTCTTGAGGTTTTAAGGAAGCACCAACTCTTTGCAAAAAAGAGCAAATGCACTTTCTCTATCGACCATGTTGAATACTTGGGCTTTCTGGCATATCCAAAGACGGAATTTCTCCAGACTTTGCACTCCAGATTTCGCAAAAGTCCAAGCAGTCATAGATTGGCCTGAACCAAAGATAGTAAAAGAAGTCAGAGGATTCTTGGGATTAACTAGTTGTTGGTATAGAATTTTTATACGTAAGTATGCTCTCATAGCTTCCCCCCTAACTAATCTTCTGAGATGAACTCTTAACTTCTTCAACCCAAGGGCTGATGGAACTCCAACCTAAATAAATCCTTGATGTTCGAGAGAAGGTTCTCAGGAACAGAATTCTAAGTCAAATGGAAGTTCTATCCTTTTGAAGACGCCACCTGGGAGGAAGAAGCCGAACTGATACGGGATTACCCCCAATTTTTGTGAGATGAGGATATCTCGCGTTTTTCAAGTGGGAAAGAATGTAAGATTCCTCCCCAGCCCCTCAAGATGTCCAGTTTCTTCCCCTGTAATCAATCCCCTTTTCAGAATAATAAAAGATCTTGTTTCTACCTATTTTGGCCTAGAGAGAGAAAATATTCTAGAGGGAGGTAACTCAAATTTTAGATATCTTTGGATGGAAAAATATTCTTTCTTATTAAAATATATTTTCCCAAAAGAGAAGTTTAAAAAGAATTTCCTAAGGTGCATTAGAAATAATTTATAATTTGCTCAAAAGACCTTAGCCTAAGGGTCCAGATTTTGTGAAAATTTTGGATTAAGTTTCTGAGGGGCCAATAAGATTAATCCAAATGTAGGGAGGAGATAAATTGAAGAAATAAAGAAAAACCCCCCAAAAATAAGTAAATACTCACATAAGATGAAGAGTGGTGGACTAAGGACCAAAGGAAATATTAAAAAATGAATTTTTGACACCTCAGAGTGGGGATTCCCCCTCATGAAGGAGGAGCCTTTTTTCTCATCATTGCTTTCCATTTTAAATCAATAAAATGAGATATTTCATCTCTCCTCTCTCCTATTTCAAGTCTAGTTCCAAAAAGTAAGTTGAACTGACCCAAAAATGGTCAAAATTGACCAAACTGATCTGGAAAATTCTAGAATCAGTTTGATTGGTTTGAGGCTCACTTTTTCCTATAAATAGAAGCCTCCCCCTTTGTAAAAGCTCAATAGTGTTTATGCATTATTACTCTACTCCTTCCCAAAGCCAATTACAGTGAATTCACTTGATAATTCAATTGTTTTTGACTGAATCCTCTCCAAAAGAATTGGTGGCCACTCTCTTGATCCAAACAAGAGTAGAACCCTCAATCCCTCAAGCCAAAGGAAAGCTCACAAAACTCCATGTAAGCTAAAAATTCTACTTTTTAAATTCTAATCTATGGTTTTCTGATTTCGTTGCTTTTTTTGTTGATTAAAGTGAATCTTGATGTTATGCCTTGATGAAAAGGCTACCCCCTTCTCTTCCTTAAGAATTCATCCCTTCTTTATCCTAATATGAGTAACAAATAAATTGATTTAAACTTTTCTTATTGTTTACTCTTTAGAAAGTGAAAATTGAATAGATTACACACACACACACACACACCCACACCCCCCCCACACTGACAGAACTTATTTATGTTGACCATTTTCATTGAATGCAAAAAACTCAGAGCTTATCGTGGAAGGGAGGCGCACTGTAGACGACACCGAGGAGGGGAGGTGCACTGCAGACAACACACCGAGGAGGGGACATGTGCACTACAACACACCAAGGCAGGTAACCTGCATCACAACTAGCAAGCACACCTCAGGTCGCCATGTGACAGAGAACCAGAAAGAACATGAGATGGGAGAGGGGCTAACTCACCAGCCGCACACAGCAAAACACACACGCAGACTCGAGTCTCTCGCATGGATTTTGAATATCTGCCCGCCGCATTGAACGTATGGCCGCCCATGCAACCTCTATGTCAGAGAGGTGGAGGTGTGCCAGAGGCATTGTGGAGTACCTGCAAGTGTCATGGAGGAGCCGTTGTGGCAAACAACCTGCAACCTGCAGAGGTGACAGGCGGCTGCATGCAACCTGCAGAGGTGACAGGCGGCTGCATGCAATGCGATGTAAAATAGGGCAGCTGCATGCCACATTGCAGGGTAGCCTCAACAAGGCTTGCACCTAAAAAAAGCCACCATGTGGCAAGCGGTGCAAGCCCTGTAAAAGATAGTATAGAAGTGAGGATATAGAACACCAAAGGGCCAAGCCCAGATACGCAGTATAGAGTAAGGATACCCTTATTACAAAACGTATTTACAATGCATCCCTAAGGTTAAAGATATGAAAGAGATGGGGATTAATAGACATATCTTTTTTGTATAGCTGGACAAACTCCTCCACGGTGTCTTGGAGCAGCCTGTTGTAATTTCCATGCACACCTAGAAGTAACGTTGTAATATTGTTCTTCAACTTTATTGATCTTTCTATTGAGCTTGGTAGCTTCAACTTCTTTGTCCTTTTCTACTTCCTCGTGTTCCTCCTTCAGCTCCCTTCTGGCCTACCGAACAATGCTAAACTCAGGCCAACGATAGAGATAGGTTTTGTGTTATTAATGTATACCCATTCATTACTTTTTGTAACTAGATATGCCATAGTAGCTTAGCTTTGAGCATATTTCATTGAATTGATGATGAGCACCCAATATTACCTGCTTCCAAGATAAATCACTTTTAAGAATAGGTTCTATTTTTTTTTTCAATTAATTCAATAGATTTTGAATTAAAAAGGTAAGAGAAGAAGAGGCGGGGGATGTCTTCGATTCTTGTTTTGCATCTAGGGAAAAACCCAGTCCTAATCCCTAGTTAAAATGTTTTTTAATAAAAAAATTAAAAACATTTCAAAAATGGTTACTTTTTCTTTCGGGGTAGCTTCCTCTTTTCACACCACCTGATACGTCAACCACCCTACCCAATCATGATTATAACCTACTTCTAGGATAATAACTCCATCTTTCTCCATCAGCATACCCTGTACACAATAATGACATATCTTTCTCCATGCATAGGTGGACATGTAGGTAGGCTGCATTAGATACCTCCATCAAGGTTTTTTTAGCCCCGTTGGATTTTATGGTGATATCATATTGACAATGATGCCATGTTGGATTACATAGGTCACCTTTGCATTGTTATATGGACAACCCATTCATTGGTCATGTGGAACTCATTAGAAATTGCCTTATCAGTGGCCACGTGGAGCATCATCCATGTTTCCTCTCTTCAATTGTACGATGAGTTTTTTATAAATATTTTAAGGTATGTGCAAGCATAGTTATCCATGGCTACATGAACGTCCTTCAACGATGGATGCACGTAGAGATCACCTTTACGTTGTTGTATGGACAACCCATTCATTAGTCATGTGGAGCTCCATCTTGGAGCTCATTGGAAATTGCCTTATCATTTTTCCTCTCTTTAGCTACACAATGGGTCTTTTACAAACATTTTAAGGTATGTGCAAGCATAGTTATCCATGGCTACATGAACCTCCTTCAAGGTCTAGGGTCTATGTCATGGCTTGTAGGGCAATGCTATATCTTAGATCAAAGGAATCATAACAATATGATAGTAAGTCCATATTAGGAAATTTGGAAAAATCCCAATTTCCATTTTCATATGTTTAGGACAAATTAGCCAATAATAGGTCAATAAAATGTATTAACTTCTTTTCTCCAAAGTGCATATTTGTGATAGTGAGGCTTACAATACTCAAAGTATATTATATTTAAGGACAATCTCATAGAAATGCTTTATTTAAAATCAACATTGTATACCATGAATTTTGTGATCACAGTCATCATGTTGCCTCAACAATATATCAAAAAAATATAGAAAATGACTTTTTGATTAATTCATCAATTAACGACAAACCCTTTGCAAGGATAGCATGTCCTACTCCAAACTAAAAGTTCACAAATATCTTCATTTCCATGAACTCAACATTACATCCACGAACATTACTCAATCATTGTTAAAGAAAGGCAAGAAGCAGGAAGAAAAGACATCAACGCTTTTTTCCTAATCGAAATCAGGCACAGCCGTTGATCTAATCATTTGAGGAAATCAATGCTTTTTTCCTAACCGAAGTCAAGCACAACCATTGATCTACTCATTTGAGAAATTCTTCAGGTTTTTATTTAACTACTCGAATTCTAAGCGTATTCCTATTATTTCAATTTAATTATTAAAACTCCATTGATTCCAGCCTACCCCATTCGACCCATGGGTTAGCCACCACCCAACCACTGGAATCGGTAGAACCAGATAATTACTCACCCACCCATAATTGAATGCCTTTCTTAACTTTTGCTTTCAAATACAGATACGCACACACTCCTCTTTAAAACTTTAACATATAAAATAATCCATTGACAAACAGTTATTGGTTACAGATGTCATAACTTTTGCTTTCAAATACAGATACGCACACACTCCTCTTTAAAACTTTAACATATAAAATAATCCATTGACAAACAGTTATTAGTTACAGATGTCATAACTCAAAAATTCCATCCAGTCCCTTGTGTCTCAAAAAATAGTATCACTCTAGACTCTCCGTTGACTGGTCAGCAAACAACGAGATCTAGTAATAGATTACAATAATCATTTTGTCCATCATATATATCTTCCACGACATATGCATGGGTGTCATAGACACGTCGAGCCCGTGCATCTCCTGGTCAGAACCCTCCAAGATCCTCCTTAGGTGTCCTAGCACTTCACTCAGGGGACCGCTTCGTCGGCCCTCGCCCATCGTACCGGAAGCGCACCAAGCTTTGCCATGTGAGCCGTCTTTTGAACATTCCCAGCGCTAACTGTTGCAACCGAACTTCCCTTAGAAAAACATATACCAAATGCTCCCTCCAGCATTCTAGTATAAGACAGTCCTTTAAGAAAACAGGGTTTCTAAGCAAGTTTTCAGTTTGATTTTCTTTTGAATACAAGGAGTATTTCTTGAATCAGTATCCCCCCAAAACTTCTTGATCAAAATTTAGAATTTCAAACGAGAATTCCTCGAATTCTATAACCTTGATCCACAGATCAATTCGAAGGGCCTCAAACTTAGTTTCAGATTTGGCGGGAGTTTTGAGTGTATTTTTCTAAACTGGTCACACTTTCTTTCCTCGAAACTGATGAAAGAGTTTGGTCTTGGTCATAGTGTGATTCAAGGTTCGAGTCGGATAAGATTTTTCCTAAACTATCTTTCTCGAAAGGGTTTGATAATTCAGTTACAATTTTACTAAATTTCTTTCTTTGAATATTCACTTAACTGATTTCTAAATTAGTTACAAATTTCAATGAGGAATAAATTAATCATTTATCTGAATATTTTGATCTCGATAGATTTCTTGAATTTTCTTTTTTTACATGTGAATATAAAACGATAGAAATTTCTCTCTTAGAGTATTTAATTATTCATTTATCAAATACTCATAGAATTTAAACATAGAATTCAAGAGAATTCTAATTTTAATATAAAAAATCTTTAGGCATCTATTTATGCATAAAAATCAACTTCAATGGGAATAATACTTTTATTTAAAAAATCCTTTTATGCATCTATTTATGCATAAAATCAAATTTAATAGGAATAACACTTTTAAAATAAAAAGAATTTCTTTATGCATCTATTTATGCATAAAAATCCATTTTCATAAGAATAACACTTTTATAATTAAAAATTTTCTTTATGCATCTTTCTATGTATAAAAATCAAATTTAATAAGAATAACACTTTTGTAATAAAAAAATTACTTTATGCATCTTTCTATGCATAGAAATCAAATTTAATAAGAATAACACTTTTATAATAAAAAAATCCTTTATGCGTCTTGCTATGCATAGAAATCAATTTTAATAAGAATAACACTTTTGTAATTAAAAAAAATCCTTTATGTATCTTTCTATGCATAGAAATCAATTTTAATAAGAATAACACTTTTGTAATAAAAAAAATCCTTTATGCATCTTTCTACGCATGAAAATCAATTTTAATAAGAATAACACTTTTGTAATTTAAAAAAATCCGTTATGCATCTTTCTATGCATAAAAATCAATTTTAATAAGAATAACACTTTTATAATATAAAATTTTAATTTATGCATTTTTCTATGCATAGAAATCAATTTTAATAAGAATAACACTTTTATAATAAAAAGAATTCCATTATGCATCTTTCTATGCATAGAAATCAATTTTAATAAGAATAACACTTTTAGAATAAATAAAAAAATTCCTTTATGTATCTTTCTATGCATAAAAATCAATTTTAATAAGAATAACACTTTTATAATTTAAAAAAATTCCATTATGCATCTTTCTATGCATAGAAATCAAATTTAATAATTAATATCAGTGATATCCATGCATATTCATAGGTGAATATGTACATGGAGTAATTAGAATATTTCTTTTAGATGCAAAAATGGTGGGAATTACTCTTTTGGAATAACATAAAAACAAACTTTCTTTTTCACAAAGTTCTGAAAAATTTTGCCATAACCTCCTTTGTATGGCTGACCATTTCTCATTTTTATCTTTCTTCACTTAACTTAATTAACCCAATTTAGAATTATAGAACTCTAATCTACACAATTTTCTAAATTCAAGAGAGTAAACAATAAGAAAAGTTTAATTAATCACTTAGTTAATCTTTCTAGGATTAAGAAAGGTTGGAATGTAAAGAAGAGAAGGGGGTGGCCTTTTCATCAAAGGCATAGCATTTGAATTTAATTCAATCATTTGCAAAAACATAAAAATCAAGAAAACCATAGATTTTTCATTAAAACTCGTAAACAAAATAAGAAAATTAGCTTATATGGAGCTTGTAAGCTCTCCTTTGGCTTGAGGGATTGAGGGTTCTACTCTTGTTTGAAGTAATAGTGGCCACCAATTCACTTTGGAGAGGATTAGGCCAAAAACAATTGAATTATTTAAAAATTCAATGTAGATGGCTCAAGACAGCAGGAGTAGAGTAACAGTGCTGCATAAACACCATTAAGCTTTTACAAAAGGAGGAGGCTTCTATTTATAGGCAAAAGTGAGCCTCTAACCAAGCAAACTGATTCTAGAATTTTCCAAATCAGTTTGGTCAATTTTTGGGTCAGTTTAGCTTACTTTTTGGATCTAGATTTGAAACAAGAGAGATGAAAATATCTCATTTTGGAGTTTAGCTTACTTTTTGGATCTAGATTTGAAACAGGAGCGAGGAGAGATGAAAATATCTCATTTTATTGATTAAAAATTGAGAGTAATGATGAGAAAAATGTGCCTACTTCATGAGGGGAGATCCCCACACTGAGGGTGTCAAAATTTAGTTTTTTAATTCTTTTCTTTAGTCCTTAGTCCACTCTTCATCTTATGTGAGTATTTACTAATTTTTGGGGGGTTTTTCTTTTATTCTTCAATTTATCTCCTCCTTACATTTGGATCTATCTCATTGGCCTGTCAAACCTTTGTTTAGACCTTAATCCAAAATTTTCTGAAAATAGAGATCCTTAGGCTAATGTCTTTTGTGCACATTATAATTTATTTCTAATGCACCTTAGGAATTTCTTTTTAAACTTCTATTTCGGGGAAGTTTATTTTAATAAGAAGGGATATTTTTCCATCCAAAGATATCTAAAAACTGAATTACCCCTCTCTAGAATATTTTCTCTCTCTAGGCCAAAATAGGTAGAAACAAGATCTTTTATTATTCTGAAAAGGGGATTGATTACAGGGGAAGAAACTAGACATCTTGAGGGGCTGGGGAGGAATCTTACATCCTTTTCCACTTAAAAAACGCGAGATGTTCTCATCTCGCAAACTGGGGGTAATCCCGCATCAGTTTGGCTTCTTTCTCCCAGGTGGCGTCTTCAAAAGGATAGAACTTCCATTTGACTAATAATTCTCTCATAATTCTGTTCCTAAGAACCTTCTCTCGAACATCAAGGATTTCTTTAGGTTGGAGTTCCATTTGCCCTTGGGTTGAAGAAGTTAAGAGTTCATCATATTAAGCACATGATTCGGGCTCGGTACATACTTCTTAAGTAGGCTGACATGAAATACATTATGTACTTTGAGATGAGGAGGCAGAAGAAGTTCATAGGCTAAGTCACCTACTTTCTTTGTAATCAGATATGGCCCACAGTATCTGGGGGATAACTTCTTGTACTTCCCAAGAGATAGACAAATTCTTTTGGGGCGTACTCGAATGAAGACCATATCTGCTTCTTTGAATTTTCTGCCTGACCTCTTCTTATCTGCATACTGCTTCCGTCTATCCTAGGTAGCTTTTATATCCTTGCGAATCGACTGCATCTGCTACCCCATGTCGTCAAGCATGTGTATGGACATCTCGACCCTAATCAATGGGTCAGACCAAGTTAATGGTGTTAGGCAGTCTTGTCCATACATAGCTTTGAAAGGGCTCATCCCGATACTTTGGTGATAAGAAGCATTGTACGCGAATTCGACTAGGTGTAGATAGCTTAGCCACTTCTTGGGTTCCCTGCCACCCACAACAGCATGACCAAAGTATGTCTTTGATTACTTGGTTCACCCTTTCTGATTAACCATTAGTCTCGAGGTGGTAAGCTGTGCTGAGATCCAAGAAAGTTCCTACTGCTTCGAAGAATGCAGTCCAAAATCTTGACGTGAATTTGGGATCTCGATCACTTACTATTCTCCTGGGTAGGCCATGCAATCTGAAGATATCCTTGAGAAACACTCTGGCCACATCCACTACAGTGTAGGTTTCTTTTGCTGGAATCAGATGGGCAAATTTGGTTAGTCTGCCAACTACCACGAAGATGGAGTTGTAACCTAATTGCACTGAAGGTAGTCCAGTAATAAAATCCATAGTGATGCTTTTCCACTTCATCTGGGATGTCTAATGGATGTAACTTCCCAGGCATTTTTACTCTCTTGGCTTTGACACATATTAGGCATTAACATATCTGATTAAGTACATCCTTTTTTAGTTCAGGCCAAAAGAAGCTTTTCTTTACAGACATGTAGGTCTTGATAAAACCTGGATGTCCTGCTATAAGGCTATTATGGGCTTCATTCAGAATTTGACCCTTAGTTCCCTCATCATTGGGAATGCATAGCCTGCTATTATAATACATAATTCCTTCATCCAGGTTGTACCCTTGCAACTCCTGAGGAGTTTTGCTTTCCTACATAAATAAGGTAGCAATAGGGCCAATGAATCTATCCTACATGATCTTCTCTCTTGCTTCATTAATCAATGAATTTGACACCACTGTGATTGCAAGTAAGGAGGCTTTTCTACTGAGGGCATCTGCTACCACATTTTCTTTGCCTGGGCGGTACTTGATTTCAAAATCAAATTCCTGCAGGGTATGCATCCACCTTCTTTGGAGCATGTTGAGATCCTTCTGAGTGAAGATCCACTTTAAGCTCTGATGATCTATCATCAAAGTGAATCTTTGACCCAGTAGGTCATGCCTCCACAACTTCAGGGCATAGACTACTGAAAGTAGCTCCAAGTCGTGGATAGCATAATTTCTCTCATGCGTTCTGAGTTTTCGGGATTCATAGGCCACTGCATGACCTTCTTGCATGAGCGCACCTCCCAGGGCAAAACCTTTGGCATCAGTTATTACTACCTCAAAGGTTAGAGAGAAATTTGGCAACTTGAGAATGGGATTGGTTACCAAGGCAGTCTTCAGCTTATCAAAAGCACTCTGACACTTGGGGCAGACCATTGAAACGGGGTATTCTGTTTGAGAAGATTAGTCAGGGGGGAAGCTATGAGAGCATACTTAGGTATAAAAATTCTATACCAACCAGTCAATCCCAAGAATCCCCTGACTTCTTTCACTGTCTTTGGTTCAGGCCAATCTATGATTGCTTGGACTTTTGCTGAATCTGGAGAAATTTTATCTTTGGATACCAGAAAGCCCAAGTATTCAACATGGTCAACAGAGAAAGTGCATTTGCTCTTTTTTGCAAAGAGTTGGTGCTTCCTTAGAATCTCAAGAACTTTACGGACGTGAGCTTCATGGTCAGCTGCATTCTTTGAGTAAATCAGAATATCATCAAAGAAAACAAGAACAAAATCATCCAAGTATTCTCTGAGAATGTCCTGCATTAGGCGATTGAAAGTAGCTAGGGCATTTGTCAATCCAAATGGCATGACAGTAAATTCATAATGCCCATAGCGAGTATTGATGGTTGTCTTTGGGATATCTTGATCATTAATCCTGATCTGGTAATACCCTGATTTGAGATCTATCTTTGTGAAGATCTGGGCTCCATTTAGCCTGTCCAAAAACTCATCAATTCTAGGGATAGGATATTTATTCTTAACTGTCAGCTGATTAAGACCTCTATAATCCACACAGTCTTAACGTTCCATCCTTCTTTTTTTGAAAGAGAACTGGCACTCCCCAAGGTGAAACACTGGGTCTTACAAACCCTTATTCTAACAGCTGCCTAAGCTGTTCTTTGAGTTCAATGGCTTCAGGGACTGGCATTTTGTACATGCGCTAGGCTACTAGCTGAGCTCTGGGGGTCAATTCTATCTCATGATCTACTTCTTGAATATCGGAGGTATCTCAGTTAGCTCTACTGGGAATAAATCATCATACTCACTCTTTCTGATTAACCATTAGGTGGTAAGCTGTGCTGAGATCCAAGAAAGTTCCTACTACTTCGAAGAATGCAGTCCAGAATCTTGACGTGAATTTGGGATCTCGATCACTTACTATTCTCCTGGGTAGGCCATGCAATCTGAAGATTTCCTTGAGAAACACTCTGGCCACATCCACTGCAGTGTAGGTTTCTTTTGCTGGAATCAAATGGGCAAATTTGGTTAGTCTGTCAACTACCATGAAGATGGAGTTGTAACCTGATTGCACTGAAGGTAGTCCAGTAATAAAATCCATAGTGATGCTTTCCCACTTCATCTGGGGGATGTCTAATGGATGTAACTTCATCTGGGGGATGTCTAATGGATGTAACTTCCCAGGCATTTTTACTCTCTCGGCTTTGACACATATTAGGCATTGACGTATATGATTAAGTACATCCTTTTTTAGTTCAGGCCAAAAGAAGCTTTTCTTTATAGACATGTAGGTCTTGATAAAACCTGGATGTCTTGCTATAAGGCTATCATGGGCTTCATTCAGAATTTGACCCTTAGTTCCCTCATCATTGGGAATGCATAGCCTGCTATTATAATACATAATTCCTTCATCCAGGTTGTACCCTTGCAACTCCTGAGGAGTTTTGCTTTCCTACATAAATAAGGTAGCAATAGGTCCAAAGAATCTATCCTACATGGTCTTCTCTCTTGCTTCATTAATCAATGAATTTGACACCACTGTGATTGCAAGTAAGGAGGCTTTTCTACTGAGGGCATCTGCTACCACATTTTCTTTGCTTGGGCGGTACTTGATTTCAAAATAAAATTCCTGCAAGGTCTGCATCCACCTTCTTTGGAGCATGTTGAGATCCTTCTGAGTGAAGATCCACTTTAAGCTCTGATGATCTATCATCAAAGTGAATCTTTGACCCAGTAGGTCATGCCTCCACAACTTCAGGGCATAGACTACTGAAAGTAGCTCCAAGTCATGGATAGCATAATTTCTCTCATGCGTTCTGAGTTTTCGGGATTCATAGGCCACTGCATGACCTTCTTGCATGAGCGCACCTCCCAGGGCAAAACCTTTGGCATCAGCTACTACCTTAAAGGGTAGAGAGAAATTTGGCAACTTGAGAATGGGATTGGTTACCAAGGCAGTCTTCAGCTTATCAAAAGCGCTATGACACTTGGGGCAGACCATTGAAACGGGGTATTCTTCTTGAGAAGATTAGTCAGGGGGGAAGCTATGAGAGCATACTTAGGTATAAAAATTCTATACCAACCAGTCAATCCCAAGAATCCCCTGACTTCTTTCACTGTCTTTGGTTCAGGCCAATCTATGATTGCTTGGACTTTTGCTGAATCTGGATAAATTTTGTCTTTGGATACCAGAAAGCCCAAGTATTCAACATGGTCAACAGAGAAAGTGCATTTGCTCTTTTTTGCAAAGAGTCGGTGCTTCCTTAGAATCTCAAGAACTTTACGGACGTGAGCTTCATGGTCAGCTGCATTCTTTGAGTAAATCAGAATATCATCAAAGAAAACAAGAACAAAATCATCCAAGTATTCTCTGAGAATGTCCTGCATTAGGCGATTGAATGTAGCTAGGGCATTTGTCAATCCAAATGGCATGACAGTAAATTCATAATGCCCATAGCGATTGAATGTAGCTAGGGCATTTGTCAATCCAAATGGCATGACAGTAAATTCATAATGCCCATAGCGAGTATTGATGGCTGTCTTTGGGATATCTTGATCATTAATCCTGATCTGGTAATACCCTGATTTGAGATCTATCTTTGTGAAGATCTGGGCTCCATTTAGCCTGTCCAAAAACTCATCAATTCTAGGGATAGGATATTTATTCTTAACTGTCACAGCTGATTGAGACCTCTATAATCCACACAGTCTTAACGTTCCATCCTTCTTTTTTTGAAAGAGAACTGGCACTCCCCAAGGTGAAACACTGGGTCTTACAAACCCTTATTCTAACAGCTGCCTAATCTGTTCCTTGAGTTCAATGGCTTCAAGGACTGGCATTTTGTACATGCGCAAGGCTACTAGCTGAGCTCTAGGGGTCAATTCTATCTCATGATCTACTTCTTGAATATCGGAGGTATCTCAGTTAGCTCTGCTGGTAATAAATCATCATACTCACTCTTTAGCCTTTAACTTTGTGTTTACCAGATTCATTTTGACAACATAAATGAAATGCTTCTTTCTAAGTCCTTTCAGTAACCTAGAAGCTTTTACTAATTGCAGATCTGGGGATCCGAAAATTCCAGTTCCTTGAACTTTGTTCCCATGAAGGTCACGGAAAGAAATGGTTCCATTGTGACAGTGAATGTCAACTTGATTTTTGTGGAGCCAATCCATTCCAAGGATTCCATCAAAAACTCCCAAAGGTAAGACTCTGAACTGGGACCTAGATTAAACTGAATACGATCTGTCTCATGGTGAGTGAAAAGAATCTTCCCACTCGCCAATTCAACTTACATAGGTTTCCCTGATTTCTGTTCTAAGACTAGCTTACACAAGCATCCTAGGGAAATAAATGAATGAGTTCTGCCTGAATTAATCAAAAGCTTAAATGGCTTACCCTTATACTCAGCTAGAGCATGGATGACAGAGAATTGATGATTTGGCCCTTAGTTTTCAATCACGGCATAAATCTGACCTCTTTCCTCTTCCACTACTTCTGCTATCGTAACTGCTCTGGCTACTCTGCAAATTGGGGCAGAATTCTTTCACTTTGGTTACCCCAGTTCTGGGAGGGGGTTCTGAGATTACTCTAAATAGAGGTAGATGGTTGAGCTGGAGTCCTCTTGGGATTGCCCTGATTTTGGTGAGACGGACCTTGATTTGACTTATATGAAGGGGCTAGTCTTTGCACTCTGGGTCCCCTGACTACCTTGTCCTCTTGACATGGCAGGAGTCGGGTAGTCTTTAAGCTGGTGAGGACCGAAACCCTGACACCCAAAACACATGTTCTCACTTCTAAGTTCATCCCTCTGAATCCTTGAAAGAGGTGGGGCTCTTGAGAAAGTGTTCTGAGGGAAGGGTCTTCCTTCACTTCTGAATTTCCCAGCATCTTGATTTTGATTAGGACCTTGCTGCCTCTTTGGGGGTGGAAAGTTTGAAGCACTTCGCGAGATTTGGAACCTTTTAAAGTTTGAGAGTGCCGGCTTTGGCGGGACCTTAACAACAAATGCTTTGGCAAAGTCCTTTGCCATTCTGACAGCTTCTGCCATTGAGACTGGTTTGGCATTTTTCACTAAAGTGTCCAATGGCTCGTTCATCCCTCGAATGAATCTGGCCATCAGCTGCTACTCATCCAAAAGTGGAGAATATTTGAGGAGAAGGGCAAATGCCTGATGATATTCTTCAATCGTCCGGCTATCCTGCTTTAGTTCCAAGAACTCATTCATTTTGGTATCCAGGAAGCCCGAAGGACAGAACCTCTTCCTTAGGTAAGCTTTAAGATCTGACTAGGTCTAGGTATTTTGGTCGAGATGGTTTGTCTCGCAATGGTTCCTCCATGCGACCTTGGCCGTTTCCACATATTTCAATCTAGCGAGAGCCATCTTGCTCTTCTCGTTATAACCGGTTACATCAAAATACTCTTCCATTGCCTCGATCCATTTTTCCACTATTTCTCCTAGTTACTGTTCCCCTTGACCCTTGAAAGGACCAGGTTGGGATCGGTGCACGGCTTTACGAATGTCTGGATCTAACTCTTCATCATCGGTAAGAGGATCTGGTTGCCTACCACGGCCCGCGCGCCTCATGATTCTGACAAAATAATATTTTTGTCAACTTAACTTTGTCATCATATTTATGACTATTTAATTTTTGAGATTTATTTCTTAAACAAATAAATATTCCATAATAATTCTGGAAAACAAGATTCACTCTGATTATTTTATTAACCAATATTCACAACCATGAAAACAATTTGGAATCATTTTTTATTATCAAAAGTTTTTGATATATACATAGAGCGTCTCGGCTCCAAAAGTCACCGCCTCAATTGCATATGCATAAAAAGGCGATACTGTGATTTTGAGACATGCTATGATATACATAATTCATCACTAATAATGGTGTTGTAATTCTTCTCCTAGGAATAAAGCGGCTAAGAAGTCTAAAAATACAACAAGAAATTCTAAAATTTCGGGGTGAATGATTATAGAGTTGTACATAATGAATAACTCGTAGCCTTATCAAGATCATGGCTAGCGAGATATTTTGTCTGAGTCTCTGTCATTGAGGTATTGATGCAAATACATCACCCTCCAGAGAACCACATATGCTGACATCACTCTACTGGACGAGGAAAGTATAGATCCTCAAGTGACGAGCGAGTCTCACTCTACTTCCTCAGGTGCGGAGTTGATGAGATTTTGGAAGGTAAAGGCGATCATATCCTGACTCTGGGAGAGTCTAGGAATGGTAGACAGATTTGGGGTATCCATCTAAAAATCCAGTTCAACTTATGAGTTTTCAATTTATGAAATTCATTTCAAACATAATCTTAACAAGTGAAAACATTATTTCCCAAATTTACTTTAAAATTTTAGGCAATTTCTGCTGCTACTTCGTAAGTTTACAATAGCGCTCTGATACCAGCTGTGAGACCCCTCTGTCCCCTCCGTGCACCAGATTCCCAGTTTTGCTAGCAGAGCGAAAGTAGCTTCCTCTTGTGCGGGGCAGGGTTTCCCACTCGAGGCCTCGCCCTCGCTCGAATGTCCGGACACGAGACTAATCTGGTGGTCATTCTGAAACCGAAACTGAGAAAATTTCCCTTGCCCGAAAAACGGGGATGATTCCATCTTTTTGATTTTCTTTCTAACGGGGTCAAGAGACTAAACTATCCTTCACCTTATTAAAACAGATAGAAGGAAAACTATCACTGACTTAGTTTAAAGAAATCAATGCTTTTTTCCTAACCAAAATCCAGCACAGCCGTTGATCTAATCATTTGAGGAAATCAACGCCTTTTTCCCAACGGAAGTTAGGCACAGCCATTGATCTACTCATTTGAGGAAATCTTTCCTAACCGAAGTCAAGCACAGCCATTGATCTACTCATTTGAGAAATTCTTCAAGTTTTTATTTAACTACTCGAATTCTAAGCGTATTCCTATTATTTCAATTTAATTATTAAAACTCCACTTATTCCAACAGTCCATCCAGCCCATGGGTTAGCCACCACCCAACCACTGGAATCAGTAGAACCAGACCCACCCATAATTGAATGCCTTACTTAACTTTTTCTTTCGAATAGAGATACGCACACACTCCTCTTTAAAACTTTAAAATATAAAATAATCCATTGACAAACAATTATTGGTTACAGATGTCATAACTCAAAAATTCCATCCACCAGTCCCTTGTTTCTCAAAAAATAGTATCACTCTGGACTCTCCATTGAAACCAACTGGTCAGCAAAAACAAGATCCAATAACAGATTACAATAATCATTTCGTCCATCATACATATCTTCCACGACATACGCATGGGTGTCATAGGCACCGCGAGCCCGTGCATCTCCTAGACAAAACCCTTTAGGATCCTCCTTAGGTATCCTAGCACTTCACTTAGGGACTGCTTCATCGGCCCTCGCCCCCATCGTACGAAAGCCACCATTTTTCAACCATACTACCGAGGTTGGTCAAGACACCTGGGCAGGCTTTGCCGTGTGAGCCATCCTTTGAACACTCCCTGTTGTTACAACCGAACTTTCCTTAGAAAAACATATACCAAATGCTCCGTCCAGCATTCTAGCGTAAGGCAGTCCTTTAAGAAAATAGGGTTTCTAAACAAGTTTTCAGTTTGATTTTCTTTTGAATACAAGGAGTATTTCTTGAATCAGAATTTCATACCAGAATTCCTCGAATTCTATAACCTTGATCCACAGATCAATTCGAAGGGCCTCAAACTTAGTTTCAGATTTGGTGAGAGTTTTGAGTGTATTTTTCTAAACAATTCACACTTTCTTTCGTCGAAACTGACGAAAGAGTTTCGTCTTAGTCATAGTGTGATTCAAGGTTCGAGTCGAATAAGACTTTTCCTCAACTATCTTTCTTAAAAGGGTTTGATAATTCAGTTACTATTTTACTGAATTTCTTTCTTTGAATATTCACTTAACTGATTTCTAAATTAGTTACAAATTCCAACGAGGAATAAATTAATAATTTATCTGAATATTTTGATCTCGATAGATTTCTTGAATTTTCTTTTTTACAATCCGTGTGAATATAAAACTATAGAAATTTCTCTCTTAGAGTATTTAATTATTCATTTATCAACAAATACTCATAGAATTAAAGAGAATTCTTACTCATATAATTAAAGAGAATTCTAATTTTGATATAAAAATTCTTTATGCATCTATTTATGCATAAAAATCAACTTCAATGGGAATAATACTTTTATTAAAAAAATCCTCTTATGCATCTATTTAGGCATAAAAGGAATAATACTTTTATTAAAAAAATCCTTTTATGCATCTATTTATGCATAAAATCAAACTTTTAAAATAAAAAGAAATTCTTTATGCATCTATTTATGCATAAAAATCAATTTTTATAAGAATAACGCTTTTATGATAAAAAATTTCCTTTATGCATCTTTCTATGTATAAAAATCTAATTTAATAAGAATTACACTTTTATTTAAAAAATTCCTTTATGCATCTTTCTATGCATAGAAATCAAATTTAATAAGAATTACACTTTTATTAAAAAAATTCCTTTATGCATCTTTCTATGCATAGAAATCAATTT
Source organism: Cibotium barometz (assembly GCF_041138505.1). Lineage (NCBI taxonomy): Eukaryota > Viridiplantae > Streptophyta > Polypodiopsida > Cyatheales > Cibotiaceae > Cibotium > Cibotium barometz. Next base: position 47,546,634 of record NC_141048.1, on the reverse strand, counting down.
TAATAAGAATAACACTTTTGTAATTAAAAAAAATTCTTTATACATCTTTCTATGCATAGAAATTATTTTTAATAAGAATAACACTTTTGTTATAAAAAAATTCCTTTATGCATCTTTCTATTCATACAAATCAATTTTAATAAGAATAACACTTTTGTAATTTAAAAAAATCCTTTATGCATCTTTCTATGCATAGAAATCAATTTTGATAAGAATAACATTCTTCTTCAATCACTTCCAACGTTACTGCCTTGGAAGTGGACGGCCAATTTGGGAACATCTCTCTTTGACTTCCCCTATTCTTAGGAGGAGGTCTTGCATTACTTTGGATTAAAACTGCGGGGTCTACCTCTGGGATTTCTTTGATTTTGGCGGAAAGAAACCTGATTACTCTGGGGAAGGAAGGAGCTGGAGTCTGGAATCTTGATCCCTGATTTCCCCGCCCTGAAAACCTTGTTGCGAAAGGAGTTGGGCAATCCATACTGCAATGTCCAAATCCTTGACAGTTATAGCATTTCACTCCCTTGTTCTCAAGGGTGGAACTTCTGAAGTTGAATTCCAAGGGATTAAGTTCCGGGAAAAGGACATTTCTTCCATTATGGAACTTCCCATATCCTGGGCTTGACCCTTATATCTCTTAGATGGTGGAAGGTTGGAATCACCTTCTGGAGCTAAAAACCTTTTGAAAGGTGATAGTGCTGGCTTCAGCAGGACCTTGACATCAAAGGCCTTGGCGAAATCCCTCGCCATCCACACTGCTTCGGCCATGGAAAATGGCTTGGCATTCTTTACTAGGATATTCAAAGGTTCGTTCAGTCCGCGAATGAACCTGGCCACCATCAGCTATTCATCATCCAGCGGTAGAGAGTATTTGAGAAGAAGAGCGAACACTTGGTGATATACTTCAATAGTTCTGCTCCCCTGGGTTAACTCTAAGAATTCATTCATCTTTGTTTCCAAAAAGCCGGGAGGACAGAATCTCTTCCTTAGGTAAATTTTGAGATCATTCCATGTCTAAGTGTTTCAATCCACACGGTTTGTCTCGTAGTGGTTTCTCCATGCTACTCTGGCTATTTCTACTATCTTCAGCCTTGCAAGAGCCATTTTGCTCTTCTCATTGTACCTGGTGACATCGAAGTGCTCTTCCATTGCTTTGATCCACTTCTCCACAGTCTCGCCCAAGTTTTCCCCTTCACCCTTGAAAGGTCAAGGCTGCGATCTATGAAGGGTTTTATGAACATCCAAGTCGAGATCTTCCTCATCGAGTTGGGGGTTATCATTCCTACCACGACGACGACCTCGATCCATGATCCTATCAATACAAAAATTCTTGTTTAAGTCCTTTTATTTACAATTCAAATCCAACTTTAGATCCAACTGATTCTGGGGTTCTTTAGATTGGTCAGCTCTCCACAGAATCATGGGATAAAGATCCCTTATATAGAACTCATTATCAGTTGGGGGTTATCATTCCTACCCACGACGACGACCTCGATCCATGATCCTATCAATACAAAAATTCTTGTTTAAGTCCTTTTATTTACAATTCAAATCCAACTTTAGATCCACCTGATTCTGGGGTTCTTTAGATTGGTCAGCTCTCCACAGAATCATGGGATAAAGATCCCTTATATAGAACTCATTATCAGATAACAATTCATTCAGAACATATCATTTATATTCTTAACACAATAATGGTCCATCAGACTGAAAATTCCATCTGAACATTCCTCCATGGAAGTTTCAGTTATGCAGGTTTTTAATTTGTCATCCCTTAACTGGATCCACTAGATCAAGTGTTAACAGTAGCAATATGTCAGCACAATCCACTAATCTCGTAGTGATTTGCTGAAGTCATTATCGTCATTCCAGTTAGAAACATCATCACACAGGGACTCGTCACATTCATCCTCATTGTCGCTTTGTTCAACTGATCGCTTTTCAACCAAAAATTCAAGAATCATCTTTTTTTCATCAGAATCCAAATCAACTCATCAATTCTCAACCAGAATTTTAAAATCATATCAACCACATTCAAATTCATCATCTGGATAGCATTTTTACTTATAATTTTAAGGTCTTAGATTTACTCATATATACTGCCAGTAAAGAGCTGCAGTTATACCCTCGGTATATATGGGTAGTCACGGTCCTTGGAATTATAAGATAAATACCATCATGACTAGGCCTCAAGCAAGTCAGGGATTTCCATATAATTGCGGTACTTCATCTGAAGACCCACTTTCAATTTTATGAATCTTCATTCTGAATATCAATTTGTATGAATTTTATCACACAATTACAACCTTTTACTGTTACTTCACAAATTTTTGACATTTTTGGCTTTTCAATTGATCCACTTTAGTAAATTCGCTCTCATACTAGCTAAAAGATCCCTGGCCCCTCGGATTCGGGGGTGCTAGCAGCGGAAGTAGCACTTCTTATACAGGGCAGGATCTTGACCAGCCTCGGTAGTATGGTTGAAAAATGGTGGCTTCCGATACGATGGGCGAGGGCCGATGAAGCAGTCCCTAAGGGAAGTGCTAGGACACCTAAGGAGGATCCTGAAGGGTTTTGTCTAGGAGATGCACGGGCTCGCGGTGCCTATGACACCCATGCGTATGTCGTGGAAGATATGTATGATGGACGAAATGATTATTGTAATCTGTTACTGGATATTGTTGTTGCTGACCAGTTGGTCTCAATGGAGAGTCCAGAGTGATACTATTTTTTGAGAAACAAGGGACTGGATGGAATTTTTGAGTTATGACATATGTAACCAATAATTGTTTGTCAATGGATTATTTTATATTTTAAAGTTTTAAAGAGGAGTGTGTGCGTATCTCTATTCGAAAGCAAAAGTTAATTAAGGCATTCAATTATGGGTGGGTCTGGTTCTACTGATTCCAGTGGTTGGGTGGTGGCTAACCCATGGGCTAGATGGACTGTTGGAATAAGTGGAGTTTTAATAATTAAATTGAAATAATAGAAATATGCTTAGAATTCGAGTAGTTAAATAAAAACTTGAAGAATTTCTCAAATGAGTAGATCAATGGCTGTGCCTGACTTCAGTTAGGAAAAAGGCATTGATTTCCTCAAATGAGTAGATCAATGGCTGTGCCTGACTTCCGTTAGGAAAAAGGCGTTGATTTCCTCAAATGATTAGATCAACGGCTGTGTTGGATTTTGGTTAGGAAAAAAGCGTTGATTTCTTCAAACTAAGTCAGTGATAGTTTTCCTTCTATCTGTTTTAATAAGGTGAAGGATAGTTTAGTCTCTTGACCCCGTTAGAAAATTTGTTAAGAAAATCAAAAAGATGGAATCATCCCCGTTTTTCGGGCAAGGGAAATTTTCTCCGTTTCGGTTTCGGAATGACCACCAGATTAGTCTCGTGTCCGGACATTCGAGCGAGGGCGAGGACTCGAGTGGGAAACCCTGCCTCGCACAAGAGGAAGCTACTTTCGCTCTGCTAGCAAAACTGGGAATCCGGTGCGCGGAGGGGACAGAGGGGTCTCATAGCTGGTATCAGAGCGCTATTGTAAACTTACGAAATAGCAGCAGAAATTGCCTGAAATTTTAAAGTAAATTTGGGAAATAACGTTTTCACTTGTTAAGATTATGTTTGAAATGAATTTCATAAATTGAAAACTCATAAGTTGAACTCGATTTTTAGATGGATACCCCAAATCTGTCTAGCATTCCTGGACTCTCCCAGAGTCAGGATATGATCACCTTTACCTTCCAAAATCTCATCAACTTCGCACCCGCCCGAGGAAGTAGAGTGAGACTCGCTCGTCACTTGAGGATCTATACTTTCCTCATCCAGTAGAGCGACGTCAGCATATGTGGTTCTCTGGAGGGTGAAGTATTTGCATCAATACCTCAACGACAGAGACTCAGACAGAATATCTCGCTAGCCATGATCTTGATAAGGCTAGGAGTTATTCATTATGTACAACTCTATAATCATTCACCCCGAAATTTTAGAATTTCTTGTTGTATTTTTAGACTTCTTAGCCGCTTTATTCCTAGGAGAAGAATTACAAAACCATTATTAGTGGTGAATCGTGTATATCATAGCATGTCTCAAAATCATAGTATCGCCTTTTTATGCGTACGCAATTGAGGCGGTGACTTTTGGAGCCAAGACGCTCTATGTATATATCAAAAAGTTTTGATAATAAAAAATGTTTTGCAAAAGATTCCAAATTTTTTTCATGGTTGTGAATATTGGTTAATAAAATAATCAGAGTGAATCTTGTTTTCCAGAATTATGATGGAATATTTATTTGTTTAAGAAATAAATCTCAAAAATTAAATAGTCATAAATATGATGACAAAGTTAAGTTGACAAAAATATTATTTTGTCAGAATCATGAGGCGTGCGGGCCGTGGTAGGTAACCAGATCCTCTTACCGATGATGAAGAGTTAGATCCAGACGTTCGTAAAGCCCTGCACCGATCCCAACCTAGTCCTTTCAAGGGTCAAGGGGAACAGTAACTAGGAGAAATAGTGGAAAAATGGATCGAGGCAATGGAAGAGTATTTTGATGTAACCGGTTATAACGAGAAGAGCAAGATGGCTCTCGCTAGATTGAAAATTGTGGAAACGGCCAGGGTCGCATGGAGGAACCATAATACCTAGACCTAGTCAAATCTTAAAGCTTACCTAAGGAAGAGGTTCTGTCCTTCGGGCTTCCTGGAAACCAAAATGAATGAGTTCTTGGAACTAAAGCAGGATAGCCGGACGATTGAAGAATATCATCAGGCATTTGCCCTTCTCCTCAAATATTCTCCACTTTTGGATGAAGAGCAGCTGATGGCCAGATTCATTCGAGGGATGAACGAGCCATTGGACACTTTAGTGAAAAATGCCAAACCAGTCTCAATGGCAGAAGCTGTCAGAATGGCAAAGGACTTTGCCAAAGCATTTGTTGTTAAGGTCCCGCCAAAGCCGGCACTCTCAAACTTTAAAAGGTTCCAAATCCCGGGAAGTGCTTCAAACTTTCTACCCCCAAAGAGGCAGCAAGGCCCTAATCAGAATCAAGATTCTGGGAAATTCAGAAGTGAAGGAAGACCCTTCCCTCAGAACACTTTCTCAGGAGCCCCACCTCTTTCAAGGATTCAGAGGGATGAAATTAGAAGTGAGAACATGTGTTTTGGGTGTCAGGGTTTCGGTCACCAGCTTAAAGACTGCCCGACTCCTGCCATGTCAAGAGGACAAGGTAGTCAGGGACCCAGAGTGCAAAGACCAGCCCCTTCATATAAGTCAAATCAAGGTCCGTCTCACCAAAATCAGGGCAATCCCTCCAGATCAACCATCTACCTCTATTTAGAGTAATCTCAGAACTCCCTCCCAGAACTGGGGTAACCAAAGTGAAAGAATTCTGCCCCAATCTACAGAGTAGCCAGAGCAGTTACGATAGCAGAAGTAGTGGAAGAGGAAAGAGGTCAGATTTATGCCGCGATTGAAAACTAAGGGCCAAATCATCAATTCTCTGTCATCCATGCTCCAGCTGAGTATAAGGGTAAGCCATTTAAGCTTTTGATTAATTCAGGCAGAACTCATTCATTTATTTCCCCAGGATGCTTGTGTAAGCTAGTCTTAGAACAGAAATCAGGGAAACCTATGTAAGTTTAATTGGCCAGTGGTGGGAAGATTCTTTTCACTCACCATGAGACAGATCATATTCAGTTTAATCTAGGTCCCAGTTCAGAGTCTTACCTTTGGGAGTTTTTGATGGAATCCTTGGAATGTATTGGCTCCACAAAAATCAAGCTGACATTCACTATCACAATGGAACCATTTCTTCCGTGACCTTCATGGGAACAAAGTTCAAGGAACTGGAATTTTCGGATCCCCAGATCTGCCAATTAGTAAAAGCTTCTAGGTTACTGAAAGGACTTAGAAAGAAGCATTTCATTTATATTGTCAAAATGAATCTGGTAAACACAAAGTTAAAGGCTAAAGAGTGAGTATGATGATTTATTCCCAGCAGAGCTAACTGAGATACCTCCGATATTCAAGAAGTAGATCATGAGATAGAATTGACCCCCAGAGCTCAGCTAGTAGTCTAGCGCATGTACAAAATGCCAGTCCCCTGAAGCCATTGAACTCAAGGAATAGCTTAGGCAGCTGTTAGAATAAGGGTTTGTAAGACCCAGTGTTTCACCTTGGGGAGTGCCAGTTCTCTTTCAGAAAAAGAAGGATGGAACGTTAAGACTGTGTGGATTATAGAGGTCTCAATCAGTTGACAGTTAAGAATAAATATCCTATCCCTAGAATTGATGAGCTTTTGGACAGGCTAAATGGAGCCCAAATCTTCACAAAGATAGATCTCAAATCAGGGTATTACCAGATCAGGATTAATGATCAAGATATCCCAAAGACAGCCATCAATACTCGCTATGGGCATTATGAATTTACTGTCATGCCATTTGGATTGACAAATGCCCTAGCTACTTTCAATTGCCTAATGCAGGACATTCTCAGAGAATACTTGGATGATTTTGTTCTTGTTTTCTTTGATGATATTCTGATTTACTCAAAGAATGCAGCTGACCATGAAGCTCACGTCCGTAAAGTTCTTGAGATTCTAAGGAAGCACCAACTCTTTGCAAAAAAGAGCAAATGCACTTTCTCTGTTGACCATGTTGAATACTTGGGTTTTCTGGTATCCAAAGACAAAATTTCTCTAGATTCAGCAAAAGTCCAAGCAATCATAGATTGGCCTGAACCAAAGACAGTGAAAGAAGTCAGGGGATTCTTGGGATTGACTGGTTGGTATAGAATTTTTATACCTAAGTATGCTCTCATAGCTTCCCCCCTGACTAATCTTCTCAAGAAGAATACCCCGTTTCAATGATCTGCCCCAAGTGTCAAAGCGCTTTTGATAAGCTGAAGACTGCCTTGGTAACCAATCCCATTCTCAAGTTGCCAAATTTCTCTCTACCCTTTGAGGTAGTAACTGATGCCAAAGGTTTTGCCCTGGGAGGTGCGCTCATGCAAGAAGGTCCTGCAGTGGCCTATGAATCCCGAAAACTCAGAACGCATGAGAGAAATTATGCTATCCATGACTTGGAGCTACTTTTAGTAGTCTATGCCCTGAAGTCGTGGAGGCATGACCTACTGGGTCAAAGATTCACTTTGATGATAGATCATCAGAGCTTAAAGTGGATCTTCACTCAGAAGGATCTCAACATGCTCCAAAGAAGGTGGATGCAGACCTTGCAGGAATTTGATTTTGAAATCAAGTACCGCCCAGGCAAAGAAAATGTGGTAGCAGATGCCCTCAGTAGAAAAGCCTCCTTACTTGCAATCACAGTGGTGTCAAATTCATTGATTAATGAAGCAAGAGAGAAGATCATGTAGGATAGATTCTTTGGACCTATTGCTACCTTATTTATGTAGGAAAGCAAAACTCCTCAGGAGTTGCAAGGGTACAACCTGGATGAAGGAATTATGTATTATTATAGCAGGCTATGCATTCCCAATGATGAGGGAACTAAGGGTCAAATTCTGAATGAAGCCCATGATAGCCTTATAGCAAGACATCCAGGTTTTATCAAGACCTACATATCTGTAAAGAAAAACTTCTTTTGGCCTGAACTAAAAAAGGATGTACTTAATCATATACGTCAATGCCTAATATGTGTCAAAGCCGAGAGAGTAAAAATGCCTGGGAAGTTACATCCATTAGACATCCCCTAAGATGAAGTGGGAAAGCATCACTATGGATTTTATTACTAGACTACCTTCAGTGCAATCAGGTTACAACTCCATCTTCGTGGTAGTTGACAGACTAACCAAATTTGCCCATCTGATTCCAGCAAAAGAAACCTACACTGCAGTGGATGTGGCCAGAGTGTTTTTCAAGGAAATCTTCAGATTGCATGGCCTACCCAGGAGAATAGTAAGTGATCGAGATCCCAAATTCACGTCAAGATTCTGGACTGCATTCTTCGAAGCAGTAGGAACTTTCTTGGATCTCAGCACAGCTTACCACCTCGAGACTAATGGTTAATCAGAAAGGGTGAACCAAGTAATTGAAGACATACTTTGGTCATGCTGTTGTGCGTGTGGCAGGGAACCCAAGAAGTGGCTAAGCTATCTACACCTAGTCGAATTCGCGTACAATGCTTCTTATCACTGAAGTATCGGGATGAGCCCTTTCAAAGCTCTGTATGGACAAGACTGCCTAACACCATTAACTTGGTCTGACCCATTGATTAGGGTCGAGATATCCATACACATGCTTGACGACATGGGGTAGCAGATGCAGTCAATTTGCAAGGATATAAAAGCTGCCTAGGATAGACGAAAGCAGTATGCAGATAAGAAGAGGTCATGCAGAAAATTCAAAGAAGCAGATATGGTCTTCATTCGAGTACGCCCCAAAAGAATTTGTCTATCTCTTGGGAAGTACAAGAAGTTATCCCCCAGATACTGTGGGCCATATCTGATTACAAAGAAAGTAGGTGACTTAGCCTATGAACTTCTTCTGCCTCCTCATCTCAAAGTACATAATGTATTTCATGTCAGCCTACTTAAGAAGTATGTACCGAATCATGTGCTTAATATGATGAAATCTTAACTTCTTTAACCCAAGGGAAAATGGAACTCCAACCTAAAGAAATCCTTGATGTTCGAGAGAAGGTTCTCAGGAACAGAATTATGAGAGAATTATTAGTCAAATGGAAGTTCTATCCTTTTGAAGACGCCACCTGGGAGAAAGAAGCCGAACTGATGCAGGATTACCCCCAGTTTGCGAGATGAGGACATCTCGCGTTTTTTAAGTGGAAAAGGATGTAAGATTCCTCCCCAGCCCCTCAAGATGTCTAGTTTCTTCCCCTGTAATCAATCCCCTTTTCAGAATAATAAAAGATCTTGTTTCTACCTATTTTGGCCTAGAGAGAGAAAATGTTCTAGAGAGAGGTAATTCAGTTTTTAGATATCTTTGGATGGAAAAATATCCCTTCTTATTAAAATAAACTCCCCCGAAATAGAAGTTTAAAAAGAAATTCCTAAGGTGCATTAGAAATAAATTATAATGTGCACAAAAGACATTAGCCTAAGGACCCCTATTTTCAAAAAATTTTGGATTAAGGTCTAAACAAAGGTTTGACAGGCCAATGAGATAGATCCAAATGTAAGGAGGAGATAAATTGAAGAATAAAAGGAAAACCCCCCAAAAATAAGTAAATACTCACATAAGATGAAGAGTGGACTAAGGACTAAAGAAAAGAATTAAAAAACTAAATTTTGACACCCTCCGTGTGTGGGGATCTCCCCTCATGAAGTAGGCACATTTTTCTCATCATTACTCTCAATTTTTAATCAATAAAATGAGATATTTTCATCTCTCCTCTCTCCTGTTTGAAATCTAGATCCAAAAAGTAAGCTAAACTCCAAAATGAGATATTTTCATCTCTCTTGTTTCAAATCTAGATCCAAAAGGTAAGCTAAAGTGACCCAAAAATTGACATAAGATAGAGTTGACTAAGGACAAGGTTTATTAGTAAAAAACTATGAATATTACTAAAAAATAAGATATTTTGGGTATAATGATTTAAATTTGACACCTTGGTAAGGAAAAGGGGGCTCTTCAAGGAGGCGCCTAATTCACATGTGCGGTGGAGTCTTAAACTCAAAAATATTGTGATATTTTTATCTCTCCTCTCTCCTGGATCAAACCAAATCAAAAAGGAGCCAAACTAGGTCCAAATCTTGTCCAAATTCAGCCAAACTGAACCTGAAAAATTCTAGAAACTAGTTGGACTTGGTTAGAGGCCTCCCTCACCTTTAAATAGATCCTTAGCCCTTTGTAAAAAAATATGAGAACTATACCATGCCAATATTATACTGAAATAATGATATTTTCTATTATCCTCTAAAAATCCTCTACAAATTGAAAAAATTGGAGCTTCTCTCTCTTTTCAATCTTCCTTGGAGTCTTCATCAACATACCAAACCAATTGATTAGTTGGGGGCCTCTACTTTGATTAAAGAATCAAGCAATCTAGGAGGTAAAGTGTGGTTTATGGTCTTTTTTTTAAAAAAAATCTCCAAATGTTTCTCTCTTCTCAACCCCTCTCAAGCTTGAGAATCATTCATTTGAATGGCTTTTCAATACAATTGAAGTTTTTTAATGAATTGTAGTGATAAAACACATAAATTTTTATTTATGCTTAAATTAAATGTTTTTTTAATCATGTCTCTCTCCCCCCCAAAGAATGGTCATTCCTATGACCTATTCTATATTCAAATGAAGCTTATCATGAAGCAATTCTCTAATCTAAAAGTAATTTCTATGCTTGTCAAATTGAGGCCAAATAAGTGGCTTTTTAATGCTTTTATGCTATTTAATTCATGGAAAAAATAGGAATCAAGTCCATAATTGGATATTGATCCAATTAATGGTTATTCTATCATATGATATTACTAAACTTTATGTTTTCAAAATTATTGAGAATTATCAGTAATAGCAGTGAAGCTATAGCAAAATTTTTAAAAAATTAACACATAAATCATTTTCATTCATAATATGAAAAGAGGACTTCCTACTGTATTTATGACCTGTTTTGAAATGACTGTTTTATGTCAATAATGCTGGGGAAGCATTTTGACCGTCTTGAGAATGAGGTCATGGAGACCTAACTGATAAAGTTGCAACAGCTCATGGAGAGTGAACGGAGGACGTCTCGAAGCAAGGTCGGTCTTGACCAGCCTCAGTTTGATTTAAATGGTGAGCTTTCGGTATGGTGGATGAGGGACCAAGGAAGCGGCCTATGAGTGAAGCACTAGGTCACCTGCGAGCGAAGGATCCTAGAGGAGGGTGCTGACCATACGGTGCTCGGGCTCTGGGTCACCGAAGATACCCACGCATGCGCCGGGGAAGATATTGGAACAAGGAGTAAGAGTTGTTTTCTGAAACCGGGCATGGATTTGGTTGATTGACCTTGCTGGTCATTAACGGATGAGTCCATGGCTCTTTTATATGGATCTGTTGGTTGATCTTGCTGATCTTCAATGGAGATTCCATCTTGATTTTTATAAGTGAATATATTATCGGGTACTATGAGCTAGGAACTATCGAAAAGGCCTCTGCTGAGGGACAGGTGGTGAGCGTTCTGGTTGCCAATGATGCCATAGGTACGCCGATGAAGGAATGATTGGAAATTAGGATTCAACCGGATATTTGGGAGCATTATGATCAGTGACACTATGGTTTCATAGCTTAATCTGTGAAAAAGGCAACTTCATATTGGGTGTGTAAGTGGTGTGACTGGCTTAATTTGCATGAATATCTGGCTAGGGGGCCTAGGAACTCTTTTCCCTGGTACCCGGGACAAAACCTAATCAAATTCCTAATTGGATCCCATCACTACCAATGGGACTAGGCTGGACTAATGGATCTGTAAAATGAGACTCAATTCTCTTATAGTATGATAGATGAAGTAAATCCCGGATAGTAATTGTTCTATGGAAAAGAATCAACGGTTGTGCCTCTCGATGGGGAAAAAAGCGTTGGTTTCTATGATCCAAGTGCAAGTTCCTTCCTTGATCTGATGACCAAGTGACTTACAGGTTTGGTCGGACCAGTTTGGTCAGTAGTAATGACCCTGATTACGTTAGAGTACAAATATCCTGGAGGAATCGCCCGTGCTTTCCGGTAGGGGGAAGCTTTTCCGGTTTTGGTTTTTGAGACCCAAGGGATTAGTCTCTTGTCCGAATATCTGTGTGGGCGAGGCCCCGAGTGAGGGATCCTGCCCTGTACAAGAAGTGCTACTTCCGCTGCTAGCACCCCCGAATCCGTTGCGCGGAGGGGGCAGGGATCTTTTAGCTAGTATGAGAGCGAATTTACTAAAGTGGATCAATTGAAAAGCCAAAAATGTCAAAAATTTGTGAAGTAACAGTAAAAGGTTGTAATTGTGTGATAAAATTCATACAAATTGATATTCAGAATGAAGATTCATAAAATTGAAAGTGGGTGTACCGCAATTGTATGGAAATCCCTGACTTGCTTGAGGCCTAGTCATGATGGTATTTATCTTATAATTCCGAGGACCGTGACTACCCGTATATACCGAGGGTATAACTGCAGCTCTTTACTGGCAGTATATACGAGTAAATCTAAGACCTTAAAATTATAAGTAAAAATGCTATCCAGATGATGAATTTGAATGTGGTTGATATGATTTTAAAATTTTGGTTGAGAATTGATGAGTTGATTTGGACTCTGATGAAAAAAAGATGATTCTTGAATTTTGGTTGAAAAGCGATCAGTTGAACAAAGCCACAATGAGGATGAATGTGACGAGTCCCTGTGTGATGATGTTTGTAATTGGAATGACGATAATGACTTCAGCAAATCACTACGAGATTAGTGGATTGTGCTGACATATTGCTACTGTTAACACTTGATGTAGTGGATTCAGTTAAGGGATGACAAATTAAAAACCTGCATAACTGAAACTTCCATGGAGGAATGTTCAGATGGAATTTTCAGTCTGATGGACCATTATTGTGTTAAGAATATGAATGATATGTTCTGAATGAATTGTTATTTGATAATGAGTTCTATATAAGGGATCTTTATCCCATGATTCTGTGGAGAGCTGACCAATCTAAAGAACCCCAGAATCAGTTGGATCTAAAGTCGGATTTGAATTGTAAATAAAAGGTTTTAACAAGAATTTTTGTATTGATAGGATCATGGATCGAGGTCGTCGTTGTGGTAGGAATGATAACCCCCAACTCGATGAGGAAGAGCTCGACTTGGATGTTCATAAAACCCTTCATAGATCGCAGCCTTGACCTTTCAAGGGTGAAGGGAAAAACTTGGGCGAGACTGTGGAGAAGTGGATCAAAGCAATGGAAGAGTACTTCGATGTCACCAGGTACAATGAGAAGAGCAAAATGGCTCTTGCAAGGCTGAAGATAGTAGAAATAGCCAGAGTAGCATGGAGAAACCACTACGAGACAAACCGTGTGGATTGAAACACTTAGACATGGAATGATCTCAAAATTTACCTAAGGAAGAGATTTTGTCCTCCCGGCTTTTTGGAAACAAAGATGAATGAATTCTTAGAGTTAATCCAGGGGAGCAGAACTATTGAAGTATATCACCAAGTGTTCGCTCTTCTCCTCAAATACTCTCCACCGCTGGATGATGAACAGCTGATGGTGGCCAAGTTCATTCGCGGACTGAACGAACCTTTGAATATCCTAGTAAAGAATGCCAAGCCAGTTTCCATGGCCGAAACAGTGCGGATGGCGAGGGATTTCGCCAAGGCCTTTGATGTCAAGGTCCTGCTGAAGCCAGCACTATCACCTTTCAAAAGGTTTTTAGCTCCAGAAGGTGATTCCAACCTTCCACCATCTAAGAGATATAAGGGTCAAGCCCAGGATATGGGAAGTTTCATAATGGAAGAAATGTCCTTTTCCCGGAACTTAATCCCTTGGAATTCAACTTCAGAAGTTCCACCCTTGAGAACAAGGGAGTGAAATGCTATAACTGTCAAGGATTTGGACATTGCAGTATGGATTGCCCAACTCCTTTTGCAACAAGGTTTTCAGGGCGGGGAAATCAGGGATCAAGATTCCAGACTCCAGCTCCTTCCTTCCCCAGAGTAATCAGGTTTCTTTCCACCCCAAAATCAAAGAAATCCCAGAGGTAAACCCCGCAGTTTTAATCCAAAGTAATGCAAGACCTCCTCCTAAGAATAGGGGAAGTCAAAGAGAGATGTTCCCAAATTGGCCGTCCACTTCCAAGGCAGTAATGTTGGAAGTGATTGAAGAAGAATGTTATTCTTATCAAAATTGATTTCTATGCATAGAAAGATGCATAAAGGATTTTTTTTAATTACAAAAGTGTTATTCTTATTAAAATTGATTTGTATGCATAGAAAGATGCATAAAGGAATTTTTTTATAACAAAAGTGTTATTCTTATTAAAAATAGTTTCTATGCATAGAAAGATGTATAAAGAAATTTTTTTAATTACAAAAGTGTTATTCTTATTAAAATTGATTTCTATGCATAGAAAGATGCATAAAGGAATTTTTTAATAAAAGTGTAATTCTTATTAAATTTGATTTCTATGCATAGAAAGATGCATAAAGGAATTTTTTTTATTACAAAAGTGTTATTCTTATTAAATTAGATTTTTATACATAGAAAGATGCATAAAGGAAATTTTTTATCATAAAAGCGTTATTCTTATAAAAATTGATTTTTATGCATAAATAGATGCATTAAGAAATTCTTTTTATTTTAAAAGTTTGATTTTATGCATAAATAGATGCATAAAAGGATTTTTTAATAAAAGTATTATTCCTTTTATGCATAAATAGATGCATAAAAGGATTTTTTTAATAAAAGTATTATTCCCATTGAAGTTGATTTTTATGCATAAATAGATGCATAAAGAATTTTTATATCAAAATTAGAATTCTCTTTAATTCTATGAGTAAGAATTCTCTTTAATTCTATGAGTATTTGTTGATAAATGAATAATTAAATACTCTAAGAGAGAAATTTCTATAGTTTTATATTCACACGGATTGTAAAAAAGAAAATTCAAGAAATCTATCGAGATCGAAATATTCAGATAAATTATTAATTTATTCCTCGTTGGAATTTGTAACTAATTTAGAAATCAGTTAAGTGAATATTCAAAGAAAGAAATTCAGTAAAATAGTAACTGAATTATCAAACCCTTTCAAGAAAGATAGTTGAGGAAAAGTCTTATTCGACTCGAACCTTGAATCACACTATGACTAAGACGAAACTCTTTCGTCAGTTTCGACGAAAGAAAGTGTGAATTGTTTAGAAAAATACACTCAAAACTCTCACCAAATCTGAAACTAAGTTTGAGGCCCTTCGAATTGATCTGTGGAACAAGGTTATAGAATTCGAGGAATTCTGGTATGAAATTCTGATTCAAGAAATACTCCTTGTATTCAAAAGAAAATCAAACTGAAAACTTGCTTAGAAACCCTATTTTCTTAAAGGACTGTCTTACGCCAGAATGCTGGACGGAGCATTTGGTATATGTTTTTCTAAGGAAAGTTCGGTTGTAACAACAGTTGGCAGGGAGTGTTCAAAGGATGGCTCACACGGCAAAGCTTGCCCAGGTCTTGACCAGCCTCGGTAGTATGGTTGAAAAATGGTGGCTTCCGGTACGATGGGCGAGGGCCGATGAAGCAGTTCCTAAGTGAAGTGCTAGGACACCTAAGGAGGATCCTGAAGGGTTTTGTCTAGGAGATGCACGGGCTCGCGGTGCCTATGACACCCATGCGTATGTCGTGGAAGATATGTATGATGGACGAAATGATTATTGTAATCTGTTTTACTGGATCTTGTTGTTGCTGTGACCAGTTGGTCTCAATGGAGAGTCCAGAGTGATACTATTTTTTGAGAAACAAGAGACTGGTGGATGGAATTTTTGAGTTATGACATCTGTAACCAATAATTGTTTGTCAATGGATTATTTTATATTTTAAAGTTTTAAAGAGGAGTGTGTGCGTATCTCTATTCGAAAGCAAAAGTTAAGTAAGGCATTCAATTATGGGTGGGTCTGGTTCTACTGATTCCAGTGGTTGGGTGGTGGCTAACCCATGGGCTAGATGGACTGTTGGAATAAGTGGAGTTTTAATAATTAAATTGAAATAATAGGAATACGCTTAGAATTCGAGTAGTTAAATAAAAGCTTGAAGAATTTCTCAAATGAGTAGATCAATGGCTGTGCCTGACTTCGGTTAGGAAAAAGGCATTGATTTCCTCAAATGAGTAGATCAATGGCTGTGCGCCTGACTTCCATTAGGAAAAAGGCGTTGATTTCCTCAAATGATTAGATCAACGGCTGTGCTAGATTTTGGTTAGGAAAAAAGCGTTGATTTCTTCAAACTAAGTCAGTGATAGTTTTCCTTCTATCTATTTTAATAAGGTGAAGGATAGTTTAGTCTCTTGACCCTGTTAGAAAATTCGTTAAGAAAATCAAAAAGATGGAATCATCCCCGTTTTTCGGGCAAGGAAAATTTTCTCGGTTTCGGTTTCGGAATGACCACCAAATTAGTCTCGTGTCCGGACATTCGAGCGAGGGCGAGGCCTCGAGTGGGAAACCCTGCCCTGCACAAGAGGAAGCTACTTTCGCTCTGCTAGCAAAACTGGGAATCCGGTGCGCGGAGGGGACAGAGGGGTCTCACAGCTGGTATCAGAGCGCTATTGTAAACTTACGAAATAGCAGCAGAAATTGCCTGAAATTTTAAAGTAAATTTGGGAAATAATGTTTTCACTTGTAAGATTATGTTTGAAATGAATTTCATAAATTGAAAACTCATAAGTTGAACTGGATTTTTAGATGGATATTCCAAATCTGTCTAGCATTCCTGGACTCTCCCAGAGTCAGGATATGATCGCCTTTACCTTCCAAAATCTCATCAACTCCGCACCCGCCGAGGAAGTAGAGTGAGACTCGCTCGTCACTTGAGGATCTATACTTTCCTCATCCAGTAGAGCGATGTGAGCATATGTGGTTCTCTGGAGGGTGAAGTATTTGCATCAATACCTCAACGACAGAGACTCAGACAGAATATCTCGCTAGCCATGATCTTGATAAGGCTAGGAGTTATTTATTATGTACAACTCTATAATCATTCACCCCGAAATTTTAGAATTTCTTGTTGTATTTTTAGACTTCTTAGCCGCTTTATTCCTAGGAGAAGAATTACAACACCATTATTAGTGATGAATCATGTATATCATAGCATGTCTCAAAATCATAGTATCGCCTTTTTATGCGTACGCAATTGAGGCGGTGACTTTTGGAGCCGAGACGCTCTATGTATATATCAAAAACTTTTGATAATAAAAAATATTTTGCAAAAGATTCCAAATTGTTTTCATGGTTGTGAATATTGGTTAATAAAATAATCAGAGTGAATCTTGTTTTCCAAAATTATGATGGAATATTTATTTGTTTAAGAAATAAATCTCAAAAATTAAATAGTCATAAATATGATGACAAAGTTAAGTTGACAAAAATATTATTTTGTCAGAATCATGAGGCGCGCGGGCCGTGGTAGGCAACCAAATCCTCTTACCGATGATGAAGAGTTAGATCGAGACGTTCGTAAAGCCCTGCACCGATCCCAACCTGGTCCTTTCAACGGTCAAGGGGAACAGTAACTAGGAGAAATAGTGGAAAAATGAATCGAGGCAATGGAAGAGTATTTTGATGTAATCGGTTATAACGAATAGAGCAAAATAGCTCTCGCTAGATTGAAAATTGTGGAAACGGCCAGGGTCGCATGGAGGAACCATTGCGAGACAAACCATCTCGACCAAAATACCTAGACCTAGTCAGATCTTAAAGCTTACCTAAGGAAGAGGTTCTGTCCTTCGGGCTTCCTGGAAACCAAAATGAATGAGTTCTTGGAACTGAAGCAGGATAGCCGGACGATTGAAGAATATCATCAGGCATTTGCCCTTCTCCTCAAATATTCTCCACTTTTGGATGAAGAGCAGCTGATGGCCAGATTCATTCGAGGGATGAACGAGCCATTGGACACTTTAGTGAAAAATGCCAAACCAGTCTCAATGGCAGAAGCTGTTAGAATGGCAAAGGACTTTGCCAAAGCATTTGTTGTTAAGGTCCCACCAAAGCCGGCACTCTCAAACTTTAAAAGGTTCCAAATCCCGGGAAGTGCTTCAAACGTTTCATCCCCAAAGAGGCAACAAGGACCTAATCAGAAACAAGATGCTGGGAAATTCAGAAGTGAAGGAAGACCCTTCCCTCAGAACACTTTCTCAGAAGCCCCACCTCTTTCAAGGATTCAGAGGGATGAACTTAGAAGTGAGAACATGTGTTTTGGGTGTCAGTGTTTCGGTCACTAGCTTAAAGACTGCCCGACTCCTGCCATGTCAAGAGGACAAGGTAGTCAGGGGACCCAGAGTGCAAAGACCAGCCCCTTCATATAAGTCAAATCAAGGTCCGTCTCACCAAAATCAGGGCAATCCCAAGAGGACTCCAGCTCAACCATCTACCTCTATTTAGAGTAATCTCAGAACTCCCTCCCAGAACTGGGGTAACCAAAGTGAAAGAATTCTGCCCCAATCTGCAGAGTAGCCAGAGCAGTTACGATAGCAGAAGTAGTGGAAGAGGAAAGAGGTCAGATTTATGCCGTGATTGAAAACTAAGGGCCAAATCATCAATTCTCTGTCATCCATGCTCTAGCTGAGTATAAGGGTAAGCCATTTAAGCTTTTGATTAATTCAGGCAGAACTCATTCATTTATTTCCCCAGGATGCTTGTGTAAGCTAGTCTTAGAACAGAAATCAGGGAAACCTATGTAAGTTGAATTGGCCAGTGGGAAGATTCTTTTCACTCACCATGAGACTGATCGTATTCAGTTTAATCTAGGTCCCAGTTCAGAGTCTTACCTTTGGGAGTTTTTGATGGAATCCTTGGAATGGATTGGCTCCACAAAAATCAAGCTGACATTCACTGTCACAATGGAACCATTTCTTTCCGTGACCTTCATGGGAACAAAGTTCAAGGAACTGGAATTTCCGGATCCCCAGATCTGCAATTAGTAAAAGCTTCTAGGTTACTGAAAGGACTTAGAAAGAAGCATTTCATTTATGTTGTCAAAATGAATCTGGTAAACACAAAGTTAAAGGCTAAAGAGTGAGTATGATGATTTATTCCCAGCATAGCTAACTGAGATACCTCCGATATTCAAGAAGTAGATCATGAGATAGAATTGACCCCCAGAGCTCAGCTAGTAGCCTAGCGCATGTACAAAATGCCAGTCCCTGAAACCATTGAACTCAAGGAACAGCTTAGGCAGCTGTTAGAATAAGGGTTTGTAAGACCCAGTGTTTCACCTTGGGGAGTGCCAGTTCTCTTTCAGAAAAAGAAGGATGGAACGTTAAGACTGTGTGGATTATAGAGGTCTCAATTAGCTGACAGTTAAGAATAAATATCCTATCCCTAGAATTGATGAGCTTTTGGACAGGCTAAATGGAGCCCAGATCTTCACAAAGATAGATCTCAAATCAGGGTATTACCAGATCAGGATTAATGATCAAGATATCCCAAAGACAGCCATCAATACTCGCTATGGGCATTATGAATTTACTGTCATGCCATTTGGATTGACAAATGCCCTAGCTACTTTCAATCGCCTAATGTAGGACATTCTCAGAGAATACTTGGATGATTTTGTTCTTGTTTTCTTTGATGATATTCTGATTTACTCAAAGAATGCAGCTGACCATGAAGCTCACGTCCGTAAAGTTCTTGAGATTCTAAGGAAGCACCAACTCTTTGCAAAAAAGAGCAAATGCACTTTCTCTGTTGACCATGTTGAATACTTGGGCTTTCTGGTATCCAAAGACAAAATTTATCCAGATTCAGCAAAAGTCCAAGCAATCATAGATTGGCCTGAACCAAAGACAGTGAAAGAAGTCAGGGGATTCTTGGGATTGACTGGTTGGTATAGAATTTTTATACCTAAGTATGCTCTCATAGCTTCCCCCCTGACTAATCTTCTCAAGAAGAATACCCCGTTTCAATGGTCTGCCCCAAGTGTCAGAGCGCTTTTGATAAGCTAAAGACTGCCTAGGTAACCAATCCCATTCTCAAGTTGCCAAATTTCTCTCTACCCTTTGAGGTAGTAACTGATGCCAAAGGTTTTGCCCTGGGAGGTGCGCTCATGCAAGAAGGTCATGCAGTGGCCTATGAATCCCGAAAACTGAGAACGCATGAGAGAAATTATGCTATCCACGACTTGGAGCTACTTTCAGTAATCTATGCCCTGAAGTTGTGGAGGCATGACCTACTGGGTCAAAGATTCACTTTGATGATAGATCATCAGAGCTTAAAGTGGATCTTCACTCAGAAGGATCTCAACATGCTCCAAAGAAGGTGGATGCATACCCTGCAGGAATTTGATTTTGAAATCAAATACCGCCCAGGCAAAGAAAATGTGGTAGCAGATGCCCTCAGTAGAAAAGCCTCCTTACTTGCAATCACAGTGGTGTCAAATTTATTGATTAATGAAGCAAGAGAGAAGATCATGTAGGATAGATTCTTTGGCCCTATTGCTACCTTATTTATGTAGGAAAGCAAAACTCCTCAGGAGTTGCAAGGGTACAACCTGGATGAAGGAATTATGTATTATAATAGCAGGCTATGCATTCCCAATGATGAGGGAACTAAGGGTCAAATTCTGAATGAAGCCCATGATAGCCTTATAGCAGGACATCCAGGTTTTATCAAGACCTACATGTCTGTAAAGAAAAGCTTCTTTTGGCCTGAACTAAAAAAGAATGTACTTAATCATATACGTCAATGCCTAATATGTGTCAAAGCCGAGAGAGTAAAAATGCCTGGGAAGTTACATCCATTAGACATCCCCTAAGATGAAGTGGGAAAGCATCACTATGGATTTTATTACTAGACTACCTTCAGTGCAATCAGGTTACAACTCCATCTTCGTGGTAGTTGATAGACTAACCAAATTTGCCCATCTGATTCCAGCAAAAGAAACCTACACTGCAGTGGATGTGGCCAGAGTGTTTCTCAAGGAAATCTTCAGATTGCATGGCCTACCCAGGAGAATAGTAAGTGATCGAGATCCCAAATTCACGTCAAGGTTCTGGACTGCATTCTTCGAAGCAGTAGGAACTTTCTTGGATCTCAGCACAGCTTACCACCTTGAGACTAATGGGTAATCAGAAAGGCAATTACAACCTTTTACTGTTACTTCACAAATTTTTGACATTTTTGGCTTTTTAGTTGATCCACTTTAGTCAATTCGCTCTCATACTAGCTAAAAGATCCCTGCCCCCTCCGTGCAACGGATTTGGGGGTGCTAGCAGCGGAAGTAGCACTTCTTGTACAGGGCAGGATCCCTCACTCGGGGCCTCGCCCATAGATATCCAGACAAGAGACTAATCCCTTGGGTCTCAAAAACCAAAACCGAAAAAACTTCCCCCTACCGGAAAGCACGGGCGATTCCTCCAGGATATTTGTACTCTAACGTAATCAGGGTCATTACTACTGTCCAAACTGGTCCGACCAAACCTGTAAGTCACTTGGTCATCAGATCAAGGAAGAAACTTGCACTTGGATCATAGAAACCAACGCTTTTTTCCCCATCGAGAGGCCGTTGATTCTTTTCCATAGAACAATTACTATCCGAGATTTACTTCATCTATCATACTATAAGAGAATTGAGTCTCATTTTACAGATCCATTAGTCCAGCCTAGTCCCATGGGTAGTGATGGGATCCATTTAGGAATTTGATTAGGTTTTGTCTCGGGTACCAAGGAAAAGAGTTCCTAGGCCCCCTAGCTAGATATTCATGCAAATTAAGCCAGTCACACCACTTACACACCCAATATGAAGTTGCCTTTTTCACAAATTAAGCTATCTTTAAACAATAATTTAATGAAACCATAGTGTCACTGATCATAATCCTCCCAAATATCCGTTTGAATCCTAATTTTCAATCATTCCTTCATCGGCGTACCTATGGCATCATTGGCAACCAGAACGCTCACCGCCTGTCCCTCAGAGGCCTTTTCGATAGTTCCTAGCTCATAGTACCCGATAATATATTCACTTATAAAAATCAAGATGGAATCTCCATTGAAGATCAGCAAGATCAACCAACAGATCCATATAAAAGAGCCATGAACTCATCCGTTAATGACCAGCAAGGTCAATCAACCAGATCCATGCCCGGTTTCAGAAAACAACTCTTACTCCTTGTTCCAATATCTTCCCCGGCGCATGCGTGGGTATCTTTGGTGACCCAGAGCCCGAGCACCGTATGGTCAGCACCCTCCTCTAGGATCCTTCGCAGGTGACCTAGCGCTTCACTCATAGGCCGCTTCCTTGGTCCCTCATCCACCATACCGAAAGCTCACCATTTAAATCAAACTGAGGCTGGTCAAGACCGACCTTGCTATGCGAGACGTCCTCCGTTCACTCTCCATGAGCTATTGCAACTTTATCAGTTAGGTCTCCACGACCTCATTCTCAAGACGGTCAAAATGCTTCCCCAGCATTATTGACATAAAACAGTCATTTCAAAACAGGTCATAAATACAGTCTCTATAATGAACTCTCGTCTTTCACATTCCACATCTATCCACATTACTTAATCCATATCCAATTCATATGTATTCCTATTCTCATCCAATCATATCATTTTTCATCTCATCACATCTTTCCTCATTTATCGTCATCACATCTCATCCACTCACACATCTACCCATATTCACATCCCATCACACCTCATTCATTTACATCATATATCATTCATTCACTCTATCTCAATTTACATTCACATCTTATCACATTCAATTCACATCTCATCTCATTGATTCTTATCCCGATTCACATCCCATATCATTCATTTACATCCGCCGATTCACATGACATCACATCTCATTCATTCACTTCCTGATTCACATCACATTACATCTCATCCATTCACTCACATCGACATCACATCCTTTCACATACACATCCTTTCACATACACATCCACATCCATTCTTCCACATACACATCCACATCCATTCTTCCACATACACATCCGCATCCATTCTTTCACATACATTCTTCCACATACACATCCGCATCCATTCTTTCACATACATTCTTCCACATACACATCCACATCCATTCTTTCACATACACATCATCCATTCATCCACATACACATCCACATCTATTCTTTCACATAAACATCCACATCCATTCTTTCACATACACATCTACATCCATTTCCATTACATCACATCTTATCACATCTTATTTTCATCTTATCACATCCTATCACATCTCATACACATCTTATCGTATCCCATTTACATCTTATCACATTCTATTTTCATCTTATTACATCCATTCACATCTTATCGCATCCTATTTACATCTTATCACACTCATTTCACATGCTATTCCCATTTAGTAGCTTTTTCTAGTTTGATTCCGATAATGGGACTTTCTCCAAATTTTTACCAATTGCTTAGCCTAATTAAAGGTTCCTTTTCTCGAACGACTATTTCTATAGTCCTCAATTCCTCAATTGAATTATATTCAATATTCCTCTTTTGAATAAAAGAATTCATGGGATTTACAAAAATCAATTCTACCCATATTTCCACTTTTGAAGTGAATTATACTAAAAATTCCTCTTCTTTCAATTTAATTTCTTGGCTCTCAAATACCATGTTCATAGGAATTCCTCTTTTACCATTTAAATATTTCTCATAGATTAAATAAATTTATCTAAAATTAATCTTTAAATTTAAATAAAATACCCATTAATTTCAATATGCTAGGAATTTCTCTTTTCTCATTTAAATGATGGAATCCCAATTGTCATAGGAATTCCTCTTTTACCATTTAAATATTTCTCATAGATAAAATAAATTTATCTAAAATTTATCTTTGAATTTAAATAAAATACCCATTAATTTCAATATGCTAGGAATTTCTCTTTTCTCATCTAAATGATGAAATTCCAAATGTCAGGAATTTCTCTTTTACCATTTAAATATTTCTCATAGATAAAATAAATTTATCTAAAATTCATCTTTGAATATAAATAAAATACCCATTAATTTCAATATGCTAAAAATTACACTTTTCTCATTTAAATATTTGAATTCCAATATGGTGGGAATTCCTCTTTCATCATTTAAAGTTATCTATGCAAAAAGATAAATTTAACTAAAATCCTTCTTTAATTTTTAAATAAAATATACATTATTTTAGCATCCTAATTTTTCTCTTACTTCATTGGAATACATGGATTTCCATTGTCATGGGGATTACTCTTTTGACATAAAAATGAATTACTAGAAATTCCTCTTTTTCCTAATTAACTATTTATGCATAAACATAAAATCAATTTTTCCATGATTATAATGAGAATCATTCAATTAATCTAGGATAATTAATCCTAGAATATGGTAGGAAGTCCTCTTTTCATATTATGAATGAAAATGATTTATGTGTTAATTTTTTAAAAATTTTGCTATAGCTTCGCTGCTATTACTGATAATTCTCAATAATTTTGAAAACATAAAGTTTAGTAATATCATATGATAGAATAACCATTAATTGGATCAATATCCAATTATGGACTTGATTCCTAATTTTTCCATGAATTAAATAGCATAAAAGCATTAAAAAGCCACTTATTTGGCCTCAATTTGACAAGCATAGAAATTACTTTTAGATTAGAGAATTGCTTCATGATAAGCTTCATTTGAATATAGAATAGGTCATAGGAATGACCATTCTTTGGGGGGGAGAGAGACATGCTTAAAAAAACATTTAATTTAAGCATAAATGGAAATTTATGTGTTTTATCACTACAATTCATTAAAGAACTTCAATTGTATTGAAAAGACATTCAAATGAATGATTCTCAAGCTTGAGAGGGGTTGAGAAGAGAGAAACATTTGGAGATTTTTTTTTTAAAAAAGACCATAAACCATACTTTACCTCCTAGATTGCTTGATTCTTTAATCAAAGTAGAGGCCCCCAACTAATCAATTGGTTTGGTATGTTGATGAAGACTCCAAGGAAGATTGCAAAGAGAGAGAAGCTCCAATTTTTTCAATTTGTAGAGGATTTTTAGAGGATAATAGAAAATATCATTATTTCAGTATAATATTGGCATGGTATAGTTCTCATATTTTTTTACAAAGGGCTAAGGATCTATTTAAAGGTGAGGGAGGCCTCTAACCAAGTCCAACTAGTTTCTAGAATTTTTTAGGTTCAGTTTGGCTGAATTTGGACAAGATTTGGACCTAGTTTGGCTCCCTTTTGATTTGGTTTGATCCAAGAGAGAGGAGAGATAAAAATATCACAATATTTTTGAGTTTAAGACTCCACCGCACATGTGAATTAGGCGCCTCCTTGAAGAGCCCCCTTCTCCTTACCAAGGTGTCAAATTTAAATCATTATACCCAAAATATCTTATTTTTTAGTAATATTCATAGTTTTTTACTAATAAACCTTGTCCTTAGTCAACTCCATCTTATGTGAAAAAACCCCAAATGTAGGGAGAAGATAAATTGAAGTATAAAAGAAAATCTGGACCCTTAGGCTAAGGTCCTTTTTACCTATTTTCAATTAATTCCAATTGCACATTGGAAAGTTCTTTTTGAATTTCTGTTTCAGGGGAAACCATTTTAGACACTAGGAGGATTTTTATATCCAAAAAATTTTGGATTATCTCTCTCTAGACATTTTCTCTCTCTAGGTCAAAACAGGGTAAAACAAAATCTTTCTTTTATTTCAAAGAGGGGAATAATTACAAGATCAGAAGGGGAGGTTCTTACACCTGTACACCTCAAAAGGCTGGAGGGAGGAATCTTACAAATGAGATATGATGTGGATGTGATGTAACGTGGATGGGATGAATGAAATATGATGTGGATAGATGTGATGTGATGTAATGTGGATAAAATGTATGTGATGGAATGCTGATGAGAATGAATGCGATGGATATGAATGAATGTGATGTGATGGATGTGAATGGATGAAGGTGATGTGATGTGAAAAACTGGATAGATGTGATGTAGGGATGTGAATGAATGAGATGTGATGTGAAATGGATGTGATGAGATGTGATGTAAATTGTGTTAAAATTACAGCAATGTGATGAGCTATGGTGGATCAAATACTAGAATCAACATCATTAACAAAGTGATTAGTAAATAATTAAGACATAATTAATGAGTAATCAACAAATAGCTTAATGTAGACATGGATAATCAAAAACCAGTAAATTCTCATTAGGCCAATGCCTCAATTTATAGAGTTTATATCCAAGCATCTAATCCCACTTTGATTCACTCCACCTCTTTTGCTTGATTCTCTCCACCTCTCCTAGCATATCTCTCCACCTCTTTTGCTTGATTCTCTCCACCTCTCCCAGCATATCTCCACACTTCCTAAATCTTCTCATGCTACCCTTTATTCTCTCCCAATAGATTCTTCTCACCTTTTCACAGGTTCTTTCACATTTACACATTCTCTTTTATAGCCTCTAACCAAGGGCTTGTTCCCGCACACACCCTATTCACTTGTATATTTCAACACCTCCCCTCAAGTGAATACTCCTAGAACACCTAGACCCTATACCAAGTTTCCCTCTTACTTGATAGTCCGCGAGACCAGTGTCTAGCACACCTCCCCTCAAGTTAACTTAGCACACATCCCCTCAAGTTAACTTAGCACACCTAGAACCTGTACCAAGTTTCTCTCTTACTTGATAGCCCGCGACCAGTGCCTCAAGTCCCTAAACTCATAGTCCTTTGACACACTCTCTCTCTCTCTATGTGTCCAAGGCTACTACAAGTGCCCACGACCTTCACTAAAGTGCTCACACATACATCTACCACGTGGCCTACATCATGGGTGGCTCAGAGGTGGTTTTACTTTGTTGGGGCAAGTTACATTGGGTTGTGGGGTCTCTCTCTCTCTCTCTCTTAGAGATTTTCACATGGCTCCTCACTCTTTGGAGCCTCACATATTCTCTTGTCTTCAGTCTTCTTGTCGTGGCAGCTTCTCTCCACGCGTCCATGTCTTCCTCTTCTTTCAGTCTTCTTGTGGCAGCTTCTCTTCTCGTGTCCATGTCTTCCTTCAATGCTTCCTCTAGATCTTCTTCTCAGAAAGAGATGTTCTTCTTCTTTTATGGCTAGGGCCATGACGAGCTTGTCGTCAGGTCTTCTTGCTCCATGTGAGAAGCATGTTTAAATGTTTTGTTGACAGTTCTTTTGGGCTTTTGATGTTTATCTTGTATCATTATGCAATGCAAACCCAAATCTATGCGGGAGGTCTTACCTCTTGCCTTATTCTAGACAAGGGCAGTGTCTGATCCCATTTTTACACTGATGTAATGTGCCCAATACATAATGCATATAGCATTCATTCTTATGCACATTCCAAATGCAACTCTGGCTGTGAATAATCTTGAATTTGAATGTGATTTGCAGGCATTAACCAAGGGTTAAATGCAAAATGATGATTACCACAAATTTATCAGCACAATTTTACCAAAAATTACATTAAATCAAGGGTAACCAATTTGTACGGAATGGTTGGAGTGGAATGGTTGGAGTATCAAACCAACTCTGAATTGCAATCTTAAGTTATAGGGATCTGTATCAGATACCTAATGGTTAATTTGAACCCTTAATTGTACCAAAATATAGTGATTAGCACTGATCACTGATTAGCAAATTAATCCTCTTTTTTGTGTGCAGAAAACAGAGTATGCGGGGAGCCCAGATATAGGGCCTTAGACTTCAAATGAGCTCAAATCCTTTCAAGGCCATCAATAGCAATGAGTCTAGTAGAGGATTAAGCCAATAAACACAAGATTTGACCAAGTATTGAATGCTTAATCTCTGTTTTACCAAGTATTGAATGCTTAATCTCTGTTTTACCAAAGTCACCTCCAGATTTAATGAAGAGCTTGGATCTCGCTGTAGACTTGATCAAATTGAATTCTGACTTTACCAGCTTGTAGAGCATGCTTGAAAACCCCTAGAGCTACTATGAGGAATTAGAGCCATTGCAATTGAGCAAGAAGAAATCTCAAATTCCCTTTTGAAAAACGACACCTGCACAAAAAACGTGATTTCTCCTGCATCCGCCGGCGGTTTGCGCTTCTGATTTGACTGGCTGGAGCACAAATGAGTTGGCTATCTATGGCTAGAAGGGTTTGGGCTAATTTGATGTGTGCAAGGAGAGGGAGCTCCTCCATTGGCTGGGGGTACAGAGGTTAGTTGAAAAAGAGGAAAAAATATTAATTTTCTACTAATCCTAATTATCAAAATGATTAGCAAGATAATGGGCTCACAAATTGATGGATTCTAGGCTTGGCTCTAATACCATGTTAAAATTACAGCAATGTGATGAGCTATGGTGGATCAAATACTAGAATCAACATCATTAACAAAGTGATTAGTAAATAATTAAGATGTGGTTAGTGAGTAATTAACAAATAGCTTAATGTAGGCATGGATAATCAAAAACTAGCAAATTCTCATTAGGCCAATGCCTCAATTTATAGAGTTTACATCCGTCTAATCCCACTGATTTCTCCTTGATTCACTCCATCTCTTTCGCTTGATTCTCTCCACCTCTCCCAGAATATCTCCACACTTCCTAAATCTTCTCATGCTACCCTTTATTCTCTCCCAATAGATTCTTCTCACCTTTTCACAGGTTCTTTCACATTTACACATTCTCTTTTACAGCCTCTAACCAAGGGCTTGTTCCCGCACACACCCTATTCACTTGTATATTTCAACAAATTGGAATAGATGTGAATGGATGATATGTGATATGAATGAATGTGATGTGAATTGGAATAGATGTGAATGGATGATATGTGATATGAATGAATGTGATGTGATGTGATGTGAAACGGGATAGATGTGAATGAATGAGATGTGATGTGAATGGATGAGATGTGATGGGATGTGAATCGGGATAGATGCGAACTAATGTGATGTGATGAGATGTGAATGAATGTGATGTGAAATGGGATAGATGTGAATGAATGAGATGTGATGGGATGTGAATGAATGAGATGTGATGGGATGTGAATCGGGATAGATGCGAACGAATGTGATGTGATGAGATGTGAATGAATGTGATGTGAAATGGGATAGATGTGAATGAATGAGATGTGATGGGATGTGAATCGGGATAGATGCGAACGAATGTGATGTGGGAGATGTGAATGAATGTGATGTGATGAGATGTGGATATGGGTAGATGCGAGTGGATGAGATCTGATGAGGATAAATGAGGAAAGATGTGATGAGATGAAAAATGATGTGATTGGATGAGAATGGGAATACATATGAAATGGATATGGATTAAATAATGTGGATTGATGTGGAAAAATGTGGAAAGACGAGAGTTCATTATAGAAACTGTATTTATGACCTGTTTTTAAATGACTATTTTATGTCAATAATGCTGGGAAAGCATTTTGATCGTCTTGTGATGAATGAGGTCATGGAGACCTGTTAAAGTTGTAACAGCTGATGGAGAGTCAACGGAGGACGTCTCTCACGTAGCAAGGTTGGCCGAGGTCTTGACCAGCCTCGATTTAAATGGTGAGCTTCCAGTATGATGGATGAGGGACCAAGGAAGCGGCCTATGAGTGAAGCGCTAGGTGACCTACGAAGGATCCTAGAGGGTGCTAACCATACGGTGCTCAGGCTCTAGGTCACCGAAGATACCCACACGTGCGTCGAGGAAGATATTGGAACAAGGAGTAAGAGTTGTTTTCTGAATTCGGGCATGGATCTGGTTGATTGACCTTGCTGGTCCTCAACGGCGGATGAGTCCATGGCTCTTTTATATGGATCTGTTGGTTGATCTTGCTGATCTTCAACAGAGATTCCATTTTGATTTTTATAAGTGAATATATTACCGGGTACTATGAGCTAGGAACTATCAAAAAGGCCCTTGACAGGTGGTGAGCGTTCTGGGTGGTGAGTGTTCTGGTTGCCAATGATGCTATAGGTACACCGATGAAGGAATGATTAGAAATTAGGATTCAATCGGATATTTTGGAGGATTATGATGAGTGACACTATGGTTTCATTTAAAGATAGCTGAATCTGTGAAAAAGGCAATTTCATATTGGGTGTGTAAGTGGTGTGACTAGTTTTAAGTTTGCATGAATATCCGGCTAGGAGGCCTGGGAACTCTTTTCCCTCGTACTCGGGACAAAACCTAACCAAATTCCTAATTGGATCCCATCACTACAGTGGTTGAGCGGTTGGCTAACCCATGGGACTGGTGGATGGGGTTAGGTTAGACTGATGGATCCCTAAAATGAGACTCAATTCTCTTATGGTACGATAGATGAAGTAAATCCCGAATAGAAATTGTTCTATGGAGAAGAATCAGCGGGCTGTGGCTCGGGCTGTGGCTCAATGAGGAAAAAAGTGTTGGTCTCTATGATCCAAGTGCAAGTCTTTTCCTTGATCTGACCATGGGACTTATGGGTTCGGTCACATCAGTTCAGTTAGTTAAGGCTCTTGACTACGTTAGAGTAAAAATATCCCTGAGGAATCGCTCATGCTTTCGAGCGAGGGAAGTTTCTTCGGGTTCGGTTTTGGAAGAACCGAGGGATTAGTCTCTTGTCCAGATATCCGTGGGGGCGAGGCCCCGAGTGAGGGACCCTGCCCCGTGCAAGAAGTGCTACTTTCGCTGCTAGCACCCCAGAATTCGTTGCGCGGAGGGGACATGGATCTTTCAGCTGCCTGCTCTGGTATCAAAGCGAATTGGCTAAAGTGGATCAATCGAGAAGCCAAAAATGTCAAAACTTTATGAAGTAACGGGAAAAAGTTAGAAATGTGTGATGAAATTCATACAAATTAATATTTAGACTGAAATTCATAAATTAGTAATTAGGTCTTCAGACGGAAG
Organism: Cibotium barometz; assembly: GCF_041138505.1. Lineage (NCBI taxonomy): Eukaryota > Viridiplantae > Streptophyta > Polypodiopsida > Cyatheales > Cibotiaceae > Cibotium > Cibotium barometz. The sequence continues at coordinate 47,516,131 of NC_141048.1, read as the reverse complement.
TACCGCAATTGCATGGAACCCCTGACTTGCTTGAGGCCTAGACATGATGGTATTTATCTTATAATTCCAAGGACCGTGAGACTACCCATATATACCGAGGGTATAACTGCAGCTCTTTACTGGCAGTATATACAAGTAAATCTAAGACCTTGAAATTATAAGCAAAAATGCTATCCAGATGATGAATTCGAATGTGGTTGATATGATTTTAAAACTCTAGCTGAGAATTGATGAGTTGATTTGGATTCTGACTGAAAAATGATGATTCTTAAATTTTGGTTGAAAAGCGATAAGCTGAGCAAAACCACAATGAGGATGAATGGAACGATGAGTCCCTATGATGATGTTTGTAACTAGAATGACGATAATGACTTCAGCAAATCACTATGATATTAGTGGATTGTGCTAGATTGCTACTATTAACACTTGACCCAGTGGATCAAGTTAAGGGATGACAAACTAAAAATCTGTATAATTGAAATCCCCATGGAGGGCTGTTCAGATGGAAATTTCGGTCTAATGGACCATTATTGTGTTGAAGATATGAATGATATGATCTGAATGAATTGTTATCTGATGATGAGTTTTATATAAGGGATCTTTATCCCAGGATTCTGTTGGGTTGACCAGACTATAAGGAACCCCAGAATCAGTTGGATCTTAATGGAAAGAGTTGTCCTCTAGTTTGCGAGATGAGGATATCTCGCGTTTTTTAAGTGGGGTAGGATGTAAGATTCCTCCCTCCAGCTTTCTTTTAAGGTGTACAACTGTAAGAACCTCTCCTTCTGATCTTATAATTATTTCCCTCTTTGAAATAAAAGAAAGATCCTGTTTTACCCTGTTTTGGCCTAGAGAGAGGTAATCCAAAATTGAGATATTTTTGGATATAAAAATCCTCCTAGTGTCTAAAATGGTTTCATTTGAAACAGAAATTCAAAAAGAACTTTCCAATGTACAATTGGAATTAATTGAAAATAGGTATAAAGGACCTTAGCCTAAGGGTCTAGATTTTTAAAAAAAATTAGATTATGGTCCAATTAAGGTTCCTATGGGCCAATATGATCAATCCAAGTGTGGGGAGAAGATAAATCTAATTTATAAAAGAAAAATACCAAAAAAATGAGTAAATTCCCACATAAGATGAAGAGTTGAGTAAGTACAAGGTTTATTAGTAAAAAACTATGAATATTACTAAAAAAATGAGATATTTTGGATATAACGATACATTTTTGACACCTTGGTAAGGAGAAGGGGGCTCTTTAAGGAGGCGCCTATTTCACATGTGTGGAGGAGTTTTAAACTCAAAAATAATAAGATATTTTTATCTCTCCTCTCTCCTGGATCAAACCAAATCAAAAGGGGGCCAAACTAGGTCCAAATCTTGTCCAAATTCAGCCAAACTGAACCTGAAAAATTCCAGAACCTAGTTGGACTTGGTTAGAGGCCTTCCTCACCTATAATAGATCCTTAGCCCTTTGTAAAAATATATGTGAACTATACCATGCCAGTATTATACTGAAATAATGATATTTTCTATTATCCTCGAAAAATCCTCTACAATTTGGAGAGAATGGAGTTTCTCTCTCTCTTCAACCTTCTTTGGAGTCTTCATCAACATACTAAACCAATTGATTGGTTGGGGGCCTCTCCTTAGACTAAAGAATCAAGAAAAATAAGAGGTAAAGTGTGATTTATGGTCTTTTTCTTAATCTCTAAATGTTTCGCACTTCTCAACCCCTCTCAAGCTTGACAAGTATTCAATTGAATGGCTCTTTAATGCAATTGAAGCTCTCTAATGGATTTTAGTGATTAAACACATAAAGTTTTTATTTATGCTTAAATTAAAATATTTTTTAAGCATACCTCTCTCTCTCCCAAAGAATGGTCATTCCTATGACCTATTCTATATTCAATTAATGCTTCTCATGGAGAAATTTTCTATTCACAAATCAAACTCTAGGCTTGTGAAGCTAGAGGTTTAAGAAAATAGTTTTTTTTTACTTATATGCTTAAAAAATATGGTAATATTATGGGATAAATCCATAAATTAGATTTAATGCTAAAAGATAGTTATACTATCATAATTATTTTACTATGTCTTATTCTTTTCATAAAAATTAAAAATTACCAGTAATAGCAACAAAGCTATGGTAAAATTTTTAAGAAATTGATGCATAATTCATTCTTATGCATAACGTGAAAAGAGAACTTCCTATCATATTCTAGGATTGAATATCCTAGGTTAAAAGAATGGTTTTTGTCACATTCAATGGAAAACTAATTTTTAAGTTTATATGTAATTAAATAATTAAGAAATGAGAAAATTATGATAATTATATTTAATGATAAAAGAGGAATTCCTATGACATTTGGAATTCAATTATTTAAATGGAAAAAGAGAAATTCCTAGCATATTGGAATTAATGGATATTTTATTTAAATTCAAAGATAAAATTTAGATAAATTTATTTTATCTATGAGAAACATTTAAATGGTAAAAGAAGAATTCCTATGACATTTGGAATTCAATCATTTAGATGGGAAAAGAGAAATTCCTAGCATATTGGAATTAATGGGATATTTTATTTAAATTCAAAGATGAATTTTAGATAAATTTATTTTATCGATGAGAAATATTTAAATGGTAAAAGAGGAATTCCTATGACATTTGGAATTCAATCATTTAGATGGGAAAAGAGAAATTCCTAGCATATTAGAATTATTGGATATTTTATTTAAATTCAATGATGAATTTATTTTATGAGAAATAATTGATGATAAAAGAGGAATTTCCATGACATTGGAATGCAAATAATTAAATACAAAAAGAGGAATTCCCATGGTATTTGAGATCCATGAAATCAAATGGGAAGGAGAGGAATTTTTAGAATAATTCAATTTATGATTATTTATCAAAAGTGAAAATATAGGTAGAATTGATTTTTGTAAATCCCATGAATTCTTTTATTCAAAAGAGGAATATTTAATATAATTCAATTAAGGAATTGAGAAGGAATATGAAAATAGTCGTCGAGAAAAAGAATCTTTATCTAAGCCAAGCAACTGGCAGAAATTTAGAAAAAGTCCCATTATCGGTATCAAAGTAGAAAAAGCTACTAAATGGGAAGAGAATGTGGAACGGATGTGATAAGATGTAATGGGATGTGATAAGATGTAACTGGGATGTGATAAGATGTAATTGGGATGTGATAGGATGTGAATGGATGTGATAGGATGTAAATGGGATGCGATAGGATGTAAATGGGATGCGATAGGATGTGAATGGATGTGATAAGATGTAAATGGGATGTGATAAGATTGATGTAATGAAAATGGATGAGGATGTGAATGATGATATGAGAATGAGATGAGAGGATATGTGAAAGGGTGAGATGGGAAGTACATGGATGTGTGGATGTGGATGTGTATGTGAAAGAATGGATGTGCATGTGTATGTGAAAGAATGGATGTGGATGTGTATGTGAAAGAATGTGATGGGATGTAAATGAATGTGGATGTGTATGTTAAATAATGGATGTGTATGTGAAAGAATGTGATGGGATGTAAATGAATGTGGATGTGTATGTTAAATAATGGATGTGGATGTGTTTGTGAAAGAATAGATGTGGATGTGTTTGTGAAAGAATGGATGTGGATGTATATGTGAAAGAATGGACGTGGATGTGAATGAGATGTGATGTGATGTGATGTAAGGGGATGTGGATGTGAATGTGATGTAGATGTGGATAAGATGTGGTGTGATGTAAAGAGATGTGATGTGATGTGAAATATATGTGGATGTGAAGTGATAGATGTAAATGTATAGATAGATGTGGGTAGTCGTACAATGTGAATGATTGGATGGATGTGTATGAATGAGATATGATGTGGATGTGATGTAACATGGATGGGATACCTTGAAACAAATCGTATTCAGTTTAATCTAGATGGGAATATAACTGACTGTCAGAGTTATACCTTTGGGAGTTTTTGACGGGATCCTTGGAATGGATTGGCTCCACAAAAATCAAGCTGACATTCACTGTCATAATGGAACCATTTCCTTCTGTGGCCTTCACACGGAAACAAAGTTCAAGGAACCGGAATTTCAGGATCCCCAAGTCTGTAGTTAGTAAAGGCTTCTAAGCTACTAAAAGGACTTAGAAAGAAGCAGCGCATTTATCTTGTCAATCATCAAAATGAATCCGGTAGACTCAAAGTTAAAAGCTAAAGAACCTGAATGGTTAAGTGATTATGATGATTTATTCCTAGCAGAGCTAACAGAGATGCCTCCGATTCGGAAAGTAGATCATGTGATAGAATTGACCCCCGCCAGTAGCCTTGCGCACGTACAAAATGCCAGTTCCTGAAGCCATCAAACTCAAGGAATAGCTTAGACAGCTGTTGGAACAAGGGTTTGTAAGACCCAGTGTTTCACCTTGGGGTGCGCCAGTCCATCTTTCAAAAAAAGAAAGATGGAACGCTAAGACTCTATGTGGACTACAAAGATCTAAATCAGACAGTTAAGAATAAGTATCCTATCCCCAGAATTGATGAGCTTCTGGACAGGCTAAGTGGAGCCCATATCTTCACAAAGATAGATCTCAAATCAAGGTATTATCAGATCAAGATTAATGAGCAAGATATCCCAAAGATGGCCATTAATACTCGGTATGGGCATTATGAATTCACTGTCATGCCGTTTGGATTGACAAATGCCCCAACTACATTCAATCGCTTAATACAGAACATTCTCAGAGAATACTTGGATGATTTTGTTCTTGTTTTCTTTGATGATATTCTGATTTACTCAAAGAATGCAGCTGACCATGAAACTCATGTCAGAAAAGTTCTTAAGATTCTAAGGAAGCACAAACTCTTTGCCAAAAAGAGAAAATGCACTTTCTCTGCTGACCATGTTGAATACTTGGGCTTTCTAGTATCAAAGATGGAATTTCTCCAGATTCCGCAAAAGTCCAAGCAGTCATAGATTAGCCTGAACCAAAGATAATGAAAGAAGTCAGAGGATTCTTGGGATTGACTGGTTGGTATAGAATTTTTATACCAAAGTATGCTCTCATAGCTTCCCTCCTGACTAATCTTCTCAAGAAGAATATTCTGTTTCAATGGTCTGCCAGGTGCCAGAGTGCTTTTGATAAGTTGAAGACCGCCTTGGTAACCAATCCTCTCCTGAAGTTGCCAGATTTCTCTCTAGTCTTTGAGGTAGTAATAACTGATGCCAAAAGTTTTGCTCTGGGAGGTGCACTCATGCAGGAAGGTCATGCAGTGGCCTATGAATCCCGAAAACTCAGAACGCATGAGAGGAATTATGATGTCCACAACTTGGAACTACTTTCAATAGTATATTCCCTGAAGTTGTGGAGACATTACCTACTAGGTCAAAGATTCACTTTGATTGACAGATCATCAGAGCTTAAAGTGGATCTTCACTCAGAAGAAGGATCTCAACATGAGCCACAAAAGGTGGATACAAACCTTGCAGAAAGAACTCCAACCTGAAGAAATCCTTGATGTTCGTGAGATTGAAAAGGTTCTCAGGAATAGAATTCTGAGAGAATTATTGGTTAAATGGAAGTTCTATCCTTTTGAAGATGCCACCTGGGAGAAGGAAGCCGAACTGTGCGAGATTACCCCCAGTCTGCGAGATGAGGACATCTCGCGTTTTTCAAGTGGGAGAGAATGTAAGATTCCTCCCCAACCTCTCAAGATGTCCAGCATCTTCCCTGTGTAATCAAATCCCTCTTCAGAAATATAAAAGATCTTGTTTCTACCTATTTTGACCTAAAGAGAGAAAATATTTTAGAGAGAGAATATTCAAAATTTGAATATTTTTGGATGGAAAAATATCTCTTCTTATTAAAATAAGCTCCCTCGAAATAGAAGTTCAAAAAGATTTTCAGAAGGTGCATTAAAAATCAAGTATAATCTGTTTAAGAGGCCTTATCCTAGGGGTCTAGCTTTTCAAAAAATTTCAAATTAAGGTTTTGAAGGTCCAATCAAATTCATCCAAATGTATGAAGAAGATAAATAGAAGAAATAAAGAATATCCCCCAAAAAATGAGTAAATACTCACATAAGATAAAGAGTGGCCATGAATATTGGTAAATGATTAAGTAAATACTCTATGAAAGAAAATCCTACCATTTTATATTCTCTAAGATGACAATGAGAAAATTCAGTGAAGCTATCGAAATCGGAATTTCAGATAAATGATTCCTCATAGGAATTCGTGATTAGTTTTAAATTCAGTAAAGTAGTAATTGAAATATTTCCCTTTCATAAAGATAGTTCAAGAAGAACCTTTCCAGACTCAAAACCTGAATCAGACTATAACCAAGACATAACTCCTTCATCAGTTTCAAGAAATGACGATCTGACCAGTTCCATAATCTACACTCAAATCACCCACCGAATCTGAAACTAAGTTGAGACCTTTGATTTTGATCTGAGGATTAAGAACTCAAAATTCGAGGAATTCTGCTTGGGAATCCAGACTGTGATCTAGAAGTCTTGGGATACGGAATTAAGATATACTCATTGTATTCAAAAGAAAATCAAAATTGAAAACTTGCATAGAAACCCTGTTTTCTTAAAAGACTATCTTACGCCAGAATGTTGGAGGGAGCATTTGGTATATGTGTTTTCTAAAGGAAGTTCGGTTGCAACAGCTGGCGGGGAGTGTTCAAAGGACAGGTCACGCGGAAAAGCCGAGGTCTTGACCAGCCTCGGTATGGTTAAAATGGTGCGCTTCCAGTACAACGGACGAGGGCTGACGAAGCTGTCCCTGAGTGAAGTGCCAGGACAGCTAAGGAGGATCCTGGGGTTTTGACCAGGTGATGCACGGGCTCGCGGTGCCGAGAACACCCATGCATATGTCGAGGAAGATATTGTATGATGGACCAATGTTTATTGTAATCTATTACTGGATGTCGTTGTGTTGACCCGCTGGTTTCAACGGAGAGTCCAAAGTGATATTGTTTTGTGAGAAACAAAGACTCAATGGGAATTTTGAGTTATGACATGTGTAACCAGTAATTGTTTGTCAATGGATTGTTTTATAAGTTAAAGTTTAAAGAGGAGTGTGTGCGTATCTGTATTCTAAAGCAAAAGTTAAGAAAGGCATTCAATTATGGGTGGGTGAGTACTTGTCTGGTTCTACTATTTCAGTGGTTGGGCGGTGGCTAACCCATGGGTCAGATTAGGCTAGAATCTGTAGAGTTTTAATAATAAAATTGATAGATAAGAATACGCTTAGAACTTGAGTAGTTAATTAGAATCCTGAAGACTTCTCTAAACAATAAATCAATGAATGTGCCTGATTCAATTAGAAAAAAAGCGTTGATTCATTCAAGTTAAGTCTGTAATAGTTTCCCTTCTATCTGGTTTATTCAGATAAAGATTAGTTCAGTATCTTGACCTCGTTAGAAAAATTCATTAAGAAAATAAAAATGGTGGAATCGTCCCCACCTTTCGGGCATGGGAAATTTTCCCAGTTTTGGTTTTCGGAATGACCACCAGCCTAGTCTCGTGCCCGGACATTCGAGGGCAAGGCCCTGAGTGTGAGAAACCCTGACCCACACAAGAGGAAGCTACTTCCGCTGTTACCATCCGGGAATCCGATGCACATAGGGGGCATTGGGATCTCACACAAACAAAATTGTCAAGAAATTGGGCACAAGAAATTTTGAACTAGCGAGTCTAGATGGTGAAAAACTCAGGAAGTTGGTAAATGGGTACAGGCTGAAGCTCTATTATGGAAAGATGCCAGATGGTAAAAGGAAATCAAGATCCTAATTTGGAGATATTTCAAAAACAAGAATCCAAGTCCAGCCAGAAAGTAGGATAGGATTCCATAGAAATTAAAAATGGTAAAGGAATAGCCCGAAAGTAGACTTCCCATATGTAAATATGATAATAGTATGTGCAGATACCGAGGAGCCAGGTTGCAACAACATTGTGCAGGCAAAAAGTTGAGGTTTTTGCCACAAAAAAGGGTGCATGGATGTGAAGGAAAACTTGTCACATCACCATCGCCTATTTCGGCCATTAATGACCTTGTAAATAGTGCAATAAACAGGCAAAAAGTTGAGGTTTCTGCCACGAAAAAGGGTGCATGGATGTGAAGGAAAACTTGTCACATCGCCATCGCCTATTTCGGCCATTAATGACCTTGTAAATAGTGCAATAAGCACTGATGGTTGGATGCGAGGAGGATCTGGGGCAATCATGAAAATATGAGCAGTTATGGCCGCTCTTGGGGAAGGAGCACCTCACAATAATGGCCGAATGCCTCTCCATCGAAGGCTTGGTTTCCAAATCACCTTCCAAAAATTTTCTACTACTCTACTCGCTTAACCCTTTCTCTAATAAATTATGCTCTTTGCCCCGCCTTCTATCGCTTAGCCTCATCATACCTAAAGGAGAAAACATGGTGCTGGAATTTGATCCACTATCCTCCACTATGTACAAGGAGGTGGATAAGCATACTCAATGGTTTGGAGAGGATGGGATTGAAGGATTTTGTTGAGCTGCCCTGGGAGGAACTCTAGTAGAACTACAAAGCTTCAGAGCAATTCGCAGAAATCAAACACCATCACACTCTTGTCGGGTGAGAAGCGGGTGTTCAATCCCCTCTATGTGGTTGAAGTCTTCAAACTACCGGGCTGAAGGGGAAGGCGAGGTCAAGCCAGTGGCAAATGAAGAAGACTTGATAAAGGAGTTTGGCTCTCTAGAAGGTAAGGTAAAAGAGTTTGAAATTATAGGAATGCCAAATGAGGAATGGTAGAAGCGTATACGCTTTGTGGTGGAGATGATCAATCTAACCCACAAGCCATATTGCATGTCAATAAAAGCATTCAGATTGGTGAAGGCAGCTAAGGCAGGAACAAGGTGGCTTGGGGGGAGGTGCTATACAACAATCTAAAGGATTAGATTGGGAAGGTCAATCACCCAAACACCAAAATGAAGATTGGCCCTTACCTAACATTAGTTTTTAAAGCACAAACAGAAGCTAGAAAAGAGAAAGAGAGTCAAAAGGAGGAGGCAAGCCACAAAGAAGACACAAGGCACAAGGAGGATGCAACTGCAAAGCCCCAGCAAAAGAGGGGAGTTCTGGACAAGGAGTGTCCAGAAAAAAGAGAGTGTTTGAATTTGGAGAGAAGAAGAAGGGCAAGAAGGGAAAAACATCAGAGGAAAGAATCAGCAACAACAAGGAGGACTTTGCCAACATTTGGCAAGTCCATTCTTTCACAGAAGCTTGAGGAGCAATAGTAGGAAACCTTAACCACCACAGAATGCCTGCATCTCCTCGGGGGGGGGGGGGGGGGGGTCACTTAAAAATATGTAAGTATACCATGTGAGTTCAAATGAAGGGGTTTTTTAATTCAAAATTTTAAGGTAAAGTTTTTTAATCAATGTTGAAAAAATAACCTGTAAGTCCATAAAGAAAAAGGAGTCATTTTATTTATGAAAACTTTATAGGTAAGGGGTTTTTTATACCCTTGAACGCACGTGATACATAGAGTTTCTAAGTAGTGCACCCAGTGGCCAGTGCACCGAACAAGCACCACAAGAAACCTCAGACACAGAACGCATGCACCTCAAACAAGCATAACATGAAATCATTATCATCATTGAACCCTTTCACCTTGAACAAGCACAGGCTAAGCCCCCTGCACCCCATCTTGCAAGTTTTGTAGAGTCCATTGAAATAGACTAGGTACAGGGATGCTTCAACTATCTACAAAGGTGCATGAAAGTTGGATTAAATGAAATAACCAACCTGTAGGGCGGTGGTCACGGAGTAGGAGGCCATCATCTAGACAATGAGCAAAAACCCCTACAAGAAGAGCTGAACAGAAGAAGGAGGGAAGCAGGCCGGATGGACGAAATGCAAAAGCAGATGCTAAGCCTCCAAAAATCAAATGAAGAAACAAAGAAGGAAGGAGGCCATTCCGGGACAGTGTATTCTTTATCAACGAAGGTTGTTGAGAGATCCTTGACCCCTCCTAGCTACAAATTCAAGGGTGCTAACAGTGGAAGTAGCACTTCTTGCGCAGGGTAGAGCCTCTCACTCGGGGCCTCACCCCCACGGATATCCGCACAAGAGACTAATCCCTCGGTTCTTCCAAAACCGAACCCAGAAAACTTCCCTCGCCCAGAAAACACGGGCGATTCCTCCATGATATTTTTATTCTACGTAGTCAAGAACCTTAACTAACCAAACTGATCCGACCAAACCCATAAGTCACATGATCAAATCAAGGAAGAGACTTGCACTTGGATCATAGAGACCAACGCTTTTTTCCTCATCCAGAGGCACAACTATTGATTCTTTTCCATAGAACAAAGACTATCCGGGATTTACTTCATCTATCGTACCATAACATAATTGAGTCTCATTTTAGGGATCCATCATCCAGTCCCATGGGTTAGCCAACTTCCCACCACTGTAGTGATAGGATCCATTTAGGAATTTGGTTATGTTTTACCCCGGGTACCATGGAAAAGAGTTCCTAGGCCCCCTAGCCGACGCTTCAAGTAAACTTCAAGATAGTCACACCACTTACACACCCAATATGAAATTGCCTGTTTCACAGATTCAGTTGTCTTTAAAACAATCTTTTAATGAAACCATAGTATCACTTATCATAATCCTCCAAAATATCCGGTTGAATTCTAATTTCCAATCATTCATTCATCGGTGTACCTATGGCATCATTGGCAACCAAAACGCTCACCACCTGTTCACTCATCAAGGGCCTTTTCAATAGTTCCTAGCTCATAGTACCCGAAAATATATTCACTTATAAAAATCCAGATGGACTCTGCATTGAAGATCAAGATCAACCAACACATCTATATAAAAGAGCCATGGACTCATCCGTTGAGATCCAGCAAGGACAATCAACCAAATCCATGCCCGAGTTCAGAAAACAACTCTAACACCTTGTTCCATTTTCTTCCTCAATGCACGCGTGGGTATCTTCGGTGACCTAGAGCCCGAGCGCCATATGGTCAGCACCCTCTAGGATCCTTCGCAGGTCACCTAGCGCTTCACTCATAGGCCGCTTCCTTGGTCCCTCATCCACTGTACTGGAAGCTCACCATTTAAATCGAACCAAGGCTGGTCAAGATCTCGGCCAACCTTGCTATGCGAGACATCCTCCATTGACTCTCTGTCAACTGTTGCAACTTTATCGCTTAGGTCTCCACAACCTCATTCACAAGATGGTCATAATGCTTCCCCAACATTCTTGACATAATACAGTCATTTAAAAACAGGTCATAAATACAATTTCTAACAAACTCTCATCTTTCCACATTGTTCTACATCATTTCTCGTTATTCCACATTCTTCTACGTCAATTCACATTGCTTAATTCACATCCAATCATATGTATTCCCATCGTCCTTCATCCAATCATATGTATTCCCATCGTCCTTCATCCATTCTCATCTAGTCACATCATATTACATCTCATCACATCTATCCTCATCACATCTCATCCATTCACATCTACCCATATCCATATCACATCACATCAGATCCATTCACATTGCACCTCATCCATTCACATATATCCTGATTCACATCACATCCATTCACATCACATCTCATCCATTCACATCTATCCTGATTCACATCTCATCCATTCACATATATCCCGATTCACATCACATCACATCTCATTCATTCACATCTATCCCGATTCACATCACATCATATCACATCCATTTCACATCACATCACATCCATTCACATCACATCTCATCCATTCACATCTATTTACATCACATCACATCTCATCCATTCACATCTATTTACATCACATCTCATCCATTCACATCTATTTACATCACATCCATTTCACATCACATCACATCCATTCACATCACATCTCATCCATTCACATTTATTTACATCACATCACATGTCATCCATTCACCGCATCCATTCACATCACATCTCATCCATTCACATCTATTTACATCACATCCATTTCACGTATCATCATCACATCATCTCAATCTCATCTCATCACATTGACATCCACATCCATTTACATCACATCACATCCCATCCACATCCACATCCATTTACATCACATCACATCCCATCCACATCTCATCACATCCACATCCGTTTACATCACATCACATCCCATCCACATCTCTTCACATGCACATCCATTTACATCACATCACACTCCATCCACATCCATTTGCATCACATCACATCCCATCCACATCTCTTCACATCCACATCCATTTACATCACATTCACATCTTATCACATCCACTCACATCTTATCACATCCATTCACATCTTATCACATCCACGCACATCTTATCACATCTTATTCACATCGTATTTAGTAGCTTTTTCTACTTTGATATCGATGATGGGACTTTTTCTAAATTTCTGCCACAATTGCTTGGCCTAGTTAAAGGTACTTTTTCTCGATGGATATTTTCATATTCTTTATCAAATTTCTCAAGTGAAATATATTCAATATTCTTCTTTTGAGTAAAAGATTCATGGGATTTACAAAAATCAATTCTACCCATATTTCCCAATAAAATTAATAATTCTCAAAATTCCACTGTTGATAAATACTCATAATTTGAATTATGCTAAAAATTCCTCTTTTTTCATTTACTTTATTGGATCTCAAATATCATGGAAATTCTTCTTTTTTCATTTAATTGATTGAATTCCAAATGTCATGGGAATTCCTCTTTTATCATAAAATAAATTTATCTAAAATTTCTCTTTTCTCTAATAAAAATATCCATTATTTCAAATATGTCAAGAATTTCTCTTTTACCATTTAAATGATTGAATTCCAAATGTCATGGGAATTCCTCTTTTATCATCTAAGAAGTAGAATCCTGATGTGTAGATGTTTATTTCCCTCTTGAAGAAGGGGGTGCTTCTTAAAAAATAATGAATATTTAAAAGAAGTCTTAAATTAAGATGGGACTATCCAAGGTATGATATAGGGTACCCACAAGATTTACAAAGATGGTGAGATGTGGACTTATTATACTGAGGGGCTATGGGATGAAGTATTATGTAGAAGTATGTATAACAAATGTTCAAGGGGCTATGTGATGAATTATTATACAATATGTACAACCTCTCTTGAGAGGTCAAGAGTCCCCCTCTCCTTACCAAGGTGTCAAAAATGCATCATTATTCCAAAATATCTCATTTGTTTAGTAATCTCTCAGTCAACTCTTCATCTTATGTGAGTATTTACTCATTTTTGGGTATTTTATTTTATTCTTTGGATTTATCTCATCCCAACACTTGGATTAATCCAATTGGCCCATTGGAACCCTAATTGGACCATAATCTAAAAATTTTTGAAAATGTAGACCCTTAGGCTAAGGTCCTTTTTACACATTTTCAATTAATTCCAAATGCACATTGGAAAGTTCTTTTTGAATTTCTATTTCAGGGGAATCCATTTTAGACACTAGGAGGGTGGTTGCAAGATCAGGGTGCCCAGTTTTGTCCACTCAAGCACCCTGTAAACAGTAAAAAAACAGGCATTTGTTTACCTTTAGTGGCTAATCTCTCCTAGTAAATGAAGGAATTTCGTTTCAAGTTCTTTTGTTGGAACATCATATTCAAAGTTGGAAATATAGTTGCATAATTTGATTAAGCATTAGATAGTCAAAAGTCCTCATTTTCTTAGGTACAAAGTCAATGTATACACCCTGTCCCAAATTTGAACTGATTCCATAAAATGCTAATATCTTTTACATATAAACTCATTTGAGATTCCCACTTTGTACCTTAGATCTTCACATAATATGGAGGTTAACTTGATTTTTCAAGAAAATTTTAAGATATTTGTCTATTTTCTTTAAATATTTCAAGGTCTTTAAAGTGTTAAAATATACGCCACTTTTTGTACCCACAATAGCTACCACTTAAAATCCTCAATCTTGTAGATCAAAAGAGTGGGTAGGTACTGAGACATTAGTAGAATGTGGTGGTTAGTAAAAATTGCAAATCCAATGGTTGGATTTTTAATGATCTCTTTTTCAAAATTCTTCCAGACTATCAGAAGGCCTGCAAATATTAATAATCTAATTAGTAAAATTACATTTTTGATGTGAATCATCTAAAACCTATAGGGACTAGTGTACTTGTAATGGTGCATCTATGGAAAAATAAATTGGATCACTCTAAGTATGGAATGATCATTTGTTTATCATTTCATCATATTTTTGATTAATTTTGATTAATTAGACTAATTTATATTAATTTAAGTTATATTGGGTTAATTTAAGGACAAGCATATTTTCTATTATTTGCTTGATCTCATTTTAAGTACCTTGCACCCCAAAATTTGCTCTCCAAGCATTGTCCCAGTCCAGCATAAACTGGATAAAACTGGACACCCTGATCTTGCAACAACCCAGGAGGATTTTTATATCCAAAGATATCTTAATTTAGAATTATCTCTCTCTAGACTTTTTCTCTCTCTAAGCTAAAACAGGGTAAAACAAGATCTTTCTTCTATTTCAGAGAGAGGAATAGTTACAAGAACAAAAGAGGAGGTTTTTACACCTTTACACCTCAAAGACTGGAGGGAGGAATCTTACATTGATAAATTCTTAATTCAAAATCAATCTCTAAGCTTGTTAAGCTAGAGGTTAAGAAAATGGCTTTTTATGCTTTTATGTTAATAAAAATATGGTAATTTTATGATTTAATTCCATAATTTAGATTTAAGATTAAGGATAGTTCTTCTATCCTAATTGTATTACAAAGCCTTAATATTTTTAGAAAAAGTAAAAATCAGTAATAGCAGCGAAGCCATGATAAAATTTTAAAAATTAATACATAACTCATTTTTATGCATAATGTGAAAAGTGGACTTCCTACCATATTCTAAGATTGGACATCGTATGCTAAAAGGATGATTTTCATCAAATTCATGGGAAACTAATTTTTAGTATTTATACATAAATAATTAATTAAAGAAAAGAGAAATTTTTGGTATTTTTATTTTTATGCAAAAAGAGGAATTCCCATGATAATGGAGATCCATGTAATTAAATGGAAAAAGAGAAATTTTGGTATATTAAAATAATGAATATTTTTATTTAAAGAGGAATTTTAGATAAATTTATTTTATGTATGAGAAAATTTAAATGATAAAAGAGGAATTCCCATGACATTTGAAATTCAATCATTTAAATGGTAATAGGTGCCTAATTCACACATGTGGATGAGTTTTTAATTCAAAAAAATTGTGATATTTTTATCTCTCCTCTCTCCTGGATCAAACCAAATCAAAAAGGGAGCCAAACTGGCCCAAATCTTGTCCAAATTGAGTCAAACTGAACCTGGAAATTTCTAGAACCCAGTTGGACTTGGTTAGTGGCCTCCCTCACCTATAAATAGATCCTTAGTCTTTTGTAAAAAAATTTGTGAACTATACCATGCTAGTATTATATTAAAATAATGATATTTTCTATTATCCCTTAAAAATCCTCTACTTTTGGAGAGATTGGAGCTTCTCTCTCTCTTCATCAATTCTTGGAGCTTTCTTCTCAACATACTAAACCAATTGATTGGTTGGGGGCTTCCTTCTAAGATAAAGAAACAAGCCAAATCAAGAGGTAAGAAGTAATTTCATGATTTTCATTAATATTCTCAAAAGAAATCACTTCTCAACCCCTCTCAAGCTTGAGAAGTTTCAAATTAATTGTTTTCAATGCAAATCAAGCTTTTTATAAGAATTCTAATGATTAGTTTAAAAAAAAGTTAGTTTTTATGCTTAATTAATTAAGATGCTTAATTAATTAAGATGCTTAATTAATTAATTAAGATGCTTAATTAATTAAGATGCTTTTTATGTATATATCTCTCTCCCCGAAAGAATAGTCATTCTTATGACTAATTCTTTAGCAAATGAATGCTTCTCATTGATAAATTCTTAATTCAAAGTGAATCTCTAAGCTTGTTCAGGTAGAGGTTAAGAAAATGGCTTTATATAAAATTATTATAAATTTATGATTTAATTCTATAATTTGGATTTAGGATTAAGGATAGTTCTTCTATCCCAATTGTATTACAAAGCCTTAATCTTTTTAGAAAAAGTAAAAATTATCAGTAAATAGCAGCGAAGCTATAGCAAAAATTTTAGAAATTAATACATAGCTCATTTTTATGCATAATATGAAAAGTGGACTTCCTACCATATTCTAGGATTGGACATCGTATGCTAAAAGAATGACTTTCATCAAATTCATGGGAAACTAATTTTTAGTATTTATGCATAAATAATTAATTAAAGAAAAGAGGAATTTTTGGTATTTTTTATTTTTATACAAAAAGAGGAATTCCCATGATAATGGAGATCCATGTAATTAAATGGAAAAAGAGAAATTTTGGTATATTAAAATAATTAATATTTTTATTTAAAGAGAAATTTTAGATAAATTTATTTTATGTATGAGAAAATTTAAATGATAAAAGAGGAATTTCCATGACATTTGGAATTCAATCATTTAAATGGTAAAAGTGGAATTCTTGGCATATTTGAATTAATGGATATTTTTATATTTAAATTTAAAGAGAAATTTTAGATAAATTTATTTTAAACATGAGAAATTTTTAAATGATAAAAGAAGAATTTCCATGACATTTGGAATTCAATCATTTAAATGGTAAAAGTGAAATTCTTGACATATTTGAAATAATGGATATTTTTATTAGAGAAAAGAGAAATTTTAAATAAATTTATTTTATGATAAAAGAGGAATTTCCATGACATTTGGAATTCAATCAATTAAATGCAAAAAGAGGAGTTCCCATGATATTTGAGATCCAAGAAATTAAATGGAAAAAGAAAAAATTTTAGCATAATTCAAATTATGAGTATTTATCAAAAGTGAAATTTTGAGGCATTATTAATTTTATTGGGAAATATGGGTAGAATTGATTTTTGTAAATTCCATGAATCTTTTACTCAAAAGAAGAATATTGAATATATTTCACTTGAGAAATTTGAGAAAGAATATGAAAATATCTATTGAGAAAAAGTACCTTTAACTAGGCCAAGCAATTGGCAGAAATTTAGAAAAAGTCCCATCATCGATATCAAAGTAGAAAAAGCTACTAAATACGATGTGAATAAAATGTGAATACGATGTGATAAGATGTGAGCAGATGTGATAAGATGTGATTGGATATGATAAGGAGTGGATGTGATAAGATATGAATGTAATGTAAATGGATGTGGATGTGAAGAGATGTGGATGGGATGTGATGTGATGTAAATGGATGTGATGTGATGTAAATGGATGTGGATGTGACGAGAGATGTGGATGGGGTGTGATGTGATGTAAATGGATGTGGATGTGAAGAGATGTGGATGGGATGTGATGTGATGTAAATGAATGTGGATGTGATGAGATGTGGATGGGATGTGATGTGATGAATGTGGATGTGATGAGATGTGGATGGGATGTGATGTGATGTAAATGGATGTGGATGTGGATGTGAAGAGATGTGGATGGGATGTGATGTGATGTAAATGGATGTGGATGTCAATGTGATGAGATGAGATTGAGATGTGATTATATGTGAAATGGATGTGATGTAAATAGATGTGAATGGATGAGATGTGATGTGAAATGGATGTGATGTAAATAGATGTGAATGGATGCGATGAAATGTGAATGGATGACATGTGATGTGATGTAAATAAATGTGAATGGATGAGATGTGATGTGAATGGATGTGATGTGATGTGAAATGGATGTGATGTAAATAGATGTGAATGGATGAGATGTGATGTGATGGATGTGATGTGATGTGAAATGGATGTGATGTAAATAGATGTGAATGGATGGGATGTGATGTGAATGGATGTGATGTGATGTGAAAAGGATGTAATGTGATGTGATATGAATCAGGATAGATGTGAATGAATGAGATGTGATGTGATGTGAATCGGGATAGATGCGATGTGATGTGATGTGATGTGAATCAGGATAGATGTGAATGGATGAGATGTGATGTGAATGGATGTGATGTGAATCGAGATAGATGTGAATGGATGAGATGCAATGTGAATGGATGTGATGTGATGTGATGTGATATGGATATAGGTAGATGTGAATGGATGAGGTGTGATGAGGATAGATGTGATGAGATGTAATATCCATGCAACTATGGTGGCCCACATTCTACTGCGATGTATGTGGCATGCTATGGTGCCATGCCCCATCATCACTCATTCACGATATTTCCTATCTACTTTGCACAGTAGTTATATGCCAAGTTTGAAAAGATATAGGAGAGAAGGGAGCTTGAGCTCTTGCAAGCACACACATTCTCTCACAAACCCTAGAAGAGAACACAGAAGGTGAGAGGTTGAAAATTGTTCTTCTTCTCCTTCAACAAAAGAGGTCTACTAAAGAGATAAAACTAACATACATACTAGATTATATACAAGCGGTCCATAATGTGAACACGCTAAAGTGGAGTGTGTAGGTGTGGACTAGTCAGTGTAGTCCAGCTGTAGAATCTTTGGAAAAGATATGTCGGTGTGCCAGCTACCAACCACAGTGATGTAAATGTCACAAACGGTTACGTAAGCGCCTCATGAGTGTCAACTCATGTTGAGCTTGGCATCTCAACTGAAAGATCCCTACTCCCTCTGCACTACGAATTCGGGGGTGCAAGTAGCACTTCTTGTGCAGGGCAGCAGAGCCTCTCACTCGGGGCCTCGGCCGGAGATCCGGACAAGAGACTAATCCCTCGGTTCTTCCAAAACCGAACCCGGAAAAACTTCCCTCACTCAGCAGACATAGGTGATTCCTCCATGATATTTTTATTCTAGCGTAGTCAAGAGCCTTAACTAACCAAACTGATCCGACTGAACCCATAAGTCACATGGTCAGATCAAGGAAGAGACTTGCACTTGGATCATAGAGACCAACCCTTTTTTCCTCATCAAGAGGCACAGTCGTTGATTCTTTTCCATAGAACAAAGACTATCCGGGATTTACTTCATCTATCGTAACATAACAGAATTGAGTCTCATTTTAGGGATCCATCAGTCCAGCCTCCCATGGGTTAGCCAACCGCCCAACCACTTTAGTGATAGGATCCATTTAAAAATTTGGTTATGTTTTGCCCGGGGTACCAGGGAAAATAGTTCCCAAGCCCCCTAGCCGGCGCTTCAAGCAAACTTCAAGATAGTCACACCACTTACACACCCAATATGAAATTGCCTGTTTCACAGATTTAGCTGTCTTTAAAAAAATCTTTTAATGAAACCATAGTATCACTAATCATAATCCTCAAAAATATCCAACTTGAATTCTAATTTCCAATCATTCCTTCATCGGTGTACCTATGGCATCATTGGCAACCAGAACGCTCACCACCTGTTCACTCAGGGGCCTTTTCAATAGTTCCTAGCTCATAGTACCCGGCAATATAATCACATAAGAAAATCCAGATGGACTCTCCATTGAAGATCAGTAAGATCAACCAACAAATCCATATAAAAGAGCCATGGACTCATCCGTTGAGGACCAGCAAGGACAATCAACTAGATCCATGCCCGAGTTCAGAAAACAACTCTAACTCCTTGTTCCATTTCTTCCTCGACACACATGTGGATATCTTCGGCGAGACCCAAAGCCCAAGCACCCTATGGTCAGCACCCTCTAGGTTCCTTCGTAGGTCACCTAGCGCTTCACTCATAGGCCGCTTCCTTGGTCCCTCATCCACCGTACCGGAAGCTCACCATTTAAATCGAACTAAGGCTGGTCACCTTGCTACACGAGACATCCTCCGTTGACTCTCCGTCATCTATTGCAACTTTTTCACTTAGGTCTCCACGACCTCATTCACAAGATGGTCAAAATGCTTCCCCAACATTGTTGACATAAAACAGTCATTTAAAAACAGGTGAGAAATACAATTTCTAACAAACTCTTATCTTTCCACATTGTTCCACATCATTTCTCCTTATTCCACACATCGCATTCACATCTTATCACATTGCATTCACATATTATCACATCACATCACATCCATTTACATCTCGTCACATTTATTTACATTCATTCGGCTCTACATCACATCTTATCACATCCTTTTTTAGTATTGTTTTCTACTTTCGATACAGATGGGACTTTTCTAAGTTTCTGCCAATTGCTTGGCCAAGTTGCTTGGCCTAGTTAAAGGTACTTTTTCTCGATGGATATTTTCATATTCTTTCTCAAATTTCTCAAGTGAAATATATTCAATATTCTTCTTTTGAGTAAAATATTCATGGGATTTACAAAAAATAATTCTACCCATATTTTCCAATAAAATTAATAATGCTCAAAATTCCACTTTTGATAAATACTCATAATTTGAACTATGCCAAAAATTACTCTTTTACCATTTAATTACTTGGATATCAAATAACATGGGAATTCCTCTTTTTGAATAAAAATAAATTTACCAAAAATTCCTCTTTTACCATTTAATTACTTGGATCTCAAATATCATGGGAATTCCTCTTTTTGTATTAAAAAAAATTCACCAAAATTTACTCTTTTCTCATAATCAATTAATTATGCATCATTACAAAAAAAAAATTCTCATGAATATGATGAAAATCATTCTTTTTGCATAGGATGTCCAATCGTAGAATACGGTAGGAAGTCCTCTTTTAGCATTACGCATAAAAATAAGATATGTATTATTTTCTGAAAATTTTACCAAAGCTTCGCTGCTATTACTGATAATTCTCAATTTTTTCTAAAGAATAAAAACTTGTAATGGAAATATGATAGTAGTTCCTCTTTTATGCTTAAAATCAATGAATTTAAATCATAATTTTAACCATAATCATAAACTTAATTATGATTATCCCACTAGATTAAGCTAATTCCATTATTTCTCTTTTTCCAAATAACTGATAGGATAATCTATTTCTCATTTAGAATCAATCAAAGTAGTTTTTAACTACTTATAAATAATCTAAAAGAAATAATCATTATTTTGTTAACACAAAATCATAAAAATACCATTTTCTTAATCTCTAGCTTATCAAGCCTAGAGTTTAGCTTTGAATTAAGAGACTATCATTGAGAAGCATCCTTTTTCAAAGGATTTAGACATAAAGATGTCTATTCTTTTAGAGAGAGAGATTTACTTAAAGAAAACATTATAAATAAGCATAAAGATTAACTTTCTCTTAATTAATCATTAAGACTTTAAGGGAAAGCTTGATTTGAATTAAAACAATTATTCAGAAAGCTTCTCAAGCTTGAGAGGGGTTTAGAAGAAGAAAGTCATTGAGATAAATTGAAAAAAACCATAAAATTTGATTTTATCTCCAAGTTTGGCTTGATTCTCTATTAGCAATGAAGTCCCCCGACCAATCAATTGGTCCACCAAGAGGAGAAGAGCAACTCCAAGAGTTGTTTTAGAGAGAGAGAGAGCTCCAAGCTCCCAAGAGAGGAAAATTTAAGGGATAATAGAAAATATGATTATTTTAATATAATACTGGCATGGTATAGCTCTAATATTTTTTTACAAAGGACTAGGGGTCTATTCATAGGTGAGGAAGGCCACTAACCAAGTCCAACTGGGTTCTAGAATTTTCCAGGTTTAGTTTCACTCAATTTGGACAAGATTTGGACCAGTTTGGCTTTCATTTTTATTTGGTTTGATCCAGGATAGAGGAGAGATAAAAATATCACAATTTTTTGGAATTAAAAACCCTTCCACACATGTGAAAAAGGCGCCTACCTCAAGAGTCCCCCTCTCCTTACCAAGGTGTCAAAATACATCATTATTCTAAAATATCTCATTTTTTTAGTCATATCTCATAATTTTTACTAATAAACCTTGTACTCAATCAACTCTTCATCTTATGTGAGCATTTACCCATTTTTGGGTATTTTCTTTTATTCTTTGGATTTATCTCATCCCAACACTTGGATTAATCCAATTGGCCCATTGGAACCTTAATTGGACCATAATCCAAAAAATTCTGAAAATGTAGACCCTTAGGCTAAAGTCCCTTATACCATTTTCAATTAATTCCTAATGCACATTGGAAAGTTCATTTTGAACTTCTATTTCAGGGGAATCCATTTTAGATACTAGGAGGATTTTTATATCCAAAGATATCTAAATTTAGGATTATCTCTCTCTCTATACATTTTCTCTCTCTAGGCGCATAGGAGTGTTTAACCCAGAATTGGCATTTGAAAGGATTCAATGAGATGCAATATAATCTACACCTTTCAAATATTTTTCGTAAACACATCAAGTGCTCGTCCCAAGAGGAATGAACACAAAGATCATCTAAGAAAGCATATTTGTTCTCTCCTCGTCCGGATGCATGTATGCGTGTTGCATAGGAGTGTTTAACCCAGAATTAGCATTTGAAAGGATTCAATGAGATGCAATATAATCTACACCTTTCAAATATTTTTTGTAAACACATCAAGTGCTCGTCCCAAGAGGAATGAACACAAAGATCATCTAAGAAAGCTTCACAAAAGTCCCTTAGATATTCCTTAAAGGCTTTGTTTATCAATCATTGGAATGTTGCAGGTTCATTGGTTAAGCCAAAGGCCATGCGCCAAAGGCCATGACATGAAAGGCAAACACTCCAAACTCCGTTTTATAAAAGCTGTTTTAGCTTGGTCCTGTACTGCAATTGTGATCTGATTATTATAACCAGAGTACCCGTCTAAAAAGCTATAAGTCTCCTTGCCTGCAACTCTTTCAAGCACATGTTCAAAATACGGCAAGGGGTAATGATCGCTTCTCGTGGCTGCATTAACCTTTTTGAGATCAACGCACACTCTGAGTTTCCCATTCTTCTTTGGTACAATGACTATCGGAGAAACCCATTCTGAGTGCTCAATAGGGTATATGAATCCACATTTTATAATATTTTCAATTTCCTCTTGTACAATCTTTGCATATTTAGGATTCATTGGGTAGGGACATTGCTGGACTGGTTTAGCAGTGCTAATCATTGGAATTGTGTGTTGCACCACAGAGGGTGGAACACCCTTCCCTTCATATCATGGTATGTCCAAGCAAATATGTCCTTGAATTCTTTAAGAAGCCTCTTAAGTGTAGCTTCTTCCGTCTTGGTGAGGTCTTGAGCAATAAAAACTGGTTTAGACTCCTCACCTAGGCCTGCTAGTTCTATCTCCTTAACTATCGCCGGGCCATCGTAGACACCGCTACTCCCATTGGTAGGCATTCGTTGGGCTTTTGTGTAGATGAATTTTCGTTCCCACATGGTAAACGATTTGAAAAGCTCGGGTGCAAGGTGTAAGTCTACCGGTTCTTGTTGTGCCATGCTTTTTTCTTTTAGTTCCGCATCCTTTTGTTGCTGAGCTAACTCTCGATTTTGATGCCTCCTCGTAGTACGACTTAGTTTCGGCTTCTCTTCGATTTCTAATTGGGCGATGTCATGAGGTTGTGGAATACACCACATGACACTTTGGAGGTATTGTCCCCAATTATCTGCTAACTTCCAATGAGCGTCATATGCTCCTACATAACTAAGCCATTCTGCAGTGGATCTCTCTTTGTTTATTATAGTTCGTACATTAGCTCGATAGCGTTGTCGCTTATGTCTTGTCTTCTTTTTACCTAGTTTTTGATTTTTGTTTCTATCAGATTCGGACTCACTTGATCGATCCTTACTTGTGTCCTCCTCACTCTCGGATGAACTGCAAGAGGTCACTGTCCTAGGCCTTGAGCACGTTGCTTCCACACAGGTGAATATTTGATTCATACCCCTTATCAGCTCAGAGTCAGTTTCTTCTTGAGATTCAGACTCAGAGTCGCATTGGTCAGAGTCTTCACTACTTTCACAGTGTCAAGGGAGTTTGCCACTTTCTTGCCATCAGGAGTCAAGTGCATAAGACCTATCATGTTTACTGGCACTAATGGTGGCATATCTTGTCCCTCAGGCGTTACCCAACTTGTGTCTCTATTTCCCCATGTGTCTATGGTTGCCGCTAGGTGTACCCAATCCACGTTATCCGACTCAGTCATGCCCGGTGTAGGACATCCATATAAGGAGAATCTTTCCCATCATCAGTCTCTTTTTTGCATGTATAGCAATACTTTAATGGGGCTGAGTGAATAGTGGTATCCGATCGATTATTATCGATGATAACTTTGCTTCCTAAAAGATGTGCGCGAGCATTCTCAAGATCAACTCGAATGACAGAGTCCTGGAATTGTAAGTAGACATGGTTTTCGACCAGTCATGCACCATTTGTGCTTCCCTCATGAAGGGACGTCCTAAGATCATTTGATATGACATAGGATGCTTAGAGAAATCTATTACAATGAAGGTATGTCTTACCTTGTATCCCAGAACCTTGATCTTAAGGTCCCTTAGCATTCCAATAGGTTTAGCTATAGTTCCGTTTTCCATCTTAACCACTATGTTTGTGACTTCTAGGTGAGGTCTTCCCATAGGTTCCCAACAATTTTTAGTCACAATGCTCACTCCAGCACCACCATCAAGGATTCCCTTTAGAGTTAATCCCTTGGTAGTAATGGGGAGGGTTGCATTAGATTCGTCACCTTCAAAGTACTGTCCCAACTTGTTAACAGGTATTTCAACGACCGAGTCCCCATCTAGATTTTGCTGTATATCTAAATGTTCCTCCTCATCTTGAAGCATGTCGGGTCTATCCATATTTGCAAATTGTGGTAACCCCGCCTTCAGTTCTCCACCACATTGAGAAATGCTCGAAGAGCTAAGAATAGCTCAGGATCTCCGTATAACTTGGATATGATCGTGGTTCTGATTTCAGAGGACATGAAATCCATTAGTTTGGACACATTCAACGGTACTTTTCGAGATATCGGCCGCTGAAGATGGAATCGCTTCCTCTTCGATGGGGTCAGGCATTCCCTCACTAAACATTCTTTCAAGCAAGAAGGGTGTCTGCCCACTTCTTGATGTCCTATCCTCACTTTCTTCCCGAATGATACTAGGTATAGCTAACGGTTTATGGCTCCTGTGAGGCTGAACTTGTGTAGGAAACACTGTGTCTGGAATCTTGATTTTTCTAGGGTCTGCTGGCTCCAGTTCTCTTTGTGTTTCTTCCACCAAACCCCTTAAGTGTTGCACTCATTCAATCTCCTCTACTGGGTTTGGGTAAGTTCCAATCTTTTTCTTGAGGGTTTTTGGTAGCCCACATGGCTTGTCTTTGGGAGTCTCAGTCAGTCTGGGTAGCCGAGAGGGCATTAGCTAACTTGGTTGTGGGGCCGAAGGAGTTTCCTTTTGTTTCCCCTGATTTATGTATTCGCTTGATTCTCCATTGAGCTCCCGAGTGGGTTCCTCCCTTGAAGTAGTGGCTTTGGTCCCCATGGTTCCTATTGAATCAGAATCATCTTCAAGATCATTCATATACACGGGGTCATCTCCTGTCCCTATATTAGTCTTGGAACTAGGTTTGGAGCTTGTGGCATTAAGCGATCTCTTCCGTCGCGTTTTCTTTTTCTTTGCTCGAGCAATTGATGTAGTATCCCTCTCTTCAAGAATGTAGTTTTAATTTTGAAGCATTGACCGTGTGACTACATTCGCAGGTACAACAGGTGTGGTTCCTAGTGCCTCATTGGTGACCTCAACCAAATTCAGTGGCATAATCTTGGGTGCACTCGGGTTATGTGGACATTGAGCAATCAAATGATCTATGCCACAACGATTACATGTAAGTACCGGCATTCCCAACGTGCTCCCTTGATTTGGTTGCATTTGAGTAGCGATCTTCCGTAGCCTATTAGGGCACTCCGCTACATGATGTGGTCCACCACAATCGTAGCATTGAAGAGGTGGTCTCCTCGCCAAGGTATTAAGGTTTTTTCCTCTTGTGGCGAGAGCAGCCGCTTGATATACAGGCTTGACTTGCCCGAAATGATCCTCCATGTAGTACTGGGGAGTCATTTCAAACGTATCAATCCCATATGGAACATTGGGGTCTATATCCTCTTCATAATCCCCACACGCACTATGTGACTCACAACCCATCTAGTTTATAGGGCTAATCCTTGGATGTGGAGGTTGTGGTCCTAGCACTGGCGGTGGTAAATCGGCACAGACTGGACTAAATTTGGGTTCCTTGGAACTATGTGTTGTGACGGTTGCTCGACAGGTGGTGCAGGCATCAATGCAGGTACTTGAGGTGTGTTTGACCAGGCTAGTGGTGCCTGATTTGCTAACATACGCTTAAGTACTAGACAATCCTTAGATTGATGGCCATACTTACCACATGTATTGCAAGTCCCATTGAATTTAACTCTGAATGTGGGAGATTCACTCGTGCTATGTGGTCCTAAGCAAACCGAACACCATTGTTGCTCTCTTCTTGGGTACATATGGCTATTTTGAGGAGCTCGATTACCCCTAAAGTATTCTTGGAGAGCCTTAGTAAGGTCAGCTATAGACATTTCAGATATCTTGGGCTCCTTGGCAATAGGTTTTACAGTCATTGGCTCGTGCCCAGATACTTGCAAACTAACAGACTTTGTCTCCGAAGACACCTTTTTACCTGCAATCATCAAGTTGTCTTCTTAATTGGATTTCATTGGCAGTGACTGCTTCCCATGTTGTAAGACCTCTAATGACTAGGCCATTGTATATGTCCTCGTGGCGCAATCCTCAGATGAATCTATCAAGAAGTTGGTTGTTATTGAAGCGCTCATCGGGAGTACAGTGAGAATTTAGATGCTTTAGTCGACTAATAAAGTCTCTCACTGACTCTCCTTCCTCGCGTTCAGCTTTTTGGAGTTGAGATGCTACTCCCCAAAGCACACCCTCACGTATGTATTCTTTCAAGAACAACCTCTTGAGAGTGGGATAGTGAGTACGCTCTTCAATACTTAAAGTTCGATACCAATCTCCGGCTTTTCGACTCAAGGTTAAGCCTAAGGCTTTACACTTATGTAGCTCATTGTGCTCTTCCAAGGAATCACACACGTGTTCAAAAACTTCAATGTGCTTCCTAACATCTTCGTTACCACCCCACTGAAGTTTTGAGTGAGCTTGGCAACTTGTACCGCCTTGCTTCTAGGCTCTCTCTCAGGCATGCAACGCATGTTTTCCACAATAGATCGTTCGATCGTTTGAGCAAATGTTGCTAGATCACCTAAGTGAGCAGGCATAGCTGGTGGAGGCACTTCTGGGATGGCCTGGTTGACAGGAGTTGGCATTGGTCTTGATATGTATGCAGCTGACGTAGGATATGATATGTGACTAGGCATAGCTCCTCTTGGATAAGGGTTCTGATAAGGCATTCGTGGAGCATATGCCATTGGCATAACAGGAGGCGTAGGAGCTACATGAGCATGAGTAGCAATAGGTACATATGGTCAATATGCGCTGGTACGCACTGTTGTAGGTACTGTACCACTAGGTAGCGGTGTTGTACTAACTACAGTGGTAACGGGTGCACTTTTCGTCATGCTCATCATCGGAGTAGGCATTGTGGACTCCCTAATGTAAAGTTGAGCCAAAGTTGGAAAGCTAAAGTTACTGCTCGTGGGCTCATCCTACATTGAGACTCCAAGCAAAACAACATACGAAGGATCTACGGGACTCACCGAGGGAGTCTCCCATTGTGACAGGGTTGGTTGTTTAGCCTTGCCCGTATCCAAAAATCGCATAGGGCCAGTGGAAACCAGGTTCACTCCCCTATTCTGCCTCTCGAATTGGATAATTTTATGGATAACTTCACATATCATTTGTTGTTGTTCATCTAGATTGGTGGCACAAGATGTAGATCGTATGACTTCAAACCAACCTACATGGTATGTGTAACCCGTGTATAGGTCAGTCAGAGTCTCCGTGTGTAGGTTATATTCCCAAGTTTCATTGAGAAATATCCCATCTAAACTTGGCGTGCCAAAAGGTTCCCTCGAAGTGGACGCAATGTCACTTCCTATGGTTTGACTTCTAGGGACCTCTACTTTAGGAAGAGAGTCAGAAGGTGGTAGCTCAGTAGGGCCTTCATTAAATGAAGTGGGTAGAATATCCACATGGACACTCTTTGGGAGGGCAGGGTCTACATGAGATGTGAATGGCGAATCTACTTCCCCTCCTCCTTCGTTTACTTCACTTGTCTCGCAGGTTCAGAGCGCGCCGTAGCTTTACTAAAAGTCTCTATTAGATGACTAAACATGCTAGATCCAGGTTGTGGGGCCCAAGCTGGCATGTTTTGGCTTGCTTCCTCAGAGTTCTTAGTAGGGTGCCCTTCCATGACTTCAAAGTCAGAGGACGAGTCACTAGCCGCTATTCGTGGATCTTGGGTTGCACTTCCTTGGGTTCCAACTGAAGGCCAAGATGCTAACGTGGAGGGATGGTGTGAGCCTGCGTAAACTGAAACGCTTTCTAGTTGCTGAGACTCTAGCACCCGACTAGAGCATAGATGTATGTGACGTGGGTACCCTACGGGCATTGGTAACTACCCTTGAAGCCCACACAAGTGGTTTCTCAGGTGTTTTGCACCCCGTTTTTTCTTGTTTTTGTCTTGTTTTCAACCCGTTTTTACCTCCTTACTTATGGTCAAAAAACTAGACTAAGACGTGTGATAGCTCAAGACGAGCGAATCGTTCAAGGGGTCCTAGCGTGCTTTACAGCACAGTGTTCGCCTATCCGGAGCTCCCGTGGTCCTCAGAACACGCTATTTGTGTCTAGGTGTGAGGCCTAAATTTGAAAGTCCAAGGGTGCCTTTGGGGGGGAAAGGTGAAGGCTTTGTCCCACATGCCCACTCCACTCCACTCCTTGGGGGTAGAGTACATATAGGGCTTCACTCCCCTTAAGCTTTCACTTAAAAGAAAGCTATGGAGGCTCACTCTCCTATATATATATATATCAAAAGACCGAGGCCGGGGTCGGGGGGATTTTTCTTTTAAAATTTTTTTCAAATAAAAAAACGTGCCGCTGCGTGATGCTCGATCGCTATTCTCTCTCTCTCTCTCTCTCTCTCTCTCTCTCTCTCTCTCTCTCTCTCTCTCTCTCTCTCTCTCTCTCTCACACACACACACACGCAAGAGAAGGGGATGGAGAAGATAAAGCAAGAGCACTCCTTGTATTTAACATATTGAGAATGAGAGGTTTTAGGGTTACGTTTGACTGTTATATGTGACCTAGCCGTTCACACATGGGCGCCCACACATGGCCGGCCGATCCTAACCCTTATCCTGATGACATTCGAGGTGCGCCTCTCATCGGTGATCACCCATTCCCTTTATCCTTTACATGTGGTGCCGACCTAACCCTTATCCTGATGACATTCGAGGTGCGCCTCTCATCGGTGATCACCCATTCCCTTTATCCTTTACATGTGGTGCCGACAAGCCCGGCCCATGACTCAAAATAATTAAATTAATTATATGACGTAAAAAGTAATACGTCTCAATGTCCGCCATAGGTTAACATGTACCAATCTCAGCATGGAGAACAATGATTTTTCCACTTAGACACTCCATAGACTACCACTTTTCCAAAGTGGAGGATACAAAGCTAGAAAACATCATGTGCTTTAGAATCAAAAAATAAAAATGACTATATTTATTTCAAAAAATTACCTTATACTCATCACTGTTTGGCTTGTGCCTTGGAATTTGGTTATCTGGATGCAAGCAAATTTGTTTGTGCAAATATATGTGCTAAATAAGAACTTATGTTCTCATACTTGCACCATCCATTCATCTTCTAAACTCTAATAATCTACCTTTCCACTTTTTCAATAAATCACTTGTGTCTCTTAGCTTTACTTTGAAAGAGCCTCGAGTGCTTAGTCGCATTAAGACCCAAGTGAATTTACTGTATTGTTCAGGAATCCATTTTCCCTCCTAATCTCTGCGATTAAAAACCTCCACAGTGTGTATATTACTTATATTCTTCCTTCTTTGAGACATCTACAGTAAAGAAATAAATTTATAAAATAGATAAATATTAATAAAATGATACCTCAATGTAAGCCATTGGATTAACCAACATGTCAAAATTAATAATTTTGCACTCATAAACAAACCTAGCAAGAGACTGAACTTGATTATTACCTTTTTGCTAGAGTGCCAAGCAGTCTCCAAACCAACAAAACTCAAAGGTTCAAAACCTGCAAAGAGAAAAGAGACAAATTTCAGATATTATCAATATTTTACATTATCAAGATTACCAATAAAATAGAAAATCAAAAACTTACCATTTAAAGATTAGCAGACTTTGAATATAAAGAGAAAGAAAATTGATTGTCACCTTTTCATTTCCTAAACTTAAAAAACTACAGACCAACACCAAAGTTTCAAAAACTGCACACCAAAGATTTTGAATTAGTCTCCATAGCACAAGAACAACATACGAGAGAGGATGCAACCTGTAAATTTTTGCCAAGAAGAACTAACTTTATGAATACCATAAGAAATTAGGATTATCTTATTAAGCTTCTATTCAAAGGAGAAAATATTTTACGAGAAAACACCATATTAGATCATTTGAAAAAAATCTCATTCCCATTTTTAAAATGTGATCATGGTGAGCCTATCCAAGATTTTATCGAAACCCACTCATGTGACATATTTTTGGAAATATCTTTAAGAGTAGAATTTAAATCTAGAAACTCCAACAAATTTGGAGTTAGTATGCTCAAGATATGGCTAAAACTATATTAATGAGTTGATTCCCATAGTGTGATGTTTTGCCCAAATTATCTAATATTGTATTAGAACATGAACATACTAAAGAGAAACCTATTTGTAATTGTTTTCCTAAAAGAACAGAGATGAAAGACTACCTTCAAGAACATAATGAGAAATCGGTAATATCTCAAAGAGATTATGTCCAAATGAGATAAAATTTTAAGATAGACATATTAGAGAGGATGCTTACAATAAATTTTATGAGAAACAAAGCAAGGAAGCATGAAATATAATAAAATCCAATTCCATAAAGAAAAAAAGGAGGGAAAGTAAAAAGGGTGGAAAATAAAAGCATGAAAAGTGAAAGAGGGAAAGAAATTCGTGATTGAGAAGGAACATTCACTATTCTAACACTATAATATTTGAGGACCACAAGGCACATCTGACATTTCTTTAGTTTTTTAATATTTGGTCCCAATATTATATTCCACTAGCTTGATCTTGTAAGGTTTGGTGGTAAAAGATTCAAAAAGATCCATGTTACATGGATCTGGAATCCCAGCTCTCTTATTGGCCAGCCCATTCTTTTTTTAATATTTTCTTAGAGGGCCCTTTTTTGAGTCCATATTTTTCCTAATGATCATGTCTTTATGTTGTTTGGATTTTAGCACATATTTTTTAGGAAGCCTATGAAGGTAC
Source organism: Cibotium barometz (assembly GCF_041138505.1). Classification (NCBI taxonomy): domain Eukaryota; kingdom Viridiplantae; phylum Streptophyta; class Polypodiopsida; order Cyatheales; family Cibotiaceae; genus Cibotium; species Cibotium barometz. Next base: position 47,484,735 of record NC_141048.1, on the reverse strand, counting down.
CACATAGATTAATGTTATGGATGCCATCACATAAAAGCAGTTGTCCCAGACCTTAACTCATCTCAATCGGATGTGGGTGCACACTCCTGGCCGTGATTGGTGTAAGGAACAAAAAGTGACTCCTATTGGGCAAGGTAGTGCCTAGCAACATAGACATGATCTCGTCAATCGTACGTGGCTCCCATAGATGGCTCTTAACATCAATTCCTAGGTGCTTTTGGAAGTGGTGACGACTAACAAAATAAGCGGATCTTTTGGATGGGTACACGAATGTGTGAATTGGTTGTGAGACTTGTGAGGGCTCCTCTACATAGTGGTCTTGGAGTGTTTGAGCTCAGTGGTGTGTACCTTCCCCATCTAAGGATCTCGATCATGGTGTGAGGAGATTTCTTAGTGGTTTCAAAATGATCTGTGGTATTTTATGATGATTCATTTGGGTTGATTCTTAGTCTCATGATATTTATTGGTATTTTTGTATTAAATGTTTAAAAGTATTGCTTATATTTTATTGGAAAGAAATGTTTTTCAATGGAATGCATGTGTGAACTATATATTCAGTTGTGTGCATGTAATGAATAAGGGAGTTTTAGTTATGGGTGTGTGAGCTCACACCAACTCCATTGGCCCAATGGTAGAGCAAAAGGCTAGACCCATGGGATCAGAAGGGGCTGGTTGAGCTTATGGAACTAGTCTAAGTTGTTAAGAAACAAACACTGTAAAGTGAACTAGAAAGAGGGTGGTAGCATGGATCCAAGATTACATGTGCTTTCCAAAGGATTTGGCAGCAGATAATAGAAGAATAGTTGCCTTCATAATCGAGGAGTTAGGCCATCGTGTTGAGCCTTGGGTGGAGTGATGGGTCCTACTTATGAGAATTATAAAGGGAATACTTACCTGGAGGATTCATGTTTAATTCCTTGCATAAGGATTATTCAAGGTTTAGCTATACCTGGATAGCCGAATGTTAGGATATTGATACATGAGGCCCCAACTAGGATACTCTACCCTTAGGTTAGTCTTCTACTATAGATTTATGGGGTAGGGGTCTCACACTTTTCAGCTCAGTTGAATGATGTGATGTGATGGTAAATGAAGGGAGAATGATTTAAGAGTATTAAATGGGTGAAAGGAAGAGGTCTAGGTGGTGAGGCTAAAAGCGGTCGAAGTAGGGAAAGTAGAGGAAAAGTAGGGGAACAATAAAAGATATGGGAGATATGCCGATTTATATGGGAGCCACCTCCTCTTTTTCAGGCCATTAATGTTTTTTTAAGCTCACTAACCCATTTTTATGAGTTGATATTTCCCCTACTGATGGGATGGTGAGGATCACAACGATATGAGAATGATAAAATGAAGATGATCAAATAATGAGATTAAGCCAATCTAATGATATCATAAATAATGAGATTAAGCCAAATCTAATGATATCATAAAGCTTATGCATGATAATAAAATTAATGAAAATGATCAAGCAATCAATCTAAGCTAATGATATGATTAGGCTTCGGCTACATCACCCCCTCCTTTTTGGCATTATACACTTGACCTCCTTGGAGAGGCTTGTATTTTACTTAAGAGAAAACAGCTTTTTTGCATCAATGTACATTTGACGAACACATAGCGCAGATAATAAATTGACTTTTTAAGGGTGGGAAATGAAGTATTATTAATTGAATCTTAATAGTCTTTCACGCAACACTTAAAAGCCTCTAAGCAAGTTAAAGGCACAATTTATAGGGGCCATGGCATGGTAGCTCCATGCTTTTAGAGAATGCATGAGTGCCATTGCATATAGGAACATGGCCTATAGCATCGTGAGATTGTATTTTTAAATGGGCCAAGACTTGTCAAGTGTAATTGCATAGAAATAAGGCTTCTATTGGCTTCAGTGACTCTTTAGTTTTAAGAAGGATACATGCGGCAAGACTTTTCATGTGCGAGTTGTTTATTAGGGGAAGATTGAGGTCTATGGGGGCCCTTTAAGCTACCATGAGATTAAGGAGATGATTAGTGTGAAGGCCAATAGGAAAAATACATGTGTACAAAAACGTTGGGTTGATTAAGAACCTAAATCTTGTGGTCAAAGGTAGAATCTTACCTTTTTCAGATCTGCCAGCAAAGAAAATCTTCAATATCTTTTTTTTTATATTTTTTTAAAGGAAAAAAGTTACCCCCCCTCACTTCCCTCTTCCCTCCAAAAGTAGGGGCGTGTTTCTCTCTCCTCCCTTTTAGACTAACCCACTTTCCCCATCTACCACTCACTACACCCTCACTTGCAGCCCTATCTTCATCTCCAACTTGAGGAAAGCTCTTTGCTACCACCTACTCAGAGAAAGCTCTGTTATCAGCCTCTCTCTCTCTCTAGAGGAAGCTCTGTTATCAGACTCTCTCTCTCTCTCTCTCTCTCTCTCTCTCTCTCTCTCTCTCTCTCTCTCTCTCTCTCTCTCTCTTTGTGTGTGCAAGCAGGCACCTAATGCAATCTCTCATTAGCTTTCTTTTGAGGAAAGCTCTTTGCTACCAGCTACTCAGAGGAAGCTCTGTTATCAGCCCTTCTCTCTCTCTCTAGAGGAAGCTCTGTTATCAGCCCTTCTCTCTCTCTCTAGAGGAAGCTCTGTTATCAGACTCTCTCTCTCTCTCTCTCTCTCTCTCTCTCTCTCTCTCTCTCTCTCTGCATGCAGGCACCTAATGCAATCTCTCATTTGCTTTCTTTTGAAGGTTTAGCTTTATGTGTGTGTGTGCGTGTGTGTGTGTGTGTGTGTGTGTGTGTGTGTGTGTGTGTGTGTGTGTGTGTGTGTGTTGTGTGTGTGTGTGTATGGATTTGTAGCAAACTTCTTTGAAGCTTTAGCTAGCTCTCTCTCTCTCTCTCTCTCTGAGCAGGTATTTGCTTTTTTGCCATATTCTTAACATTCACTTTCTTTTCATTTGGGCCATCTATGGCTCTTCAGTGTGTACGCAGGCCATCATCCACTATCGAGTCCATGACTATTTCCAAAGTACAGGATGATGAAGGTTATTGGATTCCTACCGTTTTTAAGCGGTTCATGTGGATAACAATGCAGCCCAGTTTGAGGGGTGCACACAAGGTTCCTTGAAGGCACATGGCTTCCACAAGCCATCACTGGAAAGAAAGGATCTTAGAATTCAAAGTTTGCAACAAGGATGGAAAGCGGCTTGCAAAGGTGCAACATGTTTACACCTCAAGCCAAATACATCTTGAAGATGAGAACTCACCACGGTTCCCAACTAACTGTAAGTTTCAGAACTTGTTTAATGTTTCTTTGCTTTAGAGAAATGCTTGCATGAAGACTATGTGAATATCAAGAACTCCAATGTATTCTATTGTATGCAGATGTTTTCCCTTCAACATGTGTGGAATGGCAGCCTCTAGAATGTTTTACAGGGACCTTCGAAGCATGTCATGTTGATCTAGGTAGGCTTATGTATGTTGGGGAAACAAGTTCCAAACTTGCAAATAGAGGAGTATTTTTCATTGCTACAACATATGTTGTGCCACAGAGGGGAAGGTTTGGAGCACTTGAGCCAATTTCTCCTCCTGCACTAAATAGCCCGGAATGGCCCATTCGAGACCCCACCACAATGGAGAGCTTTCAGCGCAGGATTTTCCATGACATTCAGTCAAGCCTAAAGACTGCATATGGATCCCACAGGATAAGTGTATCTCTTTTCATGCCTTTACATGTGTTTATTGCTATTTTCAAAGCAGGCAAGTTCCATCGCACCCCAACAATGTGGATAAGCAAAGATGGGGCCTTTGAAGCTCTAGATACATTTCTAAAAGGCGATTGGACCACCAAGGTGGCAGAATATCAAGGCGATGTAATAAAGTGCTCAGCGGTAATGTCAATGGTAAGATGCAGGTATCAGATAGGCAAGCAAAATCTAACTATGGTGTACCCTATTAGAAGGTGGAAATGCTCGGATGGTGAATGGGAAGCTTTGGACTCTGATCTCTATGCTAGGGAGGAGGTAGAACTTCATATTGAAGTTCACCCGGGAGAGGAGCATACAGTGGTAGTTAATGATGAATTGGAATTTTGCTCAGTTGAGAGATCGTATTGTCATGTCCTTTAATGTAAGGAACCAATTCAAGTTTGTTGTTTCTAATCGACCCATGCGTCACAGGTCAGAGAAACATACACTCTGTGTGTCATTGGAGCCCCCTAGGGTCCTTAGCTTGAAAGACTGTTAAGTTGCAGACTTAGGTAACATTTTGAGTGATTTTTGGCGATAATTTGTAGTGGTGTACTTTTGAATACAAAATTATTGATTGCACCATAGCCCCAATGTCCTCTGTATTTCACTGCAATTTGGATTTTAATTTTGTTAATTTTAAAATTTTTAAGTATGTTCTATAAATTTATTAAATGTTATAGTGGAATGCTTTATAAGAATAGGTTTTGCTCTATAAAGCTCATTTCATTCTTAAGATCTTGTAGTTTGTATTTCCCTTCAATATCTCGCCATGGCTTCAAGCTCTAACTCGCTACGCGAAAATTGGGCTCTCAGCAGGTGCAGAACATCGCCATTTTTTACGGGGTGATTGATATGCAGAAAACTATAGACCTTCACGCAGAGGATTTTCAAGAGCAGGCGATTTTGAAAGGGCTTACATCTAGCAATTACAGGGTCGAAGATGATGACACCGTTTATGAATTGCAGGTTGGTAATGTAGGCACCACCTTCCTTTCATGGGATATGACGTTAGCACTGTTTCTGCAAGAAGCCAGGGATACAAAAAAAAAGAAGGGAAAGGCAGTGAGTAAAGAAGTAGCTCTTGTGAAGGAATCCAAAGGCGAGGTGGAAGAGGTTTTCTCAGAAGAAGCTGAAGCGTCCATGGCCTTGGTGCTTCTCCAACAAGGGTCAACTGAGGATGAAGAGCCTCATCGTGACCTCGAAGGGGGTGAAATTGTGGAAGAGATCCCTGAGTTGGATGTAACCACTTTGAATCCCATCATCATGGATAACAAGGAATTTCTTTTCCTTGATGACATTTGTAAATCCTTGGGGTTAAGGGAGGATGAGGCCCTAAGCATATTAGCAATTGGGTCTGGTTTCTGCAAAGAAGACACACTTGAGCAACAGACTGCAGGTGTACAGATTGATTTTGATGACCATGATCTTACCAAAGCGCTAGCATTCCAAGGTAATGATACAGAACGTACAATTGAGGAAACTGTTTCCAATGCTCTTGTTGCTATAGAAAATGTAGCAGCAGAGTATGAAAGTGTCCCTCAAGAATCATTTCAACCACATAAGCGCTTGCATGTAGATACATCAGTTGAGCAGCGTGGAAGCAGTATAGACATATGCAACCCACGCATTAGCCAATGTGATGATGACATTGAGGTGGGGTTAAATCAAAGTCGTGCCTTCATATTTATAAGTGAGTTATTACCAACACCTGATCTTTTTCTCTTGTAGAAAGCTTATATTTTTGACAAGTTTGCTGCACGTGGAGGTGGAGTTCGTGTGCAATCCGATGGATGAGACACCTCCCTGATTCATTACCTTCCTAGCCTCTCTCCATCATTTATTCGAGTAATCCATTTAGAGTACTCTGAGGAGGCACAAGCAAAGCTCATCAAGTGTAAAGCTCTAAGTGGGGTTCTCACCGAAGATGGGCTAGCAAATAATGCAAACAAATGTATACTTATTAGCAGGGAGGCAGCTATGTATACATTTGCAGGCAACTACACCGGCCATGTGCTAAGCCATTGTGCTACATCAATCTCCAAAGGTGTAACCAATCCTATTATTATAGCTAATAGCCTAGGTGAGAAAGCCACGCAGAGTGACGAAGCTAAAGAAGCTCTCAGAAATCTTCTCAGGAACTTGTAATTTTCTTTCTAAGAAATCAATACAAAATGTATACTTTTTTAATTGTAATGTTTTTAAGAATTCTGAACCATTTCTCTTGTTTATTTGTTGTGTCAGCACTGTGCCCTATAAACTTTTGGCAAGCATGTGAATGTGTAGGAAATTTCATTGATAATGATCAAATATTTGTTCTTTGAATGTCACTTAACATCCAGCTGAAATCTGGCAGTACAAAATTTGAACAATTTTAAAAAAATCAATTTTTTTTATGTTTTTTGATGTTTGTAAGCATATTTTTCATCAAAAAAGTGCACATAATGCTGGAAAGAGTACAAAAAAGAAAAAAACAAGCTTGTGTGCTACGGCACGAATTTATGCCTTTCAAAGTTCAGGACAGGCTTAAATTCGCGCCGTAGCGCACAGGCATCATTTGATCATTTTTGCACACATTAATGCATTGTGTGCACTTTTTTTGATGATTACTCTACCTAGAAACATCCAAAAAAAAAAGAAAAACTGTTGCTTTTTTAAAAAATGTTCTATCTAATGCCAGACTTCACCAGGTGATTTTGAGCCCCAAATAACTTTTTTTTGTCCCTGAGCTTTTCCAAGGCCTTATTGAGCTTTAAGCCTTTTTTGGACCTAAAATAAATTCAATTTAATTTTGTTTCTGCACTATGTAAGGATCCTTTGTTCAATGCCAACAACAATACCATGTATAACAAGATAATGTTTCACAATCACCTTATCAATAATATAAATTTTGTTCCTGTTTAACTAAGGCTCTTAATACATGATCAACAGTTTTACCCATTCAAACACAACAACAGTACAAGAAATGAAATGTCTGCTTTTATAACACAGTTGAAACAAATGAATACGTTGGTTAACGAGTCATTGACAATATCTTATAGATTCAAAAAAATGTATTACAATGTTCGAGATTACAAAAGGCACAAAGGCCGTCGCCTAAAAGCTTAATCCTATCCTATAAATCCTTCCTTATGGAGCGCTTTATCCTGACGTAAACGTAGTGCAAGTGCCATGTCAACAGGCTTTAGGGTCACCCTTTTGGCGTGAGCATGGCACAGCACCGAATCTTGAAACAGAGAGACCAAAATTGTTTCTGACGCCTCTTGGAGGGCCTCGAGTGCCGTACTCTGTACCCGAGTGACCCTGTGACTGTACTTGTCGATGACTTCTTTTACAACTCTTGCAAAAGAGGGGCCTTCGCCATGATGGGGTCTGTGCTCTTTTGGTACTTTCTGATTTCTTGCAGAGCCACGGTCCCCGGTTTCCATCTTCTCTTCTTGTTGGCTACAGGGGGTGGTGGTGGATGCGACCTCTCTTCCCATGGTTGTCTTCTTTTACTTGCTTCTGCCTTCTTCTTTTCTTGTTCTTTGTTTTAATCTGCATGCTTCTTGAATTCTTTGTTCCCGTCTTTCCCTCTCCCTTTGCTCCTCCTGCTCCAGTCTTTCCCTCTCCCTTTGCTCCTCTACTTGTCGTCGATCCTCCTCTTCCATCTCCACCTCTTGCTGCCTGTTTGCACGTTCCTTCTTTCTCTTGACACGAATCTTTATTCTTTGTTTTTTAGGTGGAGACTGGGGCTGACGCCTCTCAAGTTCCTCATGTAGTGTTTGTGCTAAGAGCCTATCCTGCTCTTCACGACGGCTTATTTCCTCTGCTTCATAGAAGTCAGCAGCCTGTTGATACTGCTCTTGCTCAATACACAGAAGTGCTTACTGGTCTTCCTCAAATGCGACCCTTAGCTCCTCTTCTAGCTGCTAAGGGAGTAGAGCTTGCTGTTGCTCTCTTCTTCTATGCGCCTCCTCATCAATCTGGCGTTGTTGCTCTTCCAGCACACGCTCTTGCTGCTCAGCCTCTGAGAGAGGTCGGGGGAATGGTGTACGCGTGGCTCTAAATGAGCCGGTGTCTCCAGGCTGCTTGGAGACATCCTCAATATTGTCCAGTCCTAAAAACACATCCGGCTGTACATCTTCCTGTCGAGTCTCTACCACTCTGTCCATGCTTGTATGCTTCTTTTTGATACGTTTTTGCACTTGTTGAAATGCCTGTGCCGCGGTGACTGCCTGTATCAAATTGTGTGCACCAGACGGTACGTTTGGGTTCTCAGTTTTGCGTGCAGTGTGCTTAGTTCTAGCCATCCATTGACTTACACGAGTGAATGAACGTGAAAATGTAATTTTAAAACTCACTTTTACAGGTTTATATAGTTTTTGAAAAAAACTTATTAATAAAAAAAATCTCTAGAAATTTTTTAAAAAAAAAGCTTTAACTTAAAAAAGGCTACAATTTTTTAATATGGAACCCATTTTCGACCCATACGCCTCCGCGCAGCAAACCACTCACGCATCCCATGCATGGCACTTGATGCTCGCCATGCAATTGATTGACATTTTTTACAACCCTTCGTAGTAATGACACCTGCCCTTTTGGTTTTTGTCAGCGTCGACCTCCCAAACTGTGATAAAACCAATTAAACATCTCATGCAAGGCATTACTTTTTTCCTTACCACCTCCACCATGTTGCGTGTTCTTAAAGTATGCTGCCTTAGCTTGATGATGAGAGCGCTCCATTCCTTGGGTGCTCCAAATTGCCATTGGCCACATAACCATATTCGTCGAGAAAAAACTGTGCGTGGGCAAATATAATGTGCTGCAACAAAGATCAGATCAGAATTTTACTATTTGGCGATTAATATCAGTAAATAGATAGAAAGGTAAATACCATATAGTGGGTGATATGTGTTTCTCCCCATGCATCAACCATTTGCTGAGTAAATGTATATATTGCAGTCTTTAAGTTTGCAATCTCCTCAGCAACAACAAGTGGAGCCTTTTCTAGCAATTGAATCATTTTGTCAAGTGACTCCCACAGCCTTGCCCGCTTGAGACCAAGCTCTACATTATTCCCACGATAAGTGGTGCATTCACAAATGGCCTTCCATAATTCATATTTTGTGTGACTATTGTACTCCTCGTAATTTGAGAGAAGGTGTCTTGCTTTGGACCCACCCATGCATATTTTGTTTGGATTATCCTGATCCGGTCCTGACTTTTTAGTATCCTTAGTTAACTTTACAGCACCACCATGAAGCCCCACGCTTGAAAGGACATCTTCCAGCTTACTGATGCATTCGTTGGCGAAGATGTTCAGGCTCCATATTCCATGCATAATTGATATGTAACTTCAGTAATTTGTCCATTATGCGTAACCTAGCATGAAGCGTGCAAATATGAACTCGGGAAAGTGGAATCTCTAATATAGGGCTCCATGAGATATCTTCTTGATCAGGATTAGGCGGACAATTGGTATTACAATTCATGATGCCATTAACCCACTGCATAGGTTTCTTTGGATCTTTGTTTTGCGTTGTACTCATTGAAGGTGGTTGTACATTTTTCTTGCCCTTTGGATGAGATTTGGTCGTCTTGGTGGCTGCAACCTTGCCTGAAGCTTTGCCGCGATCAATATACTCTGATTTTGAATGGCAGCAATAAATACATGGAAAAAAAGTATTTGCTCCTAGCTTGCATCCTAGCATACACTTCAATGTCTTTAAATCACCTGCCATGTGCCACTCAACTGTAAATGTTCCTACATCTTCCACATGCAAAGTTTCTCCTTTTGATTGCAATGATATGACATTTGGGATGCCTGTTCGGGTAAGGTACCATCGCAATGTATCATTTGTCTCCTGTGGAAGCTCAAATGTTGACAACCACCATATATTCTTTTCTGATTGCACTCCATAGTAATCTTTTCCCTGAGATTGACTTCCCTTGTTGGAATTTGAGGCTTGTGCACTACAGTCAAGAAGATTATCATCCTGTTCCAGATTTCCTTTGATAGCCCTGTTCATAAGTGTTAGGCTGACTCTTTCTAATTTTCATCCTTTTACAATTTGACACTCATCAAGCTTTAACACAAACACAGCCTGACCTTGGCACTCCTCAATGCTTAGACCATAATAAGAAATCATAGCTCTTTGAAGGGTCCTTAAATCAATAAAGACATTGTTGTACTTGTTGTATTCAAATACCTTTGTAGTACATACAGGCAGAGCATCCTCCACATGACGGTAGCCACCTAACATGTTCGCAATTTTTGAGTTTGCACTTTTTCTTGCCATGGTTACACTGTATGGAGTTGGTAGCATGGGTCGAAGAAGTCCTTTAGCACGATGACCTAGTGTAAACACCCTGTAAATGGCTTCATATCCCTTCCTACTGACACCAGCACTATCACATGCATCCATAATCTGTATGGGGCTTACCATATTTTGCAGCTCTCCAGAAATTTTGTTTCGGATTTGCTTAGATATTTTGCATGTGGGATCTTCTAGCAGCTTATATATGTCTGATAACTTAACAACATGTTTCAATATGCTTGCTCTACATTCCTCAGCACCACCTTCATATCCCATCATATCCCCAGCAATATCTCTACATCGAGCATAAATACAAAATAACATCAATATGTTTCACAAAACAGAATGGCCTGCAAAACAATGGCAAGAATAGAAGTTACCTTGTTGCTCGTACACGTCGTTTTCTTGCTCCACTTAGGGTTGCCAAGGTTTCTAGGGACTGACGCTTTCTTTTCCGTTGTCGAAAGCCTACTGGAAGCTTCTTCAGGCTTGCAAGGTGTCGTTGCTTGTTTCGTGCATCCTGTTTGGCTGCATTCATCTTGTCCCGTTCAATATCAAAGGCCTGCTTAAGCAACAAGTTGTTCTTCTGGAGCTCCTGATTCTGAGTTTTCAAGTTGTTCGCCACTTCTTCAAGCCTATCAATGTCCTTCTTGTGTTGCTGCTGCAACTCAGGCCATAAGCCTCGAAAATGCAGTCTTGAATGCGATTCCTGAGAGCTGCAACAAAAGAAAGCCTCCTACAATAGCCAAATAGACCATTAGCTCCATCACCTACATAACTAAGAAATGTAGTGATATTAACAAAATGAGGTGGAGCATTGGTGAGCGGGTCAATAGGGTATATGAATCCATTCGTCCAGAGGTCAATACATTTTCGCCCTTGTGATCGAAGAGTACCCAATGGCACATTGGTCACACCACTTGATTTTGTGCTGCAGATGGTAGCATACTCAGCAGCCTACATGTAACCTGAACTTTGGTGCTCTGTTAGATATATCTTCAAGTGGCATTTTCTTTAGGGTTAGGCAAAGAGCTTCTTGTGGAACACAATGCAAAAGTGAGGATAGGGTATTCTGAGGAGAGTGCAATGAAGTTTTGCTGTAAAAAATATTAGAAGATCATAGATCTTCTGATTAGGTAATAGGAGAAAGGACAAGGAAGATGGCAAGAGGCATAGAAAATGGTAGATTGAGGTTTTGCAGCATAATACATTAGAGAGAGAGAGAGAGAGAGAGATGTAGATTGCAGACGGAAGTAGGGAATATGTATGGTAAACAATGCAAGAATGGAAAGTGGTAAGCTCTGAAGCTATGGAGGTTGACAGAGGGATTTTCTGCACTTCAATGGGGGAAAGACATGAGAGAGAGAGAGAGAGAGAGAGAGAGAGAGAGAGAGAGAGAGAGAGAGAGAGAGAGAGAGAGAGAGCAGAAAATGATAAAAAGATGAGGCATGGAGGATGAGAGAGTGTGAGATATCTACATTTGGAAGTGCAGAGGTTATGGAAGCTTACTAATCAGAGATGCAAAGCCATGGCACACCCAAATGTGAGAAAGGGGAAGAGAAAGAGAGTGGTAGAGAGACGAGGGCGTCTTAGAGAGAGAATGTAGAGAGAGAAAGTGGGGGGGACCTAAAAGTGGAGGGAAGAGAGGAGAGAAGGCTTTTCAGCCATTTTGAATTTGGGGAAACCAAAAAGTTACCCCCATTTTAGCTCAAGCAAATATATATTTGAAAAAATAGAAATTCAAATAATGATTGCATAAAGATCCCCTTGTCAGGCCTAGTCAAAGTATGCTTAGAGTCCTTAAGCAAAAGTACTTAAAAACATAATATGGCAGCTTAAAGGGCCCCCATAGACCTCAACCTTCCCCTAATGATTATGCCACAACGTAGTCAAAGGAGAGAGAGTATCAGCATAAGCTTGTCAAGTAGTATCCATGTATTCAGTTGATATAGAAGAAGAGACACAAACAGTGAAGGATCATGTATTAAAGTTAACTAGTCCTCGATGCGGTATGTAAAAGGGAGGGGAAGCGGCCCCATTAATGAAGCGTTTGATTTTTTTTTGGAGGACTCATTGTAATTAGCGAGCCGATTGCTCCACGTTCCAGGATTTCTCTCCTCTCATGTCCATGTCCCAAAGTTGTCCATGTCCATGTCCCAAAGTTGTCCATGTCCATTAATGAAGCGTTTGATTTTTTTTGGAGGACTCATTGTAATTAGCGAGCCGATTGCTCCACGTTCCAGGATTTCTCTCCTCTCATGTCCATGTCCCAAAGTTGTCCATGGTTAATATGTAATAGATGGTGGTCATAAGAGAAACATAGGCAAAGTCAAATTTTATTTTTTTTAAAGAGTGGCTTAGACTTTAGGCTAGAGATTCGCTTTGTCACGTAGTGAGCTCTAAAGGGGGAAGGGGGGGGGTCTTATATTGCCGGCCCGTGGATGTCTCCTAAGGTTCTATATAAAGAGCTTGGGTGCACTCAATTGAAACGCAAGATGGCACATAATAAAGGTGCGCAAAAGAGGGATTCTAAGGGGTCACGCGTAGCACCACCTGCAGCTGTGAAAGGTGGCGGTGGCGGTGGCGGTGGCGGTGGCGCCGCCGGCCGGCAGCTGCCTTCCGATTTGCAGCCAATCGGGGAAGGGGGTTCTCATGCATGGCGCAAGCCCAAATTCCCTTCAAGAAGTAGCGTGGATTGCTTCGAGAAGAAATACAACCACCACGAGTGCAATCCTCCTGAGCTTTCTGCAGTTTTGGAGGTCAGTGAATACCTTGATCATAGCACAGAAAAGCCCCCTTATATTGTTGCTAGCAATGCCAAGAAAAACATCAAGAGTGGACACAAGAAAAAGAGCCCATCATCATCATCATCCACATTAACCAAAGGATCTCGGTTCACACGGTGGCTTGCAAGGCTATTAAAATAGGAGCTCCTCTCACCTCTCAATCATGGGGCTAGTGCTACTTCTTGTTGTGAACTTGGTTATTCCACCCCAAGAATCCAAGCCCACCAACTTCCACTGGTTTTGTTTAAGAGGAACCACATATGCTCCATCATATAAAGTGTATGACCTCCCATGTGAACTCTTTCAAGGCATCAAAAGGTTCCATCTATGCATCACACATGGAAACCTATAAAATCTAGGTACGCATGCATTATCCTCGTTATTCATATGTGTATATGTTAGCTATCTCACATATTTATCTCATTGATGTTAGATCTATCTCATTGACTAGCACAACCTGCAATAATCTCATTGTTGAACAACTTGAGAGAGATATTCAAGAAACCTCTATATTCTCACTTTTTTCTGTTGACCTTTTGGTTTGATTGTTTTCATCTTTTCTTCTCGTTGGCCACTTTGTATGCTATCTGGAAACCCCATAAGGGAGAATGTAACTTCTGATCCAATCTGGCTAGTTTCTTATATGTACACATGCCATTTACCAATGAGATGAACCCCCAAGGTGCACAAACACCGAGGCCATCTTGTCATGTTCTAAGACAAGAAACCATGTATGCTCCATTCAAATTCACATTTGTCGTGTATATTCCATTCAAATTCACATTTATTGTGTATGCTCCATTCAGATTCACATTTATTATGCTTCCTAAGTATGTTCTTCATAAATGTGACACAAGAATGACATATCTCAAGGTTTTGATAGTGTCAACCATCACTTCATTGAATAATATAATCAGTTTTAAAGTAAAAATGTGCTCAATTTTTCACTATGCACTTCTTTTTCCCAATTAGATTCTTACAAGGTTCACAAACATTACGCTATCTTGTCATGTACTAAGACAAGAAACCATGTATGCTCCATTCAATTTCACATTTATTGCACTTCATAAATGTGACACAAAAATGACCAAACTCAAGGTCTTGATTGTGTTGAACATTCCTTAATTGAGCATATCCAAAATAATGTAATTAATTTTAACGTCATTAATGTGCTCAAGGTTTTGATTGTGTTGAACATTCCTTAATTGAGTATATCCAAAATAATGTAATTAATTTTAAAGTCATTAATATGCTCAAATTTCCATTGTGCATTTCTTTTTCTCAAATGTTTCATAGGTTTGATGCTAGCAAACTAAATATGAGCTCTTCAGAGGTTTAACATGGGTGTCATTACATTAATTAAGTTTGGTAGATAAAGGCTGATGAGATAAGGCTCGATAATGCATCCAACTAATACCTTAAGAGCAAAAACAATCGCTCCATGTGGATACTTTGTCCTTTCTTTTTTTCCCTCTCAATTTTGGATGTCTTGGCTATACACTTACGTTAGTGATGCTTTCACATAGTACAAGATGAATTTGCTACTCTAACTTGGAGGATCAAATTGCACTGGGCTAAAGATTTAGGCAAAGCTTAGTGAAGATTAGTACTCAACACAATTAGATAGAAAGTGCACAATTACATCAAGAAAAAAAACATTCACGCCTACTTTAACTTGCTTTTTATCTCATATGTTTGCCACAAGTGCTACCCTTCTTATGCATGGCACATACTAGCTTTTTGACCTTTTTCACATCTTCAAGGCTTTATCCAACCTTTGTACCTATGTACCCATACAAATGACATTAGGAAATTAACCATCCTCCCTCTTGATTAAAAAAACCTTAGGAATTGGGAATTGACAACGTTAAAGCAAGCACTGAATGAGGCTTTTTCTTATGCTCATGAAGGTGTAAAATTGTTCACACTACTTCATAAGACCTAATTGCTGCATATGTGATCGACTCCTGACACAAGTGTGAAAAGCAAGCAATGAATGTGACACAAGTGTGAAAAGCGAGCAATGAATGTGGTTATGCTCAAGAAGATGAGAAACTATTCATATCATAGGCCAAAAAAAGGTGAGAAAAAAAACTTCATGCATATGAACACCCTCTTAGATGAGAACTTGAGTAAGCGTAATAACCTTCTAATAATAATTAGGTCATTCAATTCAATTTAAACAAAAACTAAAACACTACGACTTGTCCTAACACCGCTATTGCTAATTTGGATTGAGGACCCGCCACGTGAGATTTTTCGGTTTAAGTATGCAGTGCTTTAATTAAAAATATTATTGCAGAAGCTTTGAATTGCTGAGGGAAGGAGAATTTGGAACTTTAACGAAGGCTGTAATGACAACTTAAAATGCACTAATTAAGTGGATATTGAGGGCTGATTGGGTTTGATTAAACAAAAACTAAGCCATCGTTAATTATGTGCGCTCTGTTATCAAGGATCAAATCACATTGAGCTAGGCATTGTCTAAAGATCTAGGCAAAACTTAATAAAGATTAGTACTAAACACAATTAGGTATAGAAACAAAAACATTCTCACTTATTTTATTCAAAGTTGTATACACCTAAATTTACCAATTGACCATAATATATATGATGCCACATGCACCAAGCAAGTGAAGACAAAAACATTCTCACTTATACACCTTTATTTGACAAAGTGCCAAATGACCATATGATGCCACATGCACCAAGCAAGGGCACTGGCATCTAATTTGCCTTGCTTGCATCTCATATGCTTGCCACTTGCTAGCCTTCCTATGCATGATACAAACTAGTCATTTGACCTTTATCCAAGCCTTGTACCTATACAAAGACTTTAGGAAATTAAACCACACCCTCTAGTAAGACCAAGACGTGTCCTACCTCTACCTCCAATACAAAACCTTGGGATTACGAGATCATATTTTTCAACATACGTTGATCCTTTTACAAAACAAAACTTTACTTAATTATAAATGATTATAGCATGATTTTTTAATTAGATTCTTTTGTCTCGTAAAATTATTTCTCCTTATCTCTCCCTCCACCACTAGTGACCTTTTCTCATTCCTACTCCTCATACAAAGATGCAGACCACCTAAGAATCTTCTACCTATTGATATTATTCCACAAGTCTTATATACTTATTGTGGATATATCATCTTTGATAATATGTGATTCTCATGGAAGCTATAAGACTATGTTGCACAAGAAAGAGAGAAAAGATAAAAATCATGGTAAGTCACACCACTAGCTTGGGCTTGGATACTACAATAATCATGTTATTGTTATAGTATTGAAATTATTCCACAATTCTTCTATACTTATTGTGGATATATCATCTTTGATAATATGTGATTCTCATGGAAGCTAGAATCTTCTACCTATTGATATTATTCCATAAGTCTTCTATACTTATTGTGGATATATCATCTTTGATAATATGTGATTCTCATGGAAGCTATAAGACTATGTTGCACAAGAAAGAGAGAAAAGATAAAAATCATGGTAAGTCACACCACTAGCTTGGGCTTGGATACTGCAATAATCATGTTATTGTTATAGTATTGAAATTTTTCAGGCCCTCCTGATTTCTATATACAAGCCAACCACATTGTGCTTTATAATTTGAGAAGTGTGTGTGTGGGTGCATGCGTGTGCGTGTGCGCGTATTAGTTTTGTTGTTTTCTTTTCAAATTTGAAAGTCCATATCTTGGAAGGAAAAAAACCTTGGTTTCCTTGTGATTTACATGATTTTGGAGCCTTAAAAACTTAGATTTCATTGCATTGAACCAAGGAATAGCTTAGTAATTGTGATTAGGATTGGCACTCACTCTGAGAACATATACATTAAGCTCTATTAGGTGGTGTGAATTAGAGTGATATAGGTAATTTTTGTTCATGCATTTCATATTTGTGTATGAAATGTTGAATTTGTAGTTTAGAAGCATTTAAACTAAATTAAAAAACCGTAAAAAAAATACTTAATTACTTAGATAATCATCATTAAAACTCTTAATCAAAAAAGAGAGAGAGACTTTGTAAATGATTTATTTGGTATTCTTTCCAAAGTGAATAAATTAGATGGATCAAGTTACTCCTTATGAAGTTTTATGGTCAACGATGTCCTTGTTTGTAAAGGGCTTATGGGGTCATATCAGTGTGACTGGTGCAATTGGTTTTACTACTCCTCAAAAGAGTCAGGGCCAACAAATCTAACATCAACCTCCTCAAATTATTGCTACTAATCAAAGAATATGGGATTTACATGATGCTCAAGCTTTGGCACTGATTAGCTTATCAGTTAAGGGTCTATTATTCTACATATTCGCTCTTATAAAACATCCATGCTTGCTTGGAATACTCTAGAAATTATGTATCATGCCGAAAATGATACAAGGACTGCTATCTCAAAAGGCAACTTGGTAATGAAAATATGCAAGAAAAGGGGTTCATGAACGAACACTTGACAAAGTTACAAGACTTGAGAGAACAACTTCTCAATGTTGATAAAGTCATTCCTGAAAAGGATATGATTAACTCATTGCATGAATCTTATTTAGGTTTTAATGCTTCTCTCTGGCTTTCTTTGAGGAAATGTAGCCCCTCTTACCTATAAGAAGCTTGTTAGCTTACTATTTACAAACTGTAGAAAGAATGTCTCTGAGAGTTCTAGCAATGATCAAGCTCTAGCAGGCAGCTAAGGATAAGGGTAAGAAATTTCAGGAGAAGACCAATTCAAACAAGTCCTAAAAAACTCCAAAAACCAAGCCACAGACAAGTTCTCGGGTTAGAATATGTGAACACACAGTCCCAAAAAAGACATGAGTCTAGATATGTGAGCCTAGAGACGTGAGCTATGAGCCTACAAATGTGAGTCTAGAGATAGGTATACCTATTACTATGTACGCCAACCCAATATTACTACCTTAAAGACTTGTGAGCTCATTTCCTTTAAGGATTTTCTTGTCATACAATTTGTACTACTAGCTACAATTTTGAAGGAAAATTTATGTCCTTTGTAATTAATGGGGCATTAAAGTATAATTATTGCGCCCAATAATTCCACACCAACCTTGTCATAGGTTTATTACTACATGAAAGCATGTGCCCCAACAGGTAGGCCTATTTCATAAAAATAGGCCTATTGTAATAGGTATATTACATAATAGTATGTTCCCCAAGTAGGAAAGGTATGAGCTTGCATATGTGAGCCTACACACATGGACCTGCATACATGAGTCTGGTAACATGCGCTTGTAGACGTGAACCTGCATATGGAGAGAGACATGACTTAGAGACATGAACCTAGCTTTGTTATAGAAAAAAGTCTTAAAAACCAAAAAAACTCAAAACTTAAAAAAAACTTGCTTTTGTGCTACATAAAAAATTTTGCTTTTTGTGTTGCATAAAAAATATTATGTAGCTTGAGCAAAAATAGACGCATTTGAAATCAATTTCATACCTGCTTCACGAAGCACTAGAGAATATTTAACCAATTGAAACCCTTGATGTAACCCAATCTGGACTAATTGCTGAAAACGATAACATAATCGATTGTAGTGCATGAAATCTACACTTCCTCAAACCCACCCAGCCTTTGGTCCCAACAAAAGACCAACACTCAAGAGAGTGCTCCTGTGTTAAGAAGGCAAAACTCCTTCGCATGTGCCTCTAGTGAGGAGATTTGGGATATAATGAGCCAAGAAACAAAGAAACAACGGGGACAACAGAACACCTCGAGACAGGAGCCATCCCATGGTCCTCCAAGCCCCAGATTCACCAGTTAACTTTGTAAGTAGTTCTAAAAACTTCATGAAAAGAGCACTAGACCAAGACTAGACCACCCTATCTTTGGGCAAAGCTCCAGTAATAGAGTGCGAGTTGGACTAGGAACCTCAAGGTTCTCGCTCCCTCAATATATCGTCAAACATGTCCAATGCCATAATGTTTCAAACATTTGGTGTCGAAAGTTTATCCCAAGTAGACCATGGCCAACCAACAACTATAGTTTTAACGCCAATCGAGACATGTTAACATATCTCTTTTGTTGTATTATTTAGGAACGAATGTTCCATAAAACACAAACATGAAGCAAGAGTCCCACTTTCTCAAGGAGCCCAATAGAGAAGCTTCTTCACGATGGAACCAAGTCCCAATTCTTCACAATGGAACCAAGTCCCAATTCTTCTCTGTTCACAGACGAGAAATAGGAAACACAAGAAAGAGTAAAGAAGCAATTTCTGAGACTACCTCAAAGCAAAGGGACCAACACAGCATTCACATAATGTGTTCTTAACCAAGACTGTAGCCTCAAAGCCAGGTCAATATAGATAAGTGCCATAGGAAACCACACAACCCAACCACATGCGGGGAAGAAATCCCAAACCAAACTTCCTTACATATTCCACTGTCATGTGAATATGCAAAGGAGACATGCTTAGGATGGTGTTTGAAATGGAAAGAGGTGTTGCCACAAACATAACACCTAGAGGCTCAATGTGGGTTTAAAAAAGCCAATCCACATCTCAAGGATGATGACCAAATTTGATGGAACTGTGGAGATCCCATTCAGCATCATATAGAGAAGTTTGATCAAATTTGTGAGTCCATGGAAAGGATTAATGATCGCCCCAAGATCTATTCATTGAAACTTTTCCTTGAAGGCAAAAAGCAAATTAGTGGTTTAGGTCTCTCTAAACCCACATGAAAAGGCCAGTTACTATGAGATCTTGAGACACGCGTTCATTGTGGGATTCTCGCGTGGTGGTGGAGCTAGATGGAGCCCCATCACAAAAATCTATAACCTCAAACAAAACGAGGAGAAGTAATGTGGGACTATTTTACTAGAACCAAGTATCTCCACATGAGATGAATCCCCCACACAAAAGACTAGACAACTTATAACTCCTTGATCAATTTATCGGTCTCAAGAGTAAGAGGATTCATGGGACCATCTCTACACATCTAAACACTACAACTTTAATGAGTGTTTCCCCCACGAGACAATAGACCTAGTAGACAATTTGCAAAATAAGGATGTAGAAATTATCCATCCAAACTAAGAGGTAGGAGATGCATCATCCATCAAAGGCTCAATAGTTAAGGGTGCCTAACTAGTGCTAGCTAGAGTCCTAGTCAAGGCATGAGCATGGACAAGTTGGCATAAAATCTATTCAACCAATTAGGCGAGCAGGCAATAGCAGTGATGAAGGACCAGCCCCAGTGGGCAACCCCAAGGCCAGTCCCAACTAGTTCGTCAAGTGAGACATCCACATTTAGCGAAGAGATATGGTTTAGTATGTAATTTGCCCCCATCGAAAAACCATACATGCATGGAGTGTCAACTACTATAAGGCCTAGACAGTGGGCTCATTGCGCATGGGAACCATGATGATATAACCAATTTTTGGTACTAGTAGGGAAACTCAACACCATAACCTATACTCCCGATATACCAAAGAAACCATTATCCCTACCACCCATACCAAATGTTTCTCAACCAGCTCATAATCTAACCGAGAGGTTTGTACAGAGACCGTGCCACCAATGACATATCCACCTTTGTTATAACCACCACAATCAGTTGCTTCGAGAATCGTATCAATACAATGACTTTGTGAAGAGAAAACTCCTAGAATCTAGAAAATAGAAGAGCCCCATCCCCTATCCATTGACTATGCCTCATTGTTTAAAACTACGGTGGTGCAACAAAGAGAGAAAGACTTCAATAAAATGTCACACATGCCACCTCTTCAATTTTTCCACTACAAGTGCCTGCCTCGTGTTACCAAGTGTCCATTCCATACAAAGGTGCATGTTATAAGTGTGGATTTAAACATGCCTTCAAGGATTATCCCAATAGAGTGATAATTACCCTAATGGTAGGAGTATTAACCACTTCGATGAGCCTTAACTTGTTAAAGCATATGAGGAGTATTTATTCATACGATCCCCCTTAATGCCATCACAAGACTCTAGAGCAAGACGAGACAGTTACTAAGGAAACATCTAAGACTCTATACCAAGACGAGAACAATTTACCAATGAAATATCCAAGGTAACTCAAAAGCAAAAAACATAGACTTCAATCTTAAATCCAACAACCAAAGAGCCTAAGCCGTAGCAAGCCGCCCCAAAGGTTATAGTAGCCCTTGAAAAGACTTAAGGATTGGAACCAAAAGAAGAAAACCTCAAAGAGCACATGGAAACATAATGCATAAACAGTTGTCAAAGACCATGATGTCGTGACCCTTGAAAGTGGTTCACACAATAGCTCTCAAGCTACCTCCCTTGCAGAGACAACGAGCGATCTCCCGCATAAGCCAGCCCTTTTTAAAGAGAAGAAACCCATTGACTATGCAAACCTTCCAAAGAAACTCAGAGAATATCCCAAGCCCGTATTATAAAAGGATCAAATGAAACAAGCCCAAAGAGAGTATCCCAAGAGCTTGTAAAGGAAGGTGCAGGATATGAACTAGAGACAATATTTGAGTAGGTGGTCGAGTATGAACCACTGACCATACTTGGGCATATCCCAAACCCTATTCTTGGAGGTGCACTACTAAGAAACTCTATGTATCACGTGCGTTCAAGAGGTATTTAAAAAACCCCTTACCTTTGAATTTTTCATGAATTAAAATGACCCCTTTTTCTTTATAGACTTACGGGTTTTTTTCAAAATCAATTAAAAAATCCCCTTTTGTAAATGTATTACTATAAATTTACTGTAAATTTTTGAATTAAAAAATCCCTTTATTTGAACTCACGCGCTATAATTACATATTTTTAAGTAAACCCCCTTGAGACTGTTGAAAGAACGGCAAAGGGGGGAGGAGACACACACACAGGAGCAAACCCTAATGTATATTGCAAACCCTAACCATAGAGGGAAGCCATCTCCACTCTCACACAAAGCATAATGCCATAATCCATAATACACACAACACTATGAGTTGTGTCCACACATATCTAACCCTAGCTAATGTCCACACACTATGACCAGCTGGACACGCGGTCATTTATGTCTCACACATGTTCCTACCTAACATGCCAGCACATAGCATAGCTGGCTCACACTGACATCGAGCTTGAATCTCAACAGCCCCTCTCAAGCTCATGATGTACTGCCGATGAAGATGTAGATGAGCTTGGGATATCAAGACTCTCAACACTCCCCCTCAAGCTCATCCCATGTACTTCCAACATAGTACGGAAGTACTCAAATTTCTCCCTGCTAAGTGGCTTCGTAAAGATGTCTGCCACCTTCTCATCAGTCTTGACATACTGAAGATCAACTGTACCATCGAGCACCTTCTCTGACAAAGTGATAATGGACCTCTATGTGTTTGGTCCTCGCATGAAATACTGGATTCTTGGCCAACTGTATATTGCTCATGTTGTCACAATGAATGATAACTTTGCCATCAATAGGCTCACATAAATCTGCCAAGAGACCCTTTAACCATACTACCTCACAAGTAGCAATGGCTGCACCTCTGTATTCAGCCTCTGTACTGGATAAAGCAACTGTAGGTTGCTTCTTGCTACTCCAACTCACCACGGCACTTCCAAGTGTAAAAGCATATCCACTAGTAGACCTCCTGTCATATGCGCTACCTGCCCAATCAACATCTGTGTAGCCATGTATGTCCAAGCTTTTACCACTCTCATAAAGTAGACCATAATGTGCAGTGGTCTTCACATATCTCATGATGCGTCTCACTGCATCCAAATGTGGTTTTCTGGGGCTCTGCATAAACTGGCTTACTAGCCCCACAGCATAACTCAAATCCGGGCGTGTAATAGTCATGTATATGAGACTACCAACCATCTTTCTGTACATAGATGGATCATCAAGCTCATCACCATAATCAGCCTGCAACTTCACATTTTGCTCCAAAGGTGTACTCATAGGCTTACACCCTATCATGCCATACTTTGCCAACATATCCAATGCATATTGGCGCTGTACTAACCATGTACCTACATGATCTTTGACCACTTCAATTCCAAGAAAGTATCTCAACTCACCAAGGTCTTTCATGTCAAATTGCCCACTCAAAGCTTTCTTGACATGCATCACATCTGCACCATGATCACCTGTGATAATCAAATCATCCACATAGATGACGAGCAAAACAATCCCATGCTCTGTCTTCTTCACATAGAGTGAAGAATCTGCTGTAGAAATCTGAAAACCAAGTGAGATAAGATATCTGCTCATCTTATCACTCCAAGCACGAGGTGCTTGCTTCAGACCATACAATGCCTTTTTCAATCTGCATACGTGAGTGGGATATCTTGGGTGTACATACCCTTCTGGCTGTGCCATATAAACCTCTTCTTGTAAGTCACCATTCAGAAATGCATTTTTGACATCCATCTGTGCATTTCCTAGCCATTAGCTGTAGCCATAGCAATGACTGCTCTCACTATGCCCATCTTAGCCACTGGACTAAAGGTTTCATCATAGTCCAAACCTTGGGTTTGTGCATAACCCTTTGCTACCAATCTTGCTTTATGTCTCTCAATAGAACCATCAGATTTGCACGTCACTTTGTAAACCCATTTACATCCAATAACATTCTTGTCCTTTGGTAATGCAACCAAATCCCATGTATCATTATGGACCAATGCGTCCATCTCAACATCCATTGCTTTCTCATCCATTGCTTTCTCCCATACATGCTCTCTAATAGCCTCTGTATAGCATGTAGGTTCCACATGCTTCACCATAGATGTCATATATGCATAGTGCATAGCAAAATCGCGATATGTCAATCTGTAACTGGATATCTGACTCTCTGGGATCTCCGGAATGCATGCGGGTCACTCTGTACACCTGTAACTCTAGCATGTGGTGGCACATATCTATCCTGCCTAGCACCAGGTGTGCGTAAAACAGGTATGCCAAGCTCCTCATCCAAACTCTCTGAACTAGATGACTCATAACCTGTGATTCCAATTCCTTCGACTTTCTTCTTTCCTTTATCCATAGCACTACTCCCAGTGCTCACACTCTCATGCCTCATTCGTCTTGACCATGGACGTACAGTACTACTCTCAGCCTCTGCTGCTACTGGCCCAGACATAGTAGTAGAACTAGAACTTGCTTGTGGTGGCAAGTTCACATGCACATCAGCCTCAAGTGACTCAATAACACCCTCATCTTTTGCTTTGTACCAACTAGCAAGCTCATCAAACACCACATCTCGTGAGATGACCACTTGTCTAGTTTGTGGGTTATAACATTTGTATGCCTTTCGATCCTGTGCATATCCAACAAATACACATTTTTCTGCCTTAGGATCCAACTTCCTTCTTCTTTCATCAGGCACATGTACATAAGCTATGCATCCAAAAACTTTGAGGTGTCCAATGTCTGGCCTATAACTTGTAAGCCGCATCTCTGGCGTGCTTCCATGAATGGCTGCTGTAGGTGTTTTGTTTAGTATATACACTGCAGTAGCACATGCTTCTGCCCGATAGTAATCTGGCATGCTCTTTTCATTGAGCATCACCCTAGCCACTTCACATATGACTCTATTCTTTCTCTCAGCCACACCATTCTGCTGAGGTGTATACCTGCAAGTCAATTGTCTTCTTCTTCCATGCTTCCTCAAGAAATGCTCAAAAGCTTTTGAGGTGTATTCACCACCTCCATCTGTTCTCAAACATTTAATCAAACAGCCATATTGCTTTTCTGCAAAAGCTTTGAAATCCATGAACTTTTCCAATACTTCACTCTTCTCCCTGAGAAAGTATATCCATGTCATCCTGCTGAAATCATCTATGAATGTCACATAGTATAAACTGCCTTTGATAGATGGATTTTATGCAGGACCCCATACATCACTATGTACTATCACAAGTGGCCTGCTACTCATATTTCCTTCTCTAGGAAACCGCAATCTTGCCTGCTTTCCAAACTGATAGGCTTCACAAACATGCATATTCCCATCATATTTGAATCTAGGCAATCCACTGACAGTGCCTCTTGTTTGCATGTTCTTTAATCTCTGTATATTGACATGTCCAATCCTCTTATGCCACATATCAATGTCCTGTACCATATTCCTGCTTTTGGAGAACATGGCTGATTTTAGCTCAGGAATTCCAGCATCCAGCTTAAACAATCTACCTTCTTTCTTGCCTTTATTAGCAATGACTCTACATCCATGTTTGAAGTCCTCAACGAAGCAACCATGCTCGTTGAAATGAACCTGTAATCCCTGTTCCACCATTTGACCAACTGAGGCCAAGCTCTTTGTGATAGAAGGCACATACAATACATCTGACATAGACTTTGTCTGACCATTGTGCATAACCAATGGTACACTTCCAACATGTGTAATGACATGCTGGGTATCATCACCTGTTTCCACATAGCCTTTCACATCCATAGGCTTCATATGCTCAAACCATTCACCATGACATGTCATATGGTTTGATGCTCCTGAGTCCATATACCATGTGTCATCATTCTCAGCATTTGTCATCATTGATCCCACAACATGTTTCATGGCGAACAAATGATTTGCAGTGCCATCATTGCTGCTTGATGCATAATTTCCACCACCATGTTGTGCATAATTTCCACCATAATGACCACCACGTTGTGCTCTACCCCCTCTCAAATCATTCTGTTTGCGGAAACAATCTCTCGCCATATGACCATATTTGCCACAGTAATGGCATTCCACATTTTGCATAGAATTTTGTTGGCCTTGCCAACGTCCTCTACCACGGGGGTTACCTCTGCCTCTCTTAGGTGTATATCCACAACCACCTCTAGCACCATATGAAGGCTGAAAATTCTATTGTGGTGGCCTATCCTGCCATCCACGACCATTACCACCACGTCCACGTGATGTGAATCTCCCCCTGCCTCTAAAGCCTCTCTGCGAGTAGAAAGCCTGATTTGTGCCATTATCATCATGGCTAGTAGATGCATCCAGAAATGAATCACTGAGTTTGATTTCCTCAACCAGCAAGAGTGAAACCAACTCATCAAAGTCTGGTAAACCTATACTCCTCACTGAGATAGATGTATCAAAAGATTTGTATTCCTTGCCAAGACCACGCAAGGTAATATCCACCAAATCATCATCAAGCATGGGGGCATTTATTGTGGCCAATGCATCTGCAAACTTCTTGATTTCTTGCACATAATCGTGTATGCTCCTTTTATTCCTTTTCACATTATGTATCTGCTATCGCAACTGAGACTTGCAGGCACTCGTTTCTGTATCAAACATCTTTACCAAAGTATCCCATGCATCTTTGGGATTCTCAGCATCCTGTATGTGTATGAGCATAGCATCAGAAATACATATAGACAGATAATGCAGCACTTTGAATACTCTCTCTGACCATTGCTTATGAGCAATAAGCTGCTGCTGTGTAGGTTGTCGAGGTAGCTCAGGCTCTGGCTCAGCACCTGTAATGAGATTCCAAAATCCTTTTCCTTTCAAGAAACTTTTTATCCTGTACTTCCATGCTTGGAAGTTCTTCCTATCCAGCTTTTCACCAACAATCTGTACTGGATTATCTGACATGTTTGCTTAATGTGCACCTTCCGCACTCGTCCAAATCTGTAACCGAGCCTTCCTCAGCTCAACCACACTACTCCAATGAGTGTTCCAGATACTCCAAAGTAACCATAAATCTTCAAATTTGATGTAGAAAATAAACCTGTATGCATCCAAGATGAACTGACTCACGCAGTCTGAGATACCCTGTTTTGATGCGCTTCCACGGCTCCAAATCACAATGTAGTGGTGCAATCAAGTATGGACAACTTGTATTGACACCTAAACAACCTCAATGTAGAGTATCAACACCATCTGACATGTGTACATATCAATTTTTGAAAACCCCTTTCTCTGTTTTGGAAAAAACCAGAAAAACCAGTAGTAAAATGGCTCTAATTTCTTCAATATTTGTCCAAATTGAGCAACCAGGCATTCAATAGCTTAGCAATAGTGTCCATCAACTCCATGTAAGAGGAGTTTGTCCAATTGTATAAGACCAAAGATTAATTGCTCAATTAAAATTGTTCTGTTTCTCTGCAACCAATGGACAGCCTGTTTAATCAGCTCATTCCCAGCTCAATTAGACATAATTCATCAATCCAATCACATAGCCTTCTTCTCAAGTATGTGTATTAACCAATTGCTAAAGCAATTTTGAAAATCATCAAGCACCAAGGTGTAATTTGGTCCTCCACTCAATAAAAATATCAAAATCTTCTCTGTTTCTGCTGTCCAGCCAGCGTCGCCTGCTGTAGAGGGTTTTGGGAGAGTTTGTGTTGACAATTGATGATGGTATTGAGTGCCCAAGACACTAGGTATGTGTGCAACTAGTCAATGGTTGGATTTTTACCAAAAATATGCTCCAAACGCATCAAATCTTGACTCCCTTTTCTCTGTTTTGTGAGAGCTCAAAAACCAGAGTTTTTCACACATTTAAATGCAT
Organism: Cibotium barometz; assembly: GCF_041138505.1. Lineage (NCBI taxonomy): Eukaryota > Viridiplantae > Streptophyta > Polypodiopsida > Cyatheales > Cibotiaceae > Cibotium > Cibotium barometz. The sequence goes on along the minus strand of NC_141048.1, from coordinate 47,457,461 downwards.
TCAAATTGCTCCAAAATTTGTTTAAGGCTTGCATAGGAGTTGCCAATACATCCCTCCTTGTCAAATACATGTGTCTTTTGCCAGATTTGCATGTATTTCCACCATACATCAATGCTTTCAAGCTTTAATGGAAAGCTTCCAAAAACCAAAAATTTTCTTTGCTTTGATTTGCTCTAATTTGCTTTCTCTTTGCCTGTATCACCTGCAATCCGCTCAAGGATGTTTAGAAGACCTTACCCGATAGGCCAAGCTCTCAGATCTGATAGTATTTGGTGTGCTCCAAGCTTCACAGCTCCAATGGCAAGCATCACAGCTTCTTCTCCCTCTTCACTCACTCACTCATAAACCCTAATAAACAGCACAAAGCTCTGATACCATGTTGAAAGAACGGTAGAGGGGGGAGGAGACACACACACAGGAGCAAACCCTAATGTGTATTGCAAACCCTAACCATAGAGGGAAACCATCTCCACTCTCACACAAAGCATAATGCCATAATCCATAATGCACACAACACTATGAGTTGTGTCCACACACATCTAACCCTAGCTAATGTCCACACACTATGACCAGCTGGACACGCGGTCATTTGTCTCACACATGTTCCTACCTAACATGCCAGCACATAGCATAGCTGGCTCACACTGACATCGAGCTTGAATCTCAACAGAGACCCTATTCCATAGTCAATCATAGAACAAGTTAACAGAATCTCAAAGCATCTACCAAAGGCCATAGCCAAATCCCTGAACATTCTTAAGAGATTGTAAAAAAAAGCCAATTCTGGAACCAATTCACCCCAATCTCGCATTGGTAGATGTAGTAAAGGAAGACTCAGGGGGGGGAGGGGGAGAGAGGAAGGTGAAAGTCGGGGTCTTCCATGAGAGGCCATCATAGTCTCACCACAATGTTTTCTCAGTGGTGAAAACTTTATTAAGACCCCACATCGGAGGCACTGCCTCCTAGGGAAGGATCAGTGCACATCTCATATAGATTGGTAGGTCTAAGCCCACCTCTGAGTGAGTACGAATCAAGTGAGCATGAATGTCACATGAGGAATATAGCAGGCCTCTCACAACCTTCTCGTCCTTGCAAGTTTGAGTTCCCATAAGTTCTCTTTTACAAAAAATTATCAACTTTGGAGCTTTTAACTAGGAACTTTTTGCCTTTGCTCAGTGAGGCCATACAGTAAGCCAAAATCTTAAAATCATGTTTTTATATGTAACTATATAATGTAATGTAGCACTTCATATCAATTGTACATACACATGTAATCGAGAATTATTCAAACTTGAAACCCTCAACTAAACTAAAAACAATTAAAAAAAACTAAAAATATGCATATATACCTATGTGCATACAAACACAATATACACATGCATAACACATACATACATGCACGCATGCACAATCTCCCTCTAAACCCTCCCCCCTCCCAAAAAAAAATACCCCCTTTATTTCTTTTAAATTCTGCCCTCCCTCCCCCCACCCCTCTTTGAAAAATACCCATGTATGCCCTTTAAATTCCCCCCTCCCCTAAATGTTTGAAACACCCCCTTCCTTGGTTTTGAAACACCTTGGATAAATTCACATACACAAATACCCAAAAAAAACTGAGGATTATATCACAAGCCCACAGGTGTGCCACATGGCATCCCAAAAAAAAAAAGCTTGGAAAAAACAATTAGGGTTATGTGTGCCACATGGCAATGCAAGCCATGCGTGCCATGTGACATCCCAAAAAAACTCGAAAATTAAAATTAAAAAAATATGTTGTGTGTGCCATGTGGCGACACAAGCCATCGGTGCCACGTGGTGTCCCAAAAAAACTCAAAAATGTTTAAAAGCTTTTTTTAAATTAGAGAGGAGAAAAAGAGGGAAAGAGAGTGAGGAGGGGAGCAAGGAGAGGAAAAACACACACACACACACACACACACACACACACACACAAAGAGGAGGAGAGAGTATGAAAACGTCCCCCAAGAAGAGAACCTAACCAAGGAAAAGAGCCAGCAAAAGCCCAACAATCAACCATGCTTCACATCTCCCTCCAAGACACAACCCACTCCTATAACTATGCTAAAATCAAGTGAGGTAGAGATGCCCCAAAGGTCAATGCAAAGTCACATGCAAAGGTCCAAGTGACACCTTTCTTCATCCAACGTCGATAATAGAAATGCATGTATGTGCGCAATCAAGTAACAAATTGTTGCACTTGAAAAATCCACTCACATCACCCCTCATTTGTCTTATCCCAACCTTTTCCGAGCAAATCTATCATGAATTCCTTACTAATATTTTTGCAAATGAACATGGATGGGATCTGGGATCTAATGTGGATCGATTACTCAAAAATGAATTCCTCATTAACATATTTGCAAATGAACATGGATGGATTGCCATGTGGATTGATTACTCAAAAAAGGTAAGCAAAAACATGTTTAGGCTAACTCTGGACAGCTTGCACCACTCAATCAGCTCAAGAATTCAAGGCATGAAGTCAAATCTTGAAGCTAAAAATGAATGATGTAGATATGAAGAAAGATAGATGCCAAAAGTGACCCAAGGCCACAAGCTCCAGCAAGGCTAATCAAATAATTGGGTTGATCTCCTCATGCACAAGAGCTACAGCACCATTGTTTGAACCATGATCAAAAGATTAACTATGCTGACCTACTACACTCACATGTTACTAAAATCCTAGCTAGAATGACAAGCCAGAAATGGATTCCCCTCATGCAAAGAAGACTTGCAGCAAATCTCCCAGCACTTTTAAACACTTCAGAGCAAACACATCATCCACCATTGCAGCCTGCAGCCCTCTCAGCAAGGGCAGAGCCCAAAAGTCCCTCCATTGATCAATCAATGGCCCCCATTCCCATGATTGACAACCCAAGAGCAGCAAGCAGCTAGATGATACTTTTGATGTCAGCAAGCTTGCACCACCAGCAGCTCCAGTGGCACCAGAAGTACGACAATAATATAAACACTAAGATCAGCAGCCCCTAGAGTGGACCAGCCCACAGTCTATTTCCTCTTTTTTAGTTGCATTAGTTTCCCAAGAGCCACCCTGTACTTATGAGCTTGATGCATTACTGGAAGTCATCCAGCCATGCTAGTTTTCCCAAGAGCCACCCTGTGCTTATGAGCTTGATGCATTACTGGAAGTCATCCAGTGTGGCTGGATGACTTCCAGTATGCATCAAGCTCATAAGCACGCGATGGTGCTTGGGAAACTAGTGCAACTAAAAAAGAGGTAATAGACTGCGTGGTCCACTCCAGGGGATGCTGATCTTAATGTCTATTATCATCATACTTCCACTTGAGCTGCCGGTGGTGCAAGCTTGCTGACATCAAAACTATTATCCCCATCAGGAGTATATGTGTGTAAAAGGAAAGTTTCACATTTAAATACATGAAATGAAGTTTGCAAAGCGAGAGTAGGAGAGCATGTAGGCAAAGTTACCTAGCGGGTAGCCATCTAGTTAATATCCTTGTTCGTTTTAGTTTTGGCATCCATGCAATCCATACAAACCCTAATCCATATCTTAATCACATAAACCAAAGCTTCAATAGCTCTAATCCAAAATCTTAATCACTAATCAAAGCATAAAAATGAACAATAATCTCAAAAAAGAAAAAATAACCCTAACCCAAATGATGATCACAATCAAAATAACAAGCATAGACTATCCACTATTCCCATGTATAATGGCCCTCGACTGCATTCCTATGTGTCTAAGCAAACAAGGAGGGAGGGAGGGTGGTGGTGGTGATTGGGGGGGGGGCGGGGGGGGGGGTGTTGTGGAAGTAGGGGGTGGTTAGGTGTGTTAAAAAGTCACTCATATACTGCTACACCCTATTCAAATTTATTGAGCCTACGCCCTTATATTTTTCCCCTCCACCCATTGTGGCTTTACCCGCGTCATGCACACATTGTGCCTTGTCTCGCCGCTCTCTCTCTTGCTTTGCACTGTTACTTAGCACAGTTACACATGCATTATGAGTAACAAAAATTTACCCAACACCTAGCAAGCATACAGGATAGCCCTAGTTTCGAACCACATGGCTTTGGAAATCTATTTTCTTGTCCTCCTTGTGCCCTTATTGCATTTCCTTCACTTCTTCTATGTGCAACATTCTTCATAGTGATTGAATTTTGTGTGCCAGCCTCTTTTAAGAGGCATTTAGCATGCCATAGATCTTCTTCACTCTGCTCCATCTGCTGCCTTGATATCCTTTGTCATTTTTAGCCACCTATGGTGTCCCTTTTGCTCTATGCCTAGAATTATATTTCCATAACAGGTGGTACTTCCTATGCATTTGCATTTCCCAGTTAAGTACTACATTGTAATGCTCCTGGATCCACGTGAAGAGCTGTTCCTGCACTTGGTCCTGTTTGGATCCTTGGGGTCCACACCAGGGCAAACTTACAGTCAATCACCTTCCAACCTGAAAGATTGCATCCATCATGAGCCTCTAGCTCGAGAAATGAGTAGAGAATAACACTTACCAACCTGCAAGATTGCATATCCATCATGAGCCTCTAGCTCAAGAAATGAGTAGAGACTAACACTTACTTCCAGAGAACAGAGGAGCAGGTTTGATGACCAAGTTTTTTTTGCAACTCCTCAAAGGATTCGAGGGTTCTTTATTCTGAAGATTAGCATGGTGTTCCACAGTTCCTATGTTAGTTCCACCTACAGAAAATGTATTAGTTTCAACAGAGAGTAATGTCCTTTAGCCCATGTACCATTGAGATGAGAGATCAAATTTAAAATGAGGATCAAATCATTAACCATACCTTGACACGTACACTATGGAAATGTACTTATAGAAGACATTAAGACAATAGAGAGAGAGAGAGAGAGAGAGAGAGAGAGAGAGAGAGAATGCGAGAGCTGTTGTTGAGAGAGAGGGTTGTCTGTGTTTTGTGGGGTTGGTGTGTATGCGTGTGTTTTTTTTTTTTGGGGGGGGGGGGGCACATTGCAGCACCATGGCATTCGGCATCACGTCTAACATTAACACATTAATTCAAATTATTTGTCATAGTCTCACAATTTTTTGTTATTATCACTTCTCTACTAACCCAACACCCAAAACTTAAAACACCATTTTTTTCTCTCAAGCAAATCACTAAACTCTGAAAACATACCAGTGAAAAATACTTACTACACCCCATCGAATGCACAAGTCCAATATGTAGGCATGTCCAGCTTATTAATAACATGCTTCAATAGATGACCCTCCTAACATTGGAACGGAAGAAGAGGGAAAGAACGCCTTCACTGACAACCAAAGTTTGCCAGCCTCTTTTTTTTCACTTTTTTACCAGCTAACACAAAATCCATATCCAAACTTCCCAGGCTCACAAAGCAACAACTTGAAAGCCATGTGTGTGAAACGGGTGTGTGCGTGTGTATATTCACCTCCCAAGTGTGTGAAGTTTGTGCTTTTAGAAGAAAGTCCCACTTTTTGTGCTACAACATAGCCACCATTAAATGTGTTGGAATTTACGATGTTGGAACATTGATCATCACTCTGTTAAGCCTCTATGCTAAACACAAAATTCTGTGTCGATACAAAGGTGGCCGTGTTAGATTATCAAAAATCAAGAATCCTGCTTATCATCAGCAACTCCGTTTCCATCTTCATCTCCTGTGGGAGACATGTTAACTTCTGGAACCACCACATGTCCTGCTTCCCCATTCTCTTGTCCACCATCACCATCACCATCACCATCACCATCAGACTTTCGTTTCTTTCCTTGTCCTTTCTCCTTCGCCTCTGATCTCTTGATTGCATTGTCCCTGCGAAATTCTGCAGCAAAATAAAGTAGCATAAGCAAGATACCTTCCTCTGTGTTGTTGTATGTGTGTGTGTGCGCGTGCGCACGCACACCGCGTGTTAGAGTGAATGTTGTGTGAACGTGAGTACATGCACGTGTGTGTGTTTGTTTTTTCTTTTTTCTTGGGAGGGGGGGGGGTGCAAGAGAAACTTCATGCCCATCTAACATGTTTGTTCATGCAAAAATAACGATACACTGAAAACAATAGTCCACAATAGTGGCCACCTTTGGAGCTCTAGTGCATCCTCACTTAGACCCAGCCCAAGCCATATCAATTAAGAGCATAGCTCCAAAAGGTGTTGCTTCCGTGCCGGCATGTCTCCTTTAAGAGTAGAAGGAGACAGTAGAACGTGAAGAGTTCAAAAGGTTTCCCACTGGTTTTCTCCTCAGCTTTGAGATCAACTCCAACCCCACAACAGCAGCCGCCTTCTTGTTTTAGAGTTTGGAGCTCTTCTAATGGAGGCCCAACCCAAGCCATATCAATTGTAAGACTGGGGCTCAACTTTAAAAGATGTTTTAGAATTTGAAGCTCACCTGCATCCTAGCCCATGCCAGATTAATTATGAGCCTAGAGCTCAACTCCCATTTACTTTTTTGACATTGGAGCTGTGCTTCACTGTGTGGTCCAGCTATGAGTGTGACCGATTAGAACATCATTGGGTGATACAAGAACTGACCTCACAATCTGATGCCATAGATAACACAATTGCTTTAGACAAAAGAGCTGTGAACCATAGATCTTGCAATCTGATGCCATAGATAACATGATTAGCGGCCGGCGGTGGCACCTGTGAGCATGATGTCACAAATGAATTGCCTGTCATCTCATGGCAAATTATGTTCCAGAAAAGTGCCTGCACCATGACTTTATGTGGCAACCCTGAGTGACGATAGTACCCTCTCTACCCTGTCAAGCATAAGCCAGCTAAACAAGTGGGATCTCCCTCCCCCCCACAACAAAAAAAAACAGCTCCTCAAGGCGAAGGCGAAGGCGAAGGCATACACATACACATATATATGTACATATATACATACATTATGAAAAATACATTTTATATGTGTGTGTGTGCGCGCACATACATACATACATACATACATACATACATACATACATACATATATATATATATATATATATATATATATATATATTTATTTATTTATTTATTTATTTATTTATTTATTTATTTATTTATTTATTTATTTATTTATTTATTTATTTATTTATTTATTTATTTATTTATTTATATTTATTTATTTATTTATTTGTTTGTATATGTGTATGTATGTATGTATATATACCTAGATGAATCCAGGTATGTATCTCTCTCTCTCTCTCTCTCTCTCTCTCTCTCTCTCACCATATTATTGTAACTTTTGGTCTCATAGGTCATCTTGGCCTTTCGAAGACGTTAATACAGATTTCATTTCATTTCATCTCTCTCTCTCTCTCTCTCTCTCTCTCTCTCTCTCTCTCTCTCTCTAATATCGTATTATTGATAATTATATTATGCACATAAATATAATAGTGCACATTCCTGATAGTTAATACAATAAAAAATGATGGCATAGTTTACATAATGTTTTCTAGTTGAAAAACATTTTAGATAATATATTCAGAAAGAAAAATCTTTTGTTGGAAAGAATGAATGGTAAATTCATTAGGAGGGGGGGTGGATTTGGCTTGCACGCGCTAAAAATGTTCTAAAAAATCATATTTATGCAGCATGCTTCTAAATTACATTAAAAGAAGACGAGGAGGAAGAAAAAATATAAGCTAGTTCTAATTGCTTGAAAAGTAGGACTCGCTTGTAAATCTTTACTCCAAGTATCAACTGCATCATAGCAAATTGGCAACCTAGCACACATGGAGACCTACACCCATGCTTCAGGCCTAAACAATCTAGAGCCCTGATTCCCAATTGTGCCTTAGACCCCAGAACCTCAACTATGAAGGGAGTTTTGCGGCCCAATAACACTATGAAAATGATATTCATGTCTACTCCCATACACAACAACTGCAGTGTGACATTAAAATTAAGGACAATGCCTTCACTCCTGGCCAAAAGGCCAAATAAGTGAGTGGATTGCTCATAGCCTGGTTTGCCCACCAAGCAGATTCCACATCGACCCATATCAGACCTAAGCCAAGCTTTAGGCCACTCAAATGGTGGCTCTGGCGGCATGAGACACCAGAACTCATGCACCTCGGTGATGGTTAAGCTTCGACAAATAAGGCATTTCCCGCTCGATTTTAAAGAGAGGATGTTTCGGCTCATACCTTCAAGGGCAATCTTCAAAGGTTCTAAGAATTCAGGAAAATCAATTTCTTCGATTGCCTTAAGAACATCTTCTGCATTGATTGTTTGCCTCTTGGATTCTCTGCAGATGTCACTAGCACTGGCAAAAAAAAAAATGGAAACACAAACACACATCAGGACACAGGCTAATTATCTTGCATTCAAGAAGCCAAAATATTTATACCTAAAAAGTGAAAATTTGAGGGGCTTTGAGACACAACCCCAGCCTATGTGCCTTACCTGCTCATACCCCAGGTGGGGGAGATCTCCCTTATTCCAAAACCCACCCTGTGCTAAGTATAACCCCCTAAGTCCTAAGTTTCTCCAACATACCAAACTGGGTAAGCCCAAAAACACTACAATTGGAAAAATACATAAACGGCACTTCAAAAAAAAAAACTCAAAATATCACATCTACAGGGCATGAAAATTCATCAAAATTACAAGAACGCAAAATGCCACTTTGAAAAGAAAAAAAAAGTTCACAGCCCAAAAACCTCACATGCAAAGAGCCCAAGTAATCTAGAAAACCCACATGCAGAGAAGTAACCCTAGAACAAAACACACATGCAGAGCGCCCACATGCAAAGACTACACTATACAAAAAAGGCTTACGTAGCAGAGAGGTAGTGAATGAAGATTTTAGCGCTCTCAGAAAAGGCGATGATGGCCTCCTTGTGGACCGAGATCTCTTTCTTATCTGCCACGTCCTTGGTGAGCTCGGCAAGCTTTCCCTTCACAACCCTGCGCACGATGGTGCGCGGAAGCTCGTCTGCCTCGGCCATAGAAACACGGAGGAGCAGGGAGGAGGGGCAAAGGCGGGAAGACAACAGGAGATGCCAGAGAGAGAGAGAGAGAGAGGGGGGGGGGGGGGGAGAAATTTGTGTGTGCCACACTTCAAATATCAATTTAGAAGGGAGTTAGAAAAAAGTTTTGTTTTGTTTTACATGGAAACATCAAAGAGGAAAATGAAAGGAGAGAGAGAGAGTAAAAACAAAGTTTTTTGTTTTGTTTTAAATAGAAAAAATACAAATCCTTTTTAACGAGGAAAATAAGAGTAGAAAGGAGAGAAGATAAATTAGGGGCTCATGTGGAGGAATTGGAAAGAGAAATAACAAGTCTTACTACAGTGGATTTGGATAGGTTTGGGATGCTAATCGTAAATTAGAGACACGTCATGCATAAATGCTTTGTGTAATTATGTATTTGTACTTTTGCCTCTTTAAGAGCGGAAATGATAATCATGCTGTACGTTTTGTCTCTTTAAGAGCAGAATGATAATAGTTTTGATGGTGATATTACCTTTTTGTGCCTTTTTCCTCTTTGAGAATACAAAGGATAATCATTTTGATATCTTTTGTGTGTGTGTGTGTGTGTGTGTGTGAGAGAGAGAGAGAGAGAGAGAGAGAGAAGAAGAAGAAGAAGAAGAAAAGTTTGATAGTTAAGGTTAGACTTCACATGCAACAGTAGGTATTCGGTAGCAATGATAACGTCACCTCCTTTGAGGCAGCCTCTCCAAACAATCTCCTTGAATGTTACAAGGGATAAAACATATCAAATTGCGAGAGAGAGAGAGAGAGAGAGAGGAGAGAGAGAGAGAACGTTCTTGGAGTAATTTCTTGGATGCAAGTCTATGCAATGTTTCTTGCAACACTGGTAATGTGTTGATGCATGGGGTTCATATGAGGGATATTGGGGAAAATGCATCAAGGTACTGTCAAGAAGGGGATAAGCACAACTCTTTGCCATTAACAATAAGAGTAGTGTTGGCTTTTGCATCATTGGGTGCAAGTATTGATGAAACTGTCTCTCATGGCAGTGGTATGTGCAATTTTAGGATACATGGTAGTGTTCATCACCATATAGGATCCTTGGTGCGCCTGATGGTAATACCCAATCATGTTCCTCAATTTGCACAGCTATATGTGTTCAATAATAGCATGAATTATAAATCAATTGGATGCTATGAATGGCTTGGAGTCTGTAGCTTTGCACTTTTATTGATGATGCATATGATTAATCCATATGCACAAGCATTTTATAATGAGGGAAGGTTGCTGATGAGGAATAGTCCAAGTTTAGAAATAAAAATGGCTATATGTGAGGGTAGGAGTACTTTAAGGCAATACTTTATACCAACTCCTAACAGGTATTATGCCTGGACAAGGTGACACCCCTACTATTGGCCATCATGATATTTTACTACATAGTCGAGATGGGACTTGCAAGAATATGCCAAATTTATAAGGGGAGGATGGATGGCATTTGAAAGTTCCATTCACATCATGTGCCTTTGGATATACCTCTTCATGCATTAAAAAATAGTGAATGTGACACTCAACGGCAATATAATGTTGTTGCAAGTTCACAATGACACAAAGTCTTGCTTGCTTCGTGTGGTGGACAATTGTTGCAACAATTCATGGTAGATGCATATTGCAGTGTTAAGGAATCACACCTATCTCACAGGTTCGTAATAATAATAAAAACACTACATGCCACATTTTATGGTGGTTTAGCAACATGTTCAATGCACATACACAGGAAATGATATCAAAGGGTGTACTTTGGACGTAGAATTGTATTGCCATCTAGTTTTACAGGTGGTCCATGACAAATGTACCAATTATATCAAGATGCAATGGTAATTATTTGTGCCAAGGGCAAGCTTGATAACTTTTACTTGCAATCCTGATTGGCAACAGATGTTAGATGCATTGCTTCCAAGTCAAAATGGCTTCTGATCGACCTGATTTGACCACTAGAGTGTTCAAAAGCATGCAGTATGATGAGGTGCATATTGAAGGATGACCTGTTTGAGTTATCAGGATATATATCTGTGATAGAATTTCAAAAAATAGATTTACCACATTCACATGCTTTGTTAGTCTTGATAGTCACTATAAACCTAATACTGTGCATGACTATGATAGACTAGTGTGTGTTGGTTTACCTCTGAAAAGGAAAAGTTTCATGATTTACATGATGTGGTCATACGTTGCAACACCCATGGTCCTTGTGGAGCATTTAATCCAAATTATGTGTATATGAGTGAGGGAAAATGCTCAAAGAAATATCCTCGTTCCTTTGTGCAGGAAACATATGTGGATGGCAATGGTTATCCAATGTACGGCAATGATGGGAGAATCACTAGAGTGAAGAATTGTGATGTTGATAATAGATGGGTTGTTCCATATAACCCTTTTTTGTCAATAAAGTACGATGCACATATCAACTGGAAATATGTTCTACAATAAGTGCAGTCAAGTACATATACAAGGGCCGTGTGCGATTTCAGTCAAGTGCAAGTAGGTTCAAATGGCCCTGGTCATGAAACTAAAAGGCTTCTATATGCACGATATGTCTCTGCATCAAAAGCTTGCTAGAGACTATTTGAATATATGACTTGCATGATGAGAAGCCGGTGCAGCAACAGTTGCATGTGCATATACGTGGGGGTCAAAATATCATGTTTCGGGATAATGATAATATTGTTGAGGTTGTTCAAAGGGAAAACATGGGAAAGACCAAATTGATGGAATGGTTTACATCTAATACACAATATGTAGAAGTAAATGACACATTGTACAATGATTTTCCTCAACAATGGGTGCGGAGATTGACCTTGAACAAATGAACCAAAAGGAGGCATGGCAACACCATTGGTCGTATGTATTTTGTAGTGTCTTCTTCTAAAGGTGAACCATACACATTTGAAGACTTGCGTTCATTGAATGGTTGTGTCTTTCCTACCTTCAAGATAGCTTGCATTGCTAGAGGAATATTGGAGGATGATGGAGAATGGGTTTCATGCATGGAAGAAGCATCACGTGTACAAACAGTTGAGACATCTGTTTATAACAATATTGCTATTTTGTGAGCCATCCTATCCATAAATGTTATGTGACAGATTTCGAGAGATAAGTTCAACTGTTCAATCATGTCAAAAACTCTCTCTTTAAGAAGCATAGTGTGCCCTTAAACATAAAGATTTTGTCTACTATTAGGTTGAAGCATTCCTTAAAAGTCAGCCAATGCACTAGGGCGAACATTAGCTAACTTTTAAGGAATGCCTCAACCTAATAGACAATATTTTTATGTTCAAGGGCACACTATGCTTCTTGAAGAGAGAGTTTTTGACATGATTGAACAGTTGAACTTATCTCGTGCAATGGAGTCAACATTAACTCATTTGCCACAACTCGTTGTTTTTTATATTATAGTGCAAGTAATTGCAATGGGTGCAAGTGAGGTTTTTTTTCCCTTGATGACCCAGGAGGATCAAGAAAAACGTATTTATACTATAGCATGTTGGCATGATACGTGTAGAAGGACATGTTGCTCTAGCCACTGAAGCATTTCTACTCTATTAGCAAATAGCCGAGCGCACTCATGGTTCCCTTAGAGTTGAGAACAAGTGTTCAACTTGTTGCAGAAGGACATGTTGCTCTAGCCACTAAAGCATTTTTTAAACTCTATTATTGGCAAATGGCTGAGCATGCTCATGGTTCAAGATACCATTGGAGTTAACAAGTGTTCAACTTGCAACATCCCCAGATTTGTAAGTTGATTATTTGGGATGAGGCTTCCATGATTCACCAATATGCTTTTGAGGCCTTGATAGAACCTTGAGAGATATAATATCTTTTGATAAGCCATTTGGTGGAAAAGTCATGCTAATTAGAGGAGATTTTAGGTACATTTTTCCCCTTGTTGTGAAGGGCAGACTGGAAGATATTGTGGATGTGACATTGTATCATTCCTTCTGATGGAATTATGTAAATGTTTTAAGGTTGATCGAAAACATGCAAATTACTACAATAAAAATTTATGAAAGTAATGAGTTCAAACAACTATGAAAGTAATGAGTTCAAACAATGGATTGTGAATATTGGTAACAGAACAAATTGCAACAATGATAATAACATTATAGAACTACTAAGAAACATGGTTTTGCAAAGATCATCAGTGAAAATCATGGTTGATGTTATATATTAAAAGTTGAGTACCACTATGACTTATGCTAGCTACTTTAGTGAACGAGCTATCTTGGCTCCAAGAAATATCTTTGTCAATATTGTGAACATGAGAACATTGAGTTTTCAAATTCCCTCAATCTTAGGGAAAGGTATCCACCCCATTACTTGGATTTTAAACTTGAAGTTCCCATTATATTACTTCGTAACTTGGATCCTAGGCGAGGAGTTTGTAATGGTACTCGATTGATATGCAAGGCATTTCACTCAAATGTATTGGAGGCTAAAATCATCATAAGTAGCAAAGTTAGGGACATAGTTTTTATTCCTCGAATTTCTTCTATATGTTCTAACACCCAATTGCCATTGACGTAGGTCATTTCCTATCCGTTTGGCATTTGGAATAATAATAAACAAATCATAAGGACAAATGGTAAGTTTTCTAGGGTTGTATTTGGCCACACCTATTTTTACACAAGGATAATTGCATGTTATATTGTCATGAGCACAAAGTTCTCATGGGGTGAAGATTTTACTTACAAATGGTGATCCGACTGCAAGCTCTTCGTCCAAAAGTAATATGCTCATGATAACTAATATTTTTTTTAAAGACATCTCGGATGCTACTATGAGTTAATTTCAAGTAGGCATTCAAATTCTTTTTGCATTTATGGTTGTGTATATTGTGTACGGTTCTATGTGTATGGATGTAAAGTCATGCCTACGTACATGGGTAAGAACTTGAAGATGTATGTATGTGTATGGATACCTAGGTGTATTTATGCATGTGGATATGGACTTGAAGGTTCGTATGTGTATAGACTTGAAGGTGTTATCTTTTAGAGGGCAAGGACTGAGAGTCATTATTTATTGTTCCATTTTAGGTTCATTTCTATGTTTTCACTTATCAAATTCCAAAGCATGTGAATTGGTATGACATTTTGCCTTCTAAACATGGTACACTCTTTTGTGCAAATAATTTGTTTCTTTATAGATCCATTGTTTTAGTGTGCACCATTGCATAGCATCATGTGAGATGCTAGCAAAGACGGGTATACTTTTTTATACAAATAATTTGTGTTATGAACATTTGGGTTTTTTAATACTTCTATTTTTCTTTAGGGTTTTTCCAATGGGAGATATATTTATGGTGAGAGTTCTAGAGGAGGGGTTCGAGAGACATGGCATTAGTGTTCCTGAGATGAACACCTCGACGCTTACTTATATAGGAAAGAGTACATCTCTACGAGTCCCAATGACTTAGAGACATGTGTTGCATCTTTTTTGAGGGCTTCCTTATACCACAGGATTGGTTTTTCTTTACTAAATACAAGTTTTTTTCTTATTTCTATGAGTTCTTTGAACCACATGTTACAACTTCAGTGGGATCTTCAATTTGCAGGTGCTACGATTAATGGTTGTTGGTGTTTCTTACTTTATGTTATGACATAATTGTTAATTCTTCTCTATTTGCATTTAAGTCCACATGAGAGAAAAAAGAAGACCTCGACATTACCTCCTAAGTTTGTTGCAATTACATCACCTTCATATTGTATTGAGTGTGATACATTACCGATGCTCAAGTGCTCTAGGAGATGTAAATAGTAACTAGATTCAGGGATAGCTGTTTGGAACATTAGCATTTGATAGGTTTTTTTTTATGTGTATCTTTTTCATGGTAGGACACTAGAAGGATGGTTATTTGGATATTGATTTTTGTTGTATGTACATTTTTTTATTGATGCTTAATCAAGTATGCTTAAACGTGATTGAATTACATCACCTTCTTATTGTATTGGGTGTGATGCATATATTATTGATAGATGTGTGGATGGTGGTTTATATTTTTTATGTATCTATGTTTCCTTCAAATCAAGTGATTGAGGATATTCTTCGATCATACTATGGTCATGAATCCCATAGATGGATGAATTACTTGGTGGAATTTTCCTATAATGCTTCTTATCATCGTAGCATGAAGATGAGTCCATTCAAGGCATTTTATGGACAAGATTGCCTAACTTCTTTGACTTGCTCATATCCCATAGTTAGAGTTGAAGTTTCTGAACAGATTTTGGATGAAATGAAACATCATTTAGTTTGTGAAAATTTAACCTTAGAAGAAAAATTAAATAAGTGGGAACCTTATATTAAAAAATTTAAGTATAAAGAGAAAGGCCTAATTGTGCAAAATGTGCAAAAGGTAAAATCAAGGTGCAAAATGTTCACATTGGATTTTATTAAGAAATTAATCTGTGTGAATTTTACCATGTATGTACATATGTATACAAGCATGGGCTAAAAGGTAAATAAATAAATTAGAACCTAGAAAATAAATTTAAAATGGACATGGTCAAGTAAAAAAATAATTAATGTATAAACTTACTAAAGAATTGCTAAGGTTGAAGCCTAGATACATGAAAATTTGAAAGATGTGTTGGGAATGGTTAAAAAGGGACTAAAGGTCAATTTATTCAAATATTAAAATAAGGCATGAAGCGATAATGTAGAAAGCTTAAAGTAGCTTAACCCTGCTTGCATTCTTTATATTAGACTAGATAACTAAAGGAATGGTCCAATAAGGCAGATAAAAAGATCATCGAGTAATTTACATAATTAAATCAATATATGACCCATCTAAGTTTTTTAAGATTAAGGATCGTTAAGATCAAAGATCAAGGCTTAGTATTGAGAGATAAGGTCTAAATTAGAAATTTTTAAAGGTGTAATCAAGAGTTTACACCTTTTAATCTTAATCCAAAAGGATTAAGATTAAAGGATAGTCTGATGATCTAAGAAATTGTTGATCACCGAAAACCTTGATGGGAACGATATTGGATTAGATAAGAGAAACCACCAGAAAAAGGCCAAGTGTCGTACTGAGTTGGATTGGTTTATCGCTTCTAGCTAAAGATTAGATGCATGTTGTGAAGTTACTTGAATCATGTTTACGTTGTTTTCTATGTTATTACTTATGATATAGTGTCATGGTCCATAAATATCCCTTACGGTACCTCATAGTAGACGGTTATCTTGCCAATGTTTGTAGTCCACGGGGAGTTCACATAAAGGTCCTTCGAGTCTTGACCTAGTTTGGGAGTATGGGGGTATGCGCTCCAGTTATTATGCCAGTGCAAGGGTTTGTTGAATCCTTGGGCAATATTGAGCTAGTGCACAGGTTTATGGATTTCCTAGGTAATGCCAGTGCACATAATTATCTCTGGGCCTTTCTTTTTACTAGTGTAGAGGTTATGAGACGCTGGGTATTTGGAGCACATATACCGGATATACCCTTCCTAGTGATCTGAGATTAGAATTCCATGGGCTATGTGTGGTTGGGATTCCCAGACACCTTAGAAGGATGGGGTGAAATCTTGATGCATCTAGTACGTTTTGTGGAACTCATTAGATCAAAGGATTGTTTATGATTGTAGTAATTATGCCTTCATTCTTTTTTGAATTAAATGCGTAATATTATTATTCTTTCAAGAATTTTGGTGTGCCTATTTTCTTGCATAACTGCTTAGTGCCGGCCAGGGGGCTTGTGTAATATAATTCTCGTATATGGTTCTCTTGTACCCGGGCATAACCCAATCAAAATATTTAATACTCAAATTTTATGATTAAGTTGGGGTTAGGCTTAGTCACGGAATCTGAGGAATGAGTGATTAAGGAAACGAGGATTTATAAGATGAGAAAAAAGAACTGCAGGAGTTGACTAAATTGTTATAAAATAGGATTTGTAGGAGATTAGAGTAGTTATCTTCATTAATCAAGGAGTATGGTACCACAAATTGACCCTCGATGAGCCACTTGTTTGTCCTTGTTATGTGCACATTATATGTGCATATACTAGGAGGCTAACCCACCCTAGGCATGTGAACATGGGAGCATGGGAACATGCTCTAGTGGGGCAAGGGTTAGGTCTAACCTTGGGTTGAGGTTAAGGTCAGGCAACCAAGGGTTAGGTCTAACCTTGGGTTAAGGTTAAGGTCAGGCAACCAAGGGTCACACATGGAAATGGAGAGTCAAGAGTCACTTGAGGGCCCTCCTATATATACTAGGGGCATGGGGCATTCTCAAGGGATGTTCTCTTGTGTAGAGCATTGTGTCTACTCTCTTACCATTTCAAGCTAGAGCCAAGTGCTACTGAAGTATCACATATCTTACCTTAGTGTCCCATACCACCAAGAGATATGACTTCATGTTCATGCTTATGTATGGGTATCAACCCAGGGCACATGTTGATGTCAATCTTAAGAACATTGAGCTTGATACATCGAGGGATTTCTTGCGAGATATGCAAGAAATACTAACCCAAGCTCAAGATTCTATCTGGAGTGCTCAGGATAGAGCACGGGTCGATAGGGGACGCTCACCTCAGTCTTTTGAGCCAAGAGCGTTGGTTTATTTGAAAGTTCCTAAAGATTCTCAGACTTTGTCATCAACAAGAAAATGCTCAAAATTTTCTCCTAGATATTGTGGTCCCCATTCTACGGTTGTGTATGAATTAAAACTACCTCCACATATCAGAGTTCATATAGCCTTTCATGTTAATAGACTGAAAGAGAAGCTGGGAGGTGAGGATAACATAGTTACTCCTCAAGAACTCGTTGAAGTCTAAGATTTGTCTTATGTTCCACATGAATATGAAAAGGTACTTGAATTCAAGGAAAGGAAACTTCGTAGTCGCCTAATCTCTGAGGTACTTGAATATGAAAAGGTACTTGAATTCAAGGAAAGGAAACTTCGTAGTCGCCTAATCTCTGAGGTTAAAATTAAGTGGAAAGACAAGAAAATTGAGGACTCGACTTGGGAGTCAATTGAGAACATTCAACGCAATTTTCCATCTTTTCATGTTGCAAGAGTGCAATGTTTTAAGAGAGGGGAACTATGTTATGTGCACATTATATATACTAAGAGACTAACCCACCCTAGGCATGTGAACATGGGAGCATGGGAGCATGCTCTAGTGGGACAAGGGTTAGGTCTAACCTTGGGTTGAGATTAGGGTCAGGCAACCAAGGGTCACAGATGGAAATGGAGAGTCAAGAGTCACTTAAGGGCCCTCCTATATAATAGGGGCATGGGGCATTCTCAAGGGATGTTCTCTTGTGTAGAGCATTACTAATTAAGATATGTGATACTTCTTTGTATTTATATGTACACCCTTGGGCTCGGGGGTGGTTGGGTGGATGAGTATATGCCTGGTTCATGCATGTTTATGCATGGTTATTAGCTAGAGAGATCTTTAGGGTTTTAACAGTCCTACTTGTTGTGCGAATTAATGGGGAACAAACTATTGAATCTAGTTTTATGAATAGGACTTGGAGGAATCCCCTAACATTTCTTGCAGTATCTCATATGGAGTGATACTAAGTAAAGACTTGTTTAGACAATGTTAGCAGAGGCACTGAGTGAGCTACTCCACCCCTTATAGTGGTCTTCTTTTGTTAGATTTCCTCTAATTGAGTCGGGGAGGGGGTCCTACAATTGTGAGTATTTCATGTTAAGATTATCCTTGTGTTCGATTATTAGATTCATTTGTATGATCCTTTTAGGGGGTATCATGAGTATATCCATGTTAAGCCTAAGCCACAATTCAAGATTATCATTTTGTTAAATTAAATTCATTTAGAATTGTTAATATTTAATATTATCTTTTTGCTCAATTAAATTCATTTAGAATTGTTGATCTTCAGGATTATCCTTTTGTTTACTTAGATTCATGTTAAGCCTAAGCCATAATTCAAGATTATCCTTTTGATTCATTTAGAATTGGTGATTTCATGTCAAGCCTAAGCCATGAGTGTCAACTGAAAGGCGGGTGGTTAAGGGATGCATGAGGGAGATGCCCCATCCATGAGGAATGGATAGGGAAATAAACCTCCTCGTGTAAATCACCATTCAAGAAGGTATTCTCTTGATATCTAACTAATGTATAAATTCCATACACCACGATTCATCCATGATGCCTAATGTAATAATACACCACATTGTATTCATACAACACAAGGGGGTGAAGGTCTCATCATAATCTATGCCCTTCTCCTAAGCATAATCCTTTGTAACAACAAACCTTACCATCTAGCGGTCCACATTGTATTCATACAAGACAAGGGGGTGGTCTCATCATAATCTATGCCCTTCTCCTAAGCATAATCCTTTGTAACAACAAACCTTACCATCTAGCGGTCCAACATTACCATCAACTTTACACTTAAACTTATAAACCCACTTTGTACCAATGGTCTTTTTATCATTTTTTACCATAAGATAAATCTACTAAATACCAAGTGTCATTTTTTAAGGATTGAGTCATACTCATCTCGCATAACATGCATCATTTTCATGTGCTTCCTCAAAGGATTACTTATACTGGTAATGAGAGCATGCTCCATAAAAGAATAAGATACATGATGAGAACTTGCACGTATCTTGGTAGGTAGAGGAGTAGATAATTTGCTATCCCACAATGTCTGCACTAGCCATTTTGGCATACTCTTAGCCGCATGTATGGATGCCCTTTCCTTACTCATTGTATCATCTATAATTGCCTCATATGCCCTTTATTTTTGGCACTCTTATAGACACATGTACAGCTTCCCTTTCCTCACCCACTATATCATCCATAATTGCCTCATTTTTGGCACTCTTATAGACACGTGTACAGCTTCCCTTTCCTCACCCACTATATCATCCATAATTGCCTCATGTATGGTTACCCTTTCCTCATCCATTGCATCATCCATAATCGCCTCATTAATAGCTGATCTGTGGGGGCTAGTCTTTGGGATAACATTCGAGCTGATTTTGAGTGGGCTAATTTTTTACAACACCTTGTTGAGCATTAAACTTTTCCATATATGGATCTCCAACATTGTACAAAGGTAGGAATGTATCACATATGTCATGTGAGCATACATTTTCTTGTTTTTACATAAAAACATGGGTTGAACTTTATGTGAGCATACGTTTTGCTGTTTTTACATAAAAACATGGGCTGAACTGAGTTCTCATAAAAATATCTCTACTCACCAAAATTCACCTTATTGGCTAAGTCTATATACCCTTTGCTTAATGAGTTATATTATTAGAAACACACATTTTATTACCTTATCATACAACTTATTGCATTGTTCCTTATGCATAAGAGCATAAGCAAGACAACCAAAAACACACAAATGAGCTACATATGTTTGAATTATGGTTTCCAATCATAATTCAAAGTGTAACTATTTGTAAGACCTTGGAGGGGCAGCTATTTAGCACATAAGTGGCACACATAACTACCAAAAAACATGAGGTAGATCCTAGCCTTTAACCATATAGCAAGTTATCTCCATGAGAAATATGATCTTACTCTTAGCCTTTAACCATGCAATAGGCCATCTCCATAAGAAATATGTTCTTCCTCTTAACCACACCATTTTGTTGAGGTGTGTAAGGCACATTTCATTGATGTTTTATGCCTCTTTTAACCATATATGCATGACATATCCCCCCTCAATCTATACTCTAATACCATATCTTAGCTTTTAAGTTACAACAAACTGCCAAAATTTAAGTGACCAAAGCAGGCATACCATAGCTCCATGTCACTTATAGCATGTGTGGCAATAACTAAACAAGCATTATATGGCAATCTCTCATACCTTGTCAACCTAAAAAGCCTATGTCTTAGAGCACCCAATACCACATACTTGATACCACATACCCAATACCACACTGGTCACTCTAGTCATGAATTATATATATACCATTAACAAATCTAACCACTAGGCCTACCCTAGCAATGGTAAAGACTGACATCAAGTTCTTTTTAATGCTTGACACAAACAAGACTTCTAAGAGAGTGAATATCCTACCATTTACATTTGAGCACAATCTTATAAACTTCTTTCAATAGATATAAGGAGTTTTTTTTCACATGTACCTGTGCCTCCTTGAGAAGCAGACTCAAGGGAGAAAAACAACCGATATTGAAAAGTAATGTGCTCAATGTATAGCCACCTTGCCACGGCCATTGTTCTCCTTTCCACAAAACCCCGCCAAGAGAAGCTTGCAAGGCCACAAAACCTGTAAGAAGGTTTCTCTCAACACCAAGAAGACACAAACCCACACACACTCGGCAAAATGAGAGATTTAAGGAATCGTCATCATCATCCTCGCTCTCATTGTCACTCTCTTCTTCCATATTGTAGGGAAGCACACACACACACACAAGGGAGATAATTCGCTCTGCAAAGAACCAAGAGAGAGAGAGAGAGAGAGAGAGAGAGAGAGAGAGAGAGAGAGAGAAAGAGAGAGAGAGAAAGAGAAAGAAGAATGTGAATGAGAGATATAGGGAAGAGGAGTTGTAACTACCCCAACCTCCCACATCACATGACTCCCCAATCTTTCCCTTTTCTATTTCTTTAAAATGTTTGTCTTTACATGGTATTCTTAAACCTTAGAACAAGGTTCATTTCTTCACATCAAAGAAACTAATTAAATCTCCTAACCCTTTCCATTTTTTTGAGATATAAACACACACACTTTGGCAATGGTTGTATGACTTGCGGACTTGCTATTTTGCCATGTCAATTTACAATGGATTTTATATTGAAAGAATATAAAACTGAATATTTTCAATAGCCAAAACGCTACAAATGTGTCAATGTAGAACCCATAAATGTGTCAAATTATGCACAGATTTGAAGGCTAACATTCCTCCTCCACTTAAATTGTGAGCGTCCTCCTCGCGAACATCAAGAAAGAAAGCTTTGCCTTGGAACTAACACCTTGAACATGTAGATGAAGAAACCACAAACACTCTGTCACTTCTCTTCACTCCAAGTTGGACCACCTCAATTGGTATACCTGTCTAAAAACACCAACATTTCTCACTCCAACTTCACCTTCACATCTTAACTTCACTTTCTTCTTCAACACCAACACCTCTAAAGAAATTTCCACTTTGATTTTAAAAGAGCAGGGCAAAAGAAACTCCTCGCATAAACACAAATATGCCCCAAACTTCGACAAAGAGAACAATGAGAACCACCATGATGAAGCTCAATACAACCATGGAAAAACCATGGTAAAATTCCCAACAAAAAAAGATCAAGCTTGAAGCACACCCTCACATATAATACATCATGATGACCACCTCTCCCAATACATGATTATGTATGAGGGTTTTTGTTTTTTTGAAAGAAAAGGGGTTTCACTTATACACTCGAAAAAATAAATCCTAATTGCAGGTTCTAATGTGTTACGGGTTTGCGTTTCTTGGCTAAGAGAGCATTATGAAAACCTTTAGAGCCACCACCATGTGAATACTTGCTTAGAGGAGACACGTTACACTACAGCCATTAAACCTTCAATTAGTGAAGGTTTAATTTAAAAGCTTATCTTTGTGTTGTTTGCAAATTGAGTGGTGGCCGCTACAAATATACGCAAAGTCGCTTTGGTTGCCACCATGAAGATCACTGCAATACACTCACTATCAACACTACAATGCTCACCATCAACACTCATACCAATGGCCACCATCACCTCTACAAGTAGCACCCCACAATTACCAGTTAAGCCCGCCAGTGCTTGTACAAGCAGGATTACCAGAAGGATTGCCATCTCTGTGAGCAACAATCGAATGAGGCACCTCCTTCTCTCCAACATCAACATCGACTTCTTCTTCAACTTCCTGATGAGCACAGCTGCCATCATTTCTTCTTCCTAAGCTACAAGGACGTGGTCTTCACGGCGCATGAGTGACAACCACACACCGTGTATGCGGGCCACATTGTTGTTATAGTAACAACCCCTATGGGGGCCACATTGTTGTTAGGAGTTATAAACTAATGAAAACTCCTCACCCTTTCTAATTTTTTGAGATACACACACACACACACTTTGGCAATGGCTATATGACTTGCGCCGACCCGCTATTTTGCCATGCCACTTTACAATGGATTTTATATTGAAAGCACATAAAAATAAATATTTTCAATAGCCAAAATGCTAGAAATGTGTCGATGTACAACCCATAAATGTGCCAAATCATGCACAAATTTGGAGGCTAATAGCTTGCTAGCACCACTATCAAAATACCAGACATGCTAATCACTGACAAGCATACATCACGGAGAGAAGGGTCATAACTATAATAATGCACAGAAGAGAGGAAAACAACCCACATTGAGAAGTAATGTGCTTGCTAGCACCACTACCAAAATACCAGACATGATGATCTATAATTAACATGCATACATCATGGACATAAGGGTCATAACTTCAATTCACAATGAATGCCCAATCATGCTATATATAGTTCACTGACTCCTTTTCAACACTTAGTGCTAATGCAACAGCCACCACAGCCATGTTGGACTCTTTCTTCTTCTTCTTCTCTAGCCATTTTTTACATTCATTGATATAATAGCCTAGCTTCAGACAATAGTTACATTTTCCTTTCTTCTTAGGCTAATCACCCCCCTTACAGTAGTACTCCAAGCCCTTACATTCTCATAATACTCTGTAATTTTGATAATTAAGCTAGTACATATCACACTTGATTACTTTTTGGGCATTGAAATCAAGGCAGAAAACTCGTGGACTTCTTGAGCAATTTGGGAGCCTTCATTTATCACTTTTAAAAACTAAGTTGGCTTCACATGATTCAAATTCAAAAAATTTAAGTAGTCTCTATATTTTTCTTAAGTGAATTCAAAAAGTCGTACATTAGTGAAAGGAATAATTTTATTATTATTATTTAACTCTATAAATAAACCTTAGAAGAGTAAATAACAAAAACGTTTCTCTGTTCGAGTGTAGGGACAACTCTGACCGTCCCTAATCCCAGCTAGAAAAAAAAAAGTAAATGAGTTGAATTTATGCATATTTAAAATCTTAATTAAATGGGCCAAGTAGGATTTCCCTTAGCTACCCTATTAATCTACCTTGAAATTGAGAATCTTTTAGATTACAAATATTATATTTAAGCCAGCCTTGGGATAAGAATTATATAGAAGAAATTTGGGCATATTTTTGATATCTTTAGACCCCTAGCTTTACTAATTTACGATTGGATAATTTTGGGAATATCATCCTCTTAAATTTCTTTAGGTTTAATACTAGAAACTTTATAAGGTTGGTTTAGTAATCTAAAGTATGCATATGAAATTTATTGCTTTTCATGTACACTTAATGTGCATGTGCATAAGGATTTCATTTCACATAAGGAAGAATTTGTTTAATTCACGAAGAGATTTTGATTTACATAATTTGTTGGATTAAGATCTTAGGAAAAGACAGGGTAAAAATCAATAAAGGAAGATGGCATAAATCTAGAGAAATAAGATTTCTCTAGAATCCTTTTTACCTCTCTAGAAATTAGATTATAGATAGAATATTATTATAGAGTTAACCCTTGACCTAGGAAGAATTTTTTAAATTAAAATGATGGCTTGAATTTAAGTTGTATCTTGGAATAGTTTTAGAGAGAGAAGAATTCTCTAGAAATTATGTCTCTCTCGAAAAAGAGACCATGTTTAGAAGGATAACCCCTGATGTGAATTCTCTTTTAGAATACAATTTAGGAGATTTTTTAAAGTAAAAAACAAAGGATAATAATGATGAAGTAAATCTCATATCAAACCTAGAGAGAAAGTCTTACATTCTTTTAAGCATAGAGGTAAAATTTCTAGAGTAATATAGTTTCTTAAGTTTTTAAAAGACATTAAAACTAAATTCATAAGAGAAATATCCCCTTAGTCTAAAGTTTACATGAAAAAGAGCCTTAAAGAATAAAAGCTAATCCAAAACTACATACGAGAGGGAAAGAGAGGTAGTTAGACCCAAGCTTTTAGTTAAATTAACTTGTATTAAGTACCAAATACTTTTAGTTAAATTAACTGGTAATAAGTACCGAATGTTTTTGGTCAATAGGTAAGTCAACAATTCGGTTGAGACTTTTGACCCATGAGTATAGTCAACTATGTGCAGTAGATAAGAGTATAAATAAGGTTTTTGAAGGAAGATCTTAAAGGCCTAAAGCCCTAAGTCTAAGGATATGTTGGAAGTCTAGAATCCCCTCTAGAGATTTGACAGAAGTTATGATCTTAAGATAAAATTAATTATACTCTAAATAAGGTTAAGGAATATCTTAAAGGCTTAAAGCCCCAAGTCATAGGACATGCTAGAAGTCTAGGAATCCTCTATGGTGGAGATTGAACAAAAGTTATGATTTTAGAAATCACGGGATGCAAAGCCACTATAAGATTTACCCCTAGTCTTAAACTTATTCTAGAAAAGCTATAAGGACTCTCTATAAATTCAAGTAATCACAGGAGGAACTAGATATTATTCATGGAAAGGCAGAGACCTTGTCAAGACTTTACGGCTAGAGGATCTATGATTGAAGTTGCGACTCAAGGATTGTGAAAGTATCATCGGACTTGTGATGGTTTACTAAAATTGTGGATGTATGAGTGATGCATGACTATTTGGTCATGTTTTACTTGTTTTCCTTTGTATTCATTGCAAATTTGTTTGGTCTAGATACCTACCACATGCGATACATGTGCATGGTTTGTCGCCGCAAATGGTGAGTCTCATCTCACAAAGATGGTCACTTGAGACCTTGACCCATCTCAGTCAGACATTGTGGGTGTGCTCCCGACACGGTCGGTGTGGTGAACAAGGGTCAGCTCTAGTTGTACTTCGGCATAGCATGTCTAGGGCCAGCCTAGAAATGCACATTATTGGGTATTTTGGAGCCGCATGTTTGTGACCATCTAGTGTGTGAATACGAGTCTGTATACCCATTTATGTGTATGCGTATAAACACCCCATGTTTGTGCATGTGATAAGTGTACCACATGGCATCCAGTGTGTGTGCATGATTACTTAAGGTCAGAAGATAAGTATTATACTTGGTGAAAATTATCAATAAATCTAATCAATATATTTGAGTTATGCACGCAAAGACGACTGCCATTGTTGTCACAGTGATATGCACTAGGCACTTCCGGCACAGTGGTGTCAGTAGCGATGGGCAAGCTACATGTAGAAATATTAGATTTATTGATAATCTTCACCAAGTATAATACTTTTGTAGGTTGGGTGCCTTATCTTCTCACCTTAAGTAATCATACACAAGAGCATCCACAATATGAGGTTTCTAAGCTTAAGGTCGAGTATGTTGAAACTCTTAAACCAAGCTACTACATGGTACACTATGTGTACTCGGAGCCAATTCCAGTCAAGCAAGAAATTCAACTAAGGCCATAAACATGAACAACCCCATACAAAGAACACCCTTGCAATGTTACCATTTCCAAGGTCCACACAGGATCTAAGGATTCTGATATGGCTTCATTTGCCTCTCAAGAGGAAATTGACGGGCTACTATTTCTGAAAGAGAAAAACCCTATAATTGTAGCTCCAAAAAAGACACACAACACTCCAAGAAAGCTCTTCAAATACCCCAATCTAATTGTTGAAAAGGAGCGGATCAAACTTACTTGAACAAGTGATTGAGTATGAGCCACTTATACCCCAAGAGATTATGATCCAAAGCCTGTGTAAGAAGTGAATCCACCTGCAACATCAAAATGGATTGGACAAGAGGCCCTTGAACCCATCCAAAGCTCTAATAGATGCAAGGGTTGAGGGTATGGAAGAAGGCTTGGACAAACTTTCTATGGGATAAGACACACTCTTTTCTCGAGTGATAGGAGAGGATTTCTTCAATGAAACCGAAGATCCACATATTGACAACCATCCACCAAATCAAAGATCCATGATATTTCTATATGCAATTGCCAAATCTAGCCCATATCCTAGTGATTCTTGATATAAACCCCATGATATTACAGGGTTGACATCGTTCTTATCTTCTTGTTGTAAGTACAAGTTCTAGAGCAGGATCACTCCTATAATTAAAAAAATTTGTGGAAGGATTTAAAAGATTGGATGGAGGGTAAAATGGATGAGTGAGATGATGACAATGATGATGGGACAAGCTTAGTCGCGCAAAAGCACCAATAAACAAATTGGGGCAATACTTTTTGAGATTGATGACCTAAATGTAATTTTATCGATCATGTACAAAGGAAAACAAGAAACAACAATCCTAGATGGTGGCGTTCGTGTCAACGTTGTCACTAAGAAATGTTGGAAGTCTTGGGGAAAACCACCCCTCGACCACACAAACCTAATAGTGAAACTTGCATATGGCAGCACCTCCAAAACCCTAGGAATTCTTAGTGATGTTAAAATCAAAACCTTGGGAATGTCCTTCAAACACACATTTGTAGTCATGAATTTTGAAACCTTAGGATTGCATAACATGATTCTTGGACATCCTTACATGTGACAAGCACGATCAATGCATGATTGGGACATTGATTAGATCTATTTGTGTAAGGGTGATCACATGGTCAAAGTGGATTTGAAGACCTAGAAGACACATCCCCTCACACAAAATATTCTTTTGGATGAGTTGAACATAACAACAAGATCCACTACAATCAATGTTTGTCAAACATGCAATAAATGTATGATGGATGAGAGTTCATGGGAGTTGGAATTACTCTCGACTCTGTTGATTCGGAGAATTGGATGCACATACTAGCAACTATGGACACTCTAACCTAGAAATTGGGAACACAATTTGGGCATGTAGATGTCAAAGAAATTACATCGTTATATACAACACGCACATCAATAATTCTATAATAGAAGGGACACGTGCTCAAATAAAAAATCCACGATGATAAACAAAACCAAAAACGTGAACATTGGATAAGATATGTAAGGCTGTCGAATCCCACACTACCTTTGCAAAACAAGGGGAAGTTGAGCTTAGTCACATCTCCATATTAGTCATCAACACAATGACAATAACAGGAGACACCAACAATGTTGATACCACAAAAATGAAAATCTCATATTCGTCTATAAGCTTTAGCTAGAACCAATAAACGAGATAAAGGCAAAGCTCAAGGATCTTAAAAATGCATTGGCAAAAGACAAGGATCTATATCCTATGTTAAACTATTTCAAGTCCTATAACATTGAAGATCACATTGTTCACTGCAATAAAGCTTAAAGCATTCAACAGAGGAAGGTATTTATGCTTCCTTTGATGGCCCCAAAAAAGTGAGATTTTAATCTTGTTGGTCTTGAAGAAGAACCGAGACCTGTGTTTATTGCTAAAGACCTCTCACCCCAAGAAGAGTTCTCTCAACAAAAGGATCCACCAAAGTTCTGGAACCTCAACGCATCTTTATTCATCAAGAAGTCCCATGCGAGAAATCTAGATATAGTAAAGAGCTTGCTAAAAGTACAAGGATACTATCAAGGGAAAGATCAAATTTGGGTGCCAAAGCACTCGCCAGTCCCAATTTGTCCTAGAAGTAACCAAAGGAACAACTTCCCCAAATGGGTATGGAGAGTAAAATCTAGGGGAGAAATTCCAACAACCCAAAAGACAAGGACTTAACATAAGAATATCCTTCAAAGCTGGAAGCAAAGCATGTTTCAATCAATGATTATGTTTCTAGAATCACTATCAAAGAACTACCTATCTCTTATAACCCATCTTGGGGAACTCCCTTGGAACTCCTCATGATCATGACAAGTGAGGTACAAACTCCAATGGCAGCATCAAAAGTGAAAAAGAATTTTACACTCCCCAAACCCAACAAAACAAAATACACACTGGCATTTAAAGATGAACGAACTCAAATGGTAGCATCAAAATTATAAAAGAATTTTACACTCCCAAAATCCAACAAAATAGAATACACTAGCATATAAATATGAACAAGAGACAAGTGACACATCAATCTTATTTAGACGATTTGGAAACTACCAAAAACATTAGTGCAAAAGGATGGAAACCTACTTTCATTTCATATTTCATCTTGGTTAACCCAATAATACCTAGAACCAGCATGCTAGTGTCATGAAACTATATTCCAATGTACAAATCTAGATTAGGAACTCAAATGTATAACTACACTTAGGGGAGAGATTTTTAATTTATTGTAAAAAATAAATACATTGAAAAAGATAAAACGAACCAAAAAAAAAAGAGTTGAAGAAAGCAGATTGGGGATGGAGGAAAAAATGTCAAAGAAAAAAAGTGAACGAGCAATTGTGATATAAAGAACATTCTTGGATACATCTTTTTCATTCATTGTACCTTGCATCAAAACCTAAGGTTAATCTACCTCATGTTAAATCACAGGTATCATTAGCAGGATGATGGCCGCCCATTCTATCACCATTTTGGATTTGTCTTGCACAATAAAGCAACCCTGTGGATCTAAAAATAATTCCATGGAACTCTCTTCTCTTAGATACAAACTTCAAGTTTGAGGATAGGTTAGCCAAACCCCACCCATGGTGATGGATGACACAATTTAAACACTTCAATTCCACAACCCCAAATGTTATTCACTCCTTGTGACCCATCTATAGCTCCATATCTTGATCACTTAGGATAAGAAGAGTTTCATCAACTACCACCTTGGTCACCAAATATCTCGCTAGTGCTGAAGTACATTCACACATATACCAGAAGGTTTCCAACACAAGTATCATCACTCTTAAGAACGGCAAAAAAAAGGAGGTAGCACTGACAGACACCTTGATTAGAGAAGCACTGCATTTAGAGCTCCCTACTCGTGCCCTCACACTAGTCACAGCCTACAAGTACCCAGATCGAATGACTAGTATTCCCTTAAGCATGCTTTGCAAAACTGATCGAAGGAGGAATACAGAACTGGGTCAGCTATTTCACCACAGAGCTTCAAGAGTGTTGTCGTAGCAACACAAGGAAGGTAAATTGTGTCTACATGCTATCAACATCAAACTCCCTTCTTCCATGATCACACAAGTTCTGCAACTCTACTTGATGTGGGAAACCAATCGCCACCAAAAGTTTTTTGACCACCATCCATAGCATCTATATCACCCACCACTTCTAGATCCAGTGCCCACTCTTGTACTCATCAACCTTCATAGACCAACATTCCCAAAACCATTAGCCCCACCATCGTTGCCACTCTATCCACATCCTATTACTCTCTCTCTCTCTCTCTCTCTCTCTCTCTCTCTCTCTCTCTCTCTCTCTCTCTCTCTCTCATGGAAATGTGTATGTATTATGTACAGCTATCTACAAGAGCCACATGGCTGCCATCTCAAAGTCCAAAGTCACATGCAAGAAAGGAAGGAGGCTAAGCAACCCCTGCCATCAAGAATCTAGAATCCTAGAAAGGAGTAGCTCGTAATGCTCGAATCCATGGATCAGCTTTAAGCTGATTAATCACATGTCCCTTGACCATGGAAGAAATCTGCAAGAGCAAAAGACCCCGAATGTAGCCAAGGTGATCACAACATCAAACAATAAAGCATTCCTGGTCAACCATATATGCCATGCCCTAGTCCATCAGAAGAAGTCAAAAATCACATCATGCTCTGGCTCGAGTAATCCATTTAGAGCATGACTGAAGACCCACATAGTTGCCATCATGAACAAAATACCAGATCCGAGACAGATAATCCCAGACACATCTAGCCACTGTGCAGCAGTGAATGAAGAGGTGACTAGATGTCTCCATACATGTGGTGCAGAAGAAGCAATATCCTCTCTCTCTCTCTCTCTCTCTCTCTCTCTCTCTCTCTCTCTCTCTCTCTCTCTCTCTCTCTCTCTCTCTCTCTCTCTCTCTCTTTGTAATAGAAGATATATTTCCAAAAATTACTTTACAAATGGCCACATGGCCACCATGTGATGTACTAGCTTTCCTTCACTAATTACTCCGAACCACATGTGTAGCTTGGAGTACCCTCATCCAATATATAGCCGTGTCTCTCTCCACCAAATGAGTTGACCGCAAAGGAAGAGACTTGCCACAATAGTAGCCTTTTTTATACGACCTATGTGAGCTATAATACAACCTTTTGCATCAAATATGAAGGCATTCTTGGTTAACCCAGATATGCCACAAACCTGCCCACTTGAAAAAATATGTGAGCTATAATACAACCTTTTGCATCAAATATGAAGGCATTCCTGGTTAACTCAGATATACCACAAACCTGTCCACCTGAAAAAATGAAAGAAAACTCTCTCTCTCTCTCTCTCTCTCTCTCTCTCTCTCTCTCTCTCTCTCTCTCACACACACACACACACACACACACACATGTAAATATATATTACATATAATATTATATTTTATTATATTGACATATACCTATATATGCATATATGTTTGTATTTATAGAATAAATAAATTTACATATACACATGATTTTAGTTAATTAAATTTTAATTTAGATTAATGTGGGTAGGGATGCATGGTGAGGTGTGCTCACTCTTGTATAAATGCATCTTACATGTAATGTCTTTTACATTGTCCTTCTTTTAGATTCAATCGAGGAGATTCAGAGACATTTGGATGCCTTACATGATTTTTGCACTTAGTAGGACCTCATCATCGTTAACCTTAGTAAAACCAAGGTATTGGTGTTCAATACCTCTACGTCTTCGCATCTAGATTAAAGCTTCACATAGAGAGGAAATCCTGTGGAGTTAGATTAAATTTTAATGTAGATGGGGATTTGTGGTGAGGTGTGCTCACTCTCAAATAAATGCATCTTACATGTGATGTCTTTTGTCTTTTCTTTACAATGAGAGAGAGAAAGAGCGAGACATCTACACGTTGAAATTTTCATCATCAAGCTCTCTCCTCTCAAGGAAATCATTAGGTAAGAAGGGATAGCTCTCCTTTCAAAATTTGAGATGAGATAAGAGAATTCAAAATTAAAAGATGTAACGTAAACCGCTCCTCTTTCTCCCTTTGCCCTCTCCCTCCTCTCCTTTGGCCACATGGAAGGGAAAAGAGCTCACACACACACACACATATACATACATACATATGTGTGTGTGTGTGTATATGTATGTATGTATGTATGTATGTATGTGCGTACGTGTGCGTGTGTGAGAGAGTATATGTGTGCACTTTCTCCCTTTGTCCTCTCCCTCCTCTCCTTTGGCCACATGGAAGGGAAAAGAGCTCACACACACACACACACACATATACATACACACACACATACATACGTGTGTGTGTGTGTGTGTATGTATGTATGTATATGCGTACGTGTGCGTGTGTGAGAGAGTATACGTGTGCATGTGTGTGTGTGTACGTGCACGTGCGCGCGTATATGTGTGCGTGTGTGTAAGTAAATGTGAATGTAAATAAAAACACACATGTATACACATAAATATATATGTATACACATACATATATATTTATATTTATATTTTATTAAAACCTACTTTTATTTTCTGTCACACACACATGTACACACCCTCACATGCACTAGTGCAAACCACATACACTCTCACACACAGAAATTCTCTCTCACTCTCTCTCTCTCTCTCTCACACACACACACTCTCTCTCACTCACTCTCTCTCTCTCTCTCTCACACACACACACACATGCAAATATATTATATTTAGACACATATACCTATACATATATGTGTATTTATAAATATGACTATATAACTATATATATATATATATATATATATATATACGTAATTTTAATTAATTAAATTTGAATTTAAATTAACTTTGATAAGGTGTGCTCACTCTTAAATAAATGCATCTTACATGTAATGTCTCTTTGTTTCTCTCTCTCTCTCTCTCTCTCTCTCTCTCTCTCTCACACACACACACACACACACATGTACATACAGTCTCTCTCTTTATTTCACACTCTCAAATGTTGAAACTCTCTCTCTCTCTCTCTCTCTCTCTCTCTCTCTCTCATACACACATGTACAAACCCGCATATACACTAAAACGCACACTCTCTCCCTCTACATACACTCACATGGAAACTCTCTCTCTCTCTCTCTCTCTCTCTCTCTCTCTCACACACACACACACACACTCCCTATCTCTACACACGCACTCTCCCACACATAGAAACTATCTTTTACACACGCATGCATACTCTCTCTCACTCTTACATGCTTGCATACTGTCTCACACACATGCATACTCTCTCTCTCTCCCCCCCCCCTTTACACACACATACACGTGCAAATATATATTATATATAATATTATGTTTTATTATATTCAAATACATATACCTATACATACATATATATGTGGATTTATAAATGTAAATATATGTATACACTACACACACATATGATACAATTAATTAAATTCTAATTTAGATTAAATATTAATGGATGATACAATTAATTAAATTCTAATTTAGATTAAATATTAATGGATGGGGACGCGTGGTGAGGTGTGCTCAAGCTCAAACAAATGCACCTTACATGTAATGTCTTTTGTTTTTCTTTACAATGAGAGAGAGAAAGAGAGACATCTACATGTTGAAATCTTACAACATATCGCTCACCTTTTAAGAGCTTTTAAGAGGGAGGTCTATATTTTCTCTCTCAAGGAAATGAGTGGGTAAGAAGAGATGGCCTCTTTTCCAAAATTAAGATGACATGAGAAAATTCAAAATTTGACGAGGGACACATGAATCGCTTCACTATTTGCCTTGGCCCTCTACCTCCTCTCCTTTGGCCACGTGGAAAGAGAACTTGTGTATGATAAGAGTAAAGAATATAATCTCTCTCCCTCTCTCTCTCTCTCTCTCACATTCCCCATAGAAAGTAAAGACACTAGCACCTAGCCACCTCACCAACTTTTAAGCTCTTCAATTACCTTAAAATCTTTGAAAAACAATTCAATTTTGCATGGGTCAAAAAGATGCTCTCCACATTACAACTACCCCACAGTGTGGCGACTGCCTTAAATCAACTATAGGCATGGTCCAAGCCTCACACACGTGACACAACAAGCAAGCCAAGCCAACTTGATTATCCCATGAAGAAAAAGTAATAACCTTGGTCCTTAGCTTTGGTGGCCCCCTCCCATTTGAATAAGTATGTAAAAATTTATAATTTATCTTCGAAGTTGGAAAGCTTTCATGATATTGTGTGAGTATTGTAAAAAATAAGATGCAAATATTCATCAAAAATAAGATTAGCGGCCCAATTTTGTGAGAAGCATTAAAAGGCTAACTCTGAATTACTAGCTATGATCTCCAAATAAGATTAGTGGCCCAATTTTGTGAGAAGCATTAAAAGGCCAATTCAGAATACTAGTTATGCAAATGTCAAATTGGAAGCTCAATTTTGGGAGAAGCATTAAAGGACTAAACTCTGAATACTAGCTATGACCTCCAAATGAAAACAGTCCATTTGGATGGGGGATAAGCTACATCATTAAAGAGGAACAACACATATCACCAGCAGCTAAGGTCCCTACCAGTGCTCGGAAAAAAATGTTTTTTTAACCCTTAAAGGTAGTGCTAAAACCTAACCAGGATTTAGACCTAAAATTCTCTAAAAACCATACCAATTCCGAGATTTATAACTAAAACATGTAAATTTCATCCCTTGAAATTAAAGACAATGCCGAATTCCAACCGGGATTTAGACCTAAAATTCTCTAAAAACCATACCAATTCCGAGATTTATAACTAAAACATGTAAATTTCATCCCTTGAAATTAAAGACAATGCCGAATTCCAACCGGGATTCAGCCGGGAAAATTACACTACAACACGATCAATGTGCTTCCTTTCTTCTCTTTTCCTCGTGCTCGTCAAACTTTTGGTTCAAATGTAACAACAATGATGCCAATGCTGTTGCATTGCCATCACTTTCCAAGCGTAGTCAAAGCTGAATGTCTTCAATTGCCATTACTTTCCAAGCATAGTCAAAGCTGAACGTCTCCAATTGAATCAGCTATTATTAGAAAATTCATAATGCTCAATGTCTACACGATTGCATGTGGTAGACAGTTGAAAACTAAGACTCCCTTATGGGAATGTCCTTAATCCTACAAATCACTTTCAGCAGCTTCGCTCCCTGTTTTGCCATTGACAGCAACTAGTTCAGTATCAAAGACGAGAGTTGCACCACCTGCGTCGCATTGGAATGTCATAAAGACTTCTGTTAGAGAGGTAGTGAAATATCTCTTGCGTAAAATCCAGTAAAAAATAACAGTAATTCAAGAAGTCCAAGTTTCAAGCCGATGTGAATCATGAAACACACTTTGATTCAAAGCTAGCTTCCAACTCCAGCTAGATGCACCTTAGATATAGAAACAGATCCTAACCATACAAGCATGCAAAGTTTATGAAAAGTTCCCAGTCTCCTTGAGACGGCAGCATGCACCACATGAAGACCATGAAGAACCCATCACAGGATGCAGCAGTTGACAGTTCAGAGCAAGAACATGAAACTAGCCAGCTTGAATCACATTGTCTTGACATAGCATTTGAGCCCATGGTGACCACAAGCAAGAAGACATTGAAACAGGTTTCACACGATATGAGAATTGAACAGCAGATGTTTGGAGCATTTTATACACCCAAAGCCACAAGAAATTGGGGCTTTTCAAAAATTAGTATAAAGTTGGCCTAATTACAGCTTCTGCCCCATCAAGAATTTGGGGCTTTTCTCAAATGTTGAGGAAATCATCAAATTGAAGACCTCACACTGACAAAAATTTGAGGCTTCTCCAAAAGAAAGCCTTCTCCATCAAATTGACCATGCTACATCAACAAAAATTTGGGGATTCTTCATTGCAGCTCCCAAATCGAGCATTAACGGGGCCTCTAAGCCTAAAATGATAGCCAAGTGTTAACCGCTTTTGGCAACGGCATCAAAAATTTGGGAATTTTAGAGTCTACATGTGTGAAAGCCTTTTTCCATCCGACGCCACTAGCAAGGTAGCATATGGCCATGGAAGTGTGATGGAAGCATGGGCAAGGCTGTGGGCAGGCTATGGGCGCCCATTGACCAATTCAATAAAGGGAAGAGCCCATCTGGGTAAAGGCGCCCGAGCAAAAAGGGAAAAAAAATACATTTATTTGTCCTCTTTTCCTTGGTTGGCCAATTTCAACAGGTCTACTTACTCATGAGGTTATCTCCAATCATCTCAAGCATATGCGTGTACTTGGAGTCTGGACACTAATCTACAGATTAGGGATCTAATCCAACAAGGTTAGGGGACCCTGGGATTAGGGATTAGCATGCGGATACTTGGCTAGGGTTCCTAGATTGATAAAACAAGCTTAATGACTTTTTATAACAAGTTAGCTTTTATGGCATAGTTAGTTATCACTATATAAGTGAGCTTGGGTTATTATGAGACAGTTGTGCGGATGCACCATTGAAGGTTTGGCTTGGACCAGGAGAGCGGACATGCTCACGCCATGCACATGGCGAGAATATAGGTTGGCGTGTCGAAGGCCTACATGCGCTTTGGTGGTATGGGATGCCAGAGTTAGACACGGGCCTATGGGATTGTGTAGGAAGCTCCAGCCTTGGCTTAAGGAAGATTGGTGGATGCCGGTCATGGTTTGGGAGGTGAGCTAGCCTGCTATCTCATGATTTGGTTTAGGACTAACCTTGGTTTTCAGTTGTGTTTAGGGCAGATTTTGGGAAGGACTTTACAGTTGGTATCAAAGCACAAGTTCATGAATGCTAAGCTTGTGCAGAAGTTGGGAGTGGAGATGCAGTGAAGTGATTACCAGTATCGTCACTTGTGTCAACATGCCGTCAGGCGCACAGTTTTGGGATCAAGAGGCGTCTCAGTATTATAGAGAGCTACTCGGAGCCACTAGATTTCATGATTATGAATCTAGATAGAGTAGATGTTATTATAGGAAAAGAATGGTTTCATAACCACCACGATGTATGGATAGATTGGAAGGGTCATAAGCTATCTTTCATCATGGACAATGTCTAGTTTCGTCTACAGGGTAATTTGATAAACTTAGTTGAACTTCATAATATAGTAAAGTATTTATTATGAAGTGTTTCAATGTGTTCTAGATATCATGTCATCTGATACTAATTGAGAGTTTAATTCAATTAGTCCTAATGTATGGGAGACACGCGCTTTCCAGAACATCATCAAGGCAAATTTTCTTGATGTTTTCCCAGCTGAGTTACCTCATGGTCCTCTGGTCAATCATAAGATTGATTTAGCTTCAATGTCTCAGTGTGTGAACATTGCGTTTTACAGGATGAGCTAGGTAGACGAGGATGAGATTGCCCGAAAGTTGTCGTAATATCTTAGAATGGGATAGATTCGTAAGGTCCGTAAGAGCTATCTTTCGTCATCCAATTTTGTCTATAGGGTGATTTTGATGTCCCATCCACTACTCTTATAAACTCAGTTGAACTTCATAATATAGTATTCTAATTATGAAGTGTTTCAATGTTGTTCTAGGTATCATGTCATCTGATGCTAATTGTGAGTTTAATTCAATTAGTCTTGATGTATGGGAGACACAGGATTTACAAAACTTCAAGGCAAAGTTTGCCGATGTTTTCCCAGCTAAGTTACCTCATGGTCTTCCACCCAATCAATTAGCCAGCCAATCGATTGATTTAGTTCCAAGGTCTCAACCTGTGAGCATTGCGCCTTACAAGATGAGACAACTAGAAGAGGATGAGATTGCTTGACAATTGTCAGAATATCTTAGGATGGGACAGATTCGTAAGAGTGAATCTCCTTGGGAGACACTGGTACTTTTGAAGCACAAGAAGGACGAAAGATGGAGAATGTGTGTAAACTATAAAAATTTGAATAAAGTTACAATCAAGAATAGATATCCCCTTCCTATAGCCGATGACTTGATTCATAGATTGCAAGGAGCTTCCTATTTTATGAAGATTGACCTTCATAGTAGTTATTCCCCGAAAACCCATCTTTGGCACATCTTCAAATTTAATCCGAATTTGATGATACCCAACACGAAGATCAATCTTTGTGAAGTATTTGGCTCCACTTATACGATCAATGAGATCATCCATTCGAAGTAATAGATACCCATTTCTGAGAATGTCCATGGGCAATTCTTGCACATGACATCCCCCTCTGCTAAACTTGATGACAAGATTCCAACCTATTCTTGGACTATCATCATCCCATTCTTTTCCCAAAGTCCCTCTGTCATCCATCCATCCCTGGCAACCCTTTTCTCTAAAAACCCGGCCCGGTCTCCAAAACCACTCTGACTCTGACTCTGAATAAGATCTATGCATCTGTTCCATCCAGTCCCCAATCCATTCCTGCCCTGACTCTGAACACTGTCTTGGTCTTCATTCCTGAGAAATGAGTCTGGCACTCTCACATCACCCCTTCGAGGATAATCCTCCCCTGGGACCGTTGCCCAGAAACCTATCTGGCTCACAAGACTGCCATCCCCTCTGGCTTTGTGGAACACCACCAACAAACCTCCTGGGAGCTCTTCTCGATCTTGTGTTCCTTGCCTTGGGCTTCGTACCCGTGCACTTTCGTGTACCTTGGACCTGTACACCATCATATGGGATTGAATCAATGTATAGCTTTGCTGAGCTTGATGCTCTAATACCAATGTTACATGCAGAAGCTCTTGGAGTCTTCTTTCAGCCCTGAACACCATCTAGAACATGCTGATGCAAAAACGCAAACAAAAGAGAGAGAGAGAGAGAGAGAGAGAGAGAGAGAGAGAGAGAGAGAGCTGGAATTTCAGTATATTCATATGGTATAAAAAGATATCCAATTCTACAGCCCTAGACTGCCTTGCATAAAAGGTGAAATACACCAAAATCTATCCTACTCTAAGGACCCAACTCAAACAGAGTTGAATGATCTATCCAATGAGCACATACGCCTATTTATAGGCTTCTTGAACCCTTGGAATGCTGGCCGACGGTCGGCCAGTCGACTGGCATACTTCTCCATTAAACGCTAAGCGCCTGCAGCCGCCAGCAACCCTGGTACAACCGACTCCTAATTGGTTCAGGCGACAGACCTTCCTGCAACCTACAGCCTCTTCCAAGTCTTCCATGCCTTGCTCCAAGTCCACACTAGCCACTTCTGCACCTTATGCTCCAACTTCTGGTTCTAAATGCTCTTTTTCTGGCTGCCCCTTCTGGATTAGCTTCTGAGAATGTCCATGGGCAATTCTTGCACATGACTTTTTTTTTGAGAAACCAAAAAAATCAGCTGAAACGTTTCTTGCGTTTCGGGGTTTTGGGCTCCAGATACGTGTTTTCATGTGACTATGATTGCATGGATGTCATTG
This sequence comes from Cibotium barometz, assembly GCF_041138505.1. Classification (NCBI taxonomy): domain Eukaryota; kingdom Viridiplantae; phylum Streptophyta; class Polypodiopsida; order Cyatheales; family Cibotiaceae; genus Cibotium; species Cibotium barometz. Next base: position 47,418,149 of record NC_141048.1, on the reverse strand, counting down.
GAAATCTCGCATGTGATGCCCATGAAGCTTGTATTTTGAGAAATCCTTGATAATATAATCATATTACAAGGGGGGTCGGCCCTTTTTGGCCCTCTTGCAATGTCATTTAAATTTCAACATTGCTATCTTATTTGGTTTTGTGCCATTTCATCTTATTTAATAGTATTAATAGGTTGTGTGTGTCAAGATTGTGCTCAACCCTTTTTGGGGCAATTACATTGGTATCATAGCCTACGATCTTCCTCCTTCCTGTGTGGAAGACGATCCTATCTTGCATACACTAATTGTTAGTGCTTTTAAACATTATGGCAAGCCATATAGGTAGTGAAGTGAATGTATATTCAAGAAGGCAAGCCCTTGGAGAACACGTTGTCAAAGATGTACACCATGGAACCCATGTAAATTATGAACACTACGTTGAAAATGTATCTCATGCATTCCGTGGTGATTATGCACACGAGGGACAGCCATCCCATAGTAAAGGGAAAGACCGTGGTGACTATGTAAATGAAGGACAACCTTCCGGGTAAAGAGAAGGTGCAAGACACTAATGAGCTTGATGCTATGCAAGCTGAGATGGAAAATCTCAAGAGGCAGCTACATGAGAAAGATGCCCAATTGAAGAGTTTGCATGAAGATCTAGAAGTTAAACAAGTATTGGATGCACAAAGGCACTCAACTTTTGTGAATGATGCATTGGAGACTGTTACACTAGAATTGGGTGTCAAACCAAGAGAGATGGCACTCTCTTTTCTCATTGATCAAGGTGATGTGATGGAGGGAAAACATGTGAGCTTATGTTCCAAAAGCCACCTCGTCTGAACCCTCTTGGATCCGCTTCCGCAAAGCTCCAATTCAACGAAAGGGAAGAGGTGACAGTAGTCTCTCACCATGCCTCTACTACACATGGAATCCCATCTCACAAGCATGCTTCATTTCTAGGTACACATTGTAGAGAACCAACTCATGTTTTGGTTCCTACAAGGAATGAATTGGATCGTTACATTCCTCATGGAGATAAAGGCAAAAGGAGAGCCAACATTAGTGAGGAGGATGTCCATCATTGTAAGAGGGCCAAAGAGTTCAAGGTAGGAGACATCTATAAAATTTGAGAACTACCATGGCGAGTATGACTCCACAAGAGCTTTATCTTTCATCTCCCAATTTGACATTGCTTTTCATGAGAGAGAGTTCACAAAACTTGCTAGCCTAAAAGTAAACAAGCCAAGGAGGTACCGAGCAAGCCAAAGAATCTTTTTGGCAACAAGCTTAACAATTCAAAGGTATTTCTCAAGCAAAACTTCTTTAATATGAAAATGAATGAGAGTAATACCCTAAGAGAACATTTGAGTGACACAGACTCTATTCTTCAGCAACTTGCTAGCCTAAAAGCAAACGTTGATGATGACATGAAGGCAATTCTTCTATCTAGTATAGAAGGGGTTTCAAGTGACCAGAGAAATGGCCTACGATGAGATGGTTGCGGTCCTCATAGATGAAGTTCACCGCACCAAAGAGCAAGCTGAAGTTGCACTTGAATCACACAAAGTCACAAAGCTATGCTCTCAAAGTTCGAAGGTAAGAAGGAAGGCAAGCCATTCAGATGCAACTTTTGCAAGAAGCTTGGACACAATGAAGACAAGTGCTTCAAAAAGATGGGCAAAGAGTAGGAGAAGACACATGCCAATCGTGTACAAGAAGATGAAGATGAAGATGAAGAAGAAGCATCCACACCAGCATAAGACAAAGCATTCACAAGATTATGATCCAGTCTTCTAATTTATCATGTGTGTGAGTCTGTGGGTTCTCTGCTCGGGAACACCAAAACTTAAGCAAACATTGCTAGTACCTACTAGCCAATGAAATTCAAAGGATGAAACGATCCTAAGAACCACTTTGTATTTGCTATCTAGCTGTAGTTGCATGGGACGGGAACAAGAACCGGGACATGGACATGGACGAAAACAAAAAATGTCTATACAACAAAAATGGCTTGAAACTAGGAAACAACAATTAAATAGTATAAACACAAGGTAAAATTGTAAAAATCAATAGAAATGAGGGTAAAAGTTAAAGGAAATAGAGGAGAAACATGGGAGGATCATACATTGAAGGAGAAGGCAAGAAACTTTGGGAAAAAACAAAACTTAGAAGGAAATGTTTCAAGAGAAGGTAAGAAAATTAAAAACAAAAATGATAGCTTGAGAGAAATGGCATTTCCACACTTTTTTCTAGGAAACAACCATTTCATGCTACTATGTTGTGTATGTATGTATACATGTTCATAGATGTGTGTGGTACGCATGCATGCATACCTGTCTATATGCCAATGTGAATTTATATACATCCACTTAAGGTGGAGATATAGAAAGTCAATGTCACTTGCCTGGAATTTTCGGTGGAGAACCTTGTGCCCCATATCCTAGTTTAGAAGGAATTTTCAACTTTCTCTTCTCACCCACGCACATCCCAAGAAGGCCTTGATCCCAACCTACAAAACATAGTTGCAAAAAGATTGATAATCTCATGGCAGATTTTCAACTTGTAAAGGGATTAAGTCAGACATTAAACCTTTTATAACATGGCCAGCTCCCAGTTCAAACTCAATTGGGTCGCCCCTAGGATAACTTGAGTCGAATTCTGTTCCGTCAGTGAGGGTTCCCTAAATTGTATCAATATAAATTTTAGAACCGCAATTTGAATTAAATATGTATTTTGAGGGGAAGAAATGTCTAAGATAACAACCTATGCACAAGTGTCAGCACGCATACATTTACATATGTCCGTGCACACATATATACACCCACACATGCATGCATGCACCTGATTACCCTCCTCGTGGTGAAGGAAGACCTAGCTATGAAAAAAGATAGCACTACCAATGCAGTCTTCTTTTTTCATTCAGTTAAGTGCACACTGCATATATACACACATGCTAAATACACATATACATGCAAGCACACAAACATTGTCACCTACGCCTCAATCCAATGCCTCATAGACATGATTATTCCTTGCAATAATGGAAAACGTTAAGAGGAAGTATATGCACAATCTGAAGCAGTTTTGACAGCCCTATAGGTGCCCACGATATGCACCAATGGTTGGGACAAGTATTGGGCACAATATGGACACATTTTATGACAATTTTTATGGCCTCAAAAGGAATGGCCGACCTGAATACAACTTGCTATCAAAATCATTATATAAAAGCAAGTTACACTCATTCATAAGCATTCAGAGATAGAGGTGAGGTTTCTAAGCTAAGACCAAGGGCATGCATAGCGCTAAGCGTTCTATGCGTAAGTCTTGCATATAGCAATAGTTTTGCATGAAGATTGAGTCAAGTCTAGACCTTAGTAAGTATCCGCTCATCACATCTTTTCTTCATAATCAACCCAAAGAATCTCAGGTTTTTGGAGCAGATTTCCAAGTTTTGGATCTCTTTGTTGCACGAAACAGAAAAGCAAGAAATCAAGTGGGATGATTCCTGAAGGTTTTTTTTTTTTTTGGAAGCCCCTATTCCTCCTTTTGGGGGATGCAATGCACCACTCACACACACCACGGATGTCAAGGTTTGAACTCGGGTCCATTCATTTGGGTAGGGTAGAAAGGCCCAGGCTAGACCACTCAAGCTAGAGCCCCCTGACATTCCTGAAGGTTTTGAGATAGCCAATTGGCAGAGATTCACAAGAAGGTCTGAGCACATGGTACCAAGCTGACATGAGCATACCCATGCATATAAATTCATATTTACATGTTACACCCTCACACTTTCCTAGCATTGAAGCCATACACATGTACATGCATACATACCTACACATGCATAAATACACATGTACATGCATAAATACGTATGCACATGCAACCATACATATGTAAATTCACACACACATATGTATTACACCACCAAGCTGAGCTTTATCACTTTCTCAGCTGCAAAGGCACAGCTGGTGAAGACTAAGGGAGCACTAAAAAGCAAACCAAAAGCGGTCTTTTCTTTCTCATTCGAGGAATAACAGGTTTGGGCTCTAGATTGAAAGAATGAGCATAAACAAGCTAGATGCAACAATGAGTCATTTGCACCTAGTAGGCATCAAAAGACCAATCAATCTAATGTGAATGACAAGGTAGCAGCTCATGATACACACACACACACACACACACACACACACAAAACTAAGATATATGATATATGCCAAGATCGACTAATTTCTTTACAGGCGTATTTTGCAATCTTATATAGAACAATAGACAACATAGAAAAAGGAAGAAGGGGAAGAAGGAGGGGGGGGGGGGGGGGGGGGGGGGGGGGACATTTTCAAAATGATCATAATTTTATGGAAAAAAAAAACCCAAAAACGACCCACTAGTAAAAAGACATGACTTACCCTGTAGTGCACTTTGACGGTGTCACCCTTGTGAGCTTGTATTTCGCATGTTTTGGGCTTGAACTGAAATTTCAAAAGCATTAATAAATAATTTGTTTAGAAAATAAATAACTAATGAAGGCTGCTAAAAACAGATCAGGACACCACCTTCACTCCTATCTGGAGCTCTTTGACTTCACCTTCCTTCTTCTTGGAGCTCACTGCAAAAGCGAAACAATTAGGGTTTAATCTTTTGCTTAGCGATGAAGTACAAGAAATTATGCAGTTAAATCACAGATCGATCGATCTCTCTCTCTCTCTCGCCTTCACCTTGTGGAACTATGGAGCTTAGACACAAGACTCCCACGAAAAGCACAGAAAGACAGATGTGGACACTAGCCATCTCTCTCTCTCTCTCCTACCAAACTCTAATTAAAGAAATATGTGTTTTGTAAACTTCTTATTTAACGATTAGTGAGCGGAGTCTTAGCGCCTCATGCCTTTCTTTAATTTTTGTTATTTAACAAGCCCGAGAGACAAGAAACCAAACAAAAAAAACGGAATATGTGTTAGCAAAACCTAAGAGTCCACCGGTGCCCAATTTTGTTTTTGTATTAATTCATTGGTGAGGAGGGGGTTTTAATTGTATGGAGCCTTAGCAAATGGTAAGGTTGAGGTGCGCTGGTTGTAAATGTAAGGCTATCAACTTTAGCATTAAAAAAGCAATCCATCGTTTTCGTAACTGGTTCCCCATTGGCAGGCCTCCAACTAGCATGCACCGTATGAACACCTTCCCTTGTTGATATGGAATCTTAGACCACCAGCCCTATAAGATTACTTCCTTCCACCATGCCCTACTCTTCCTGATGTTCTATACCCTAATAGCCTTCTCAGTGATCCAGCACTTGTCTTCTACCAGGTACACTTGATTTGTTGTACGCTAGACATTGTCCTGAGGCTTTCTAAATGCCCAATCTAACCAAAGGTTGATGATCCTCCAACTAAGGAATATCACCAAACAGTGTAAGTGCTACCCTCACCTTCTCCCATAATTGTACATATCCACGTGGAACCCGAAAATATTGATGAATTTTTCAAAAAGACAATAAGCGGCCTCTACGTAGCAACAAAGCATCCAAAATTCTCACTAGTCCCAATCGAGCCATTCTATTGAATTTTGGCCGCTCAACAAGTTTATCAGGCCACTCCAGAAATCGTGAAGTAGCCAATACCTCACCTACCATAGAATTCAACTACAACCGATCCAAAGGCTTCCATTTAGTGTGTGCCAACACCTCCTTCCATGAGATCATCAAATGAGAAAGGAGAGGTGAAGCCACCACTCGAACTTGTTGGGAACCATTCACTATATCCCACCATGTACCATCAATCTTGGTATTATCATGCATAAGTACGACCTCCTCTATGAGGGCCTTGGCCATTACCACCCATGGCTCTTGAGATACACATATATCTTGCAATAAAGGCCATCTCCTAGAGCGACCATATGTAATCTGACATCTAATAGGGCTACCCCTCCACTACTCTTCGAAGTAGTAACATGTTCCCAAGAAATCCACGTCTGTCCTGGCTTATTTCTTACTCTTTTCCATAGCATAAATTGAATTGGCTATTGTATCTGATGTAAAGCTTTGCCCATCCATGGCAATAAAGACAAGAAAAAAGATATCATGCTAATCATAATGGATTGTGTCACTTTGAGCCGAACATGCATAGGCCGACCTTGAGATTTCCAATACACAAACTTATCATTTATCCTTATAGAAATCCATGCCAACAAAGCTTGTGAATTAACATCAACTCTAATCGGATAACCCAAGTGGCATGTGATGCATCCCCTTTGTATAACCTACCTATTCCATCCCAAACCAGGCAAATCGCTCTCGGTACAGCTTATTAGAGTAGATTTCTACATATTAATGCATTACCCTGAAGCAAGACTAAAAGTATCCCAAACTGCCATAGCCTTCTGAACATTATCTCTTTTAGCCTTAAGGAACATGAAAGAATCATCTGCCAATGCCTGGCTGACCATTTGCTCCCTGCTTGGAAGTGTAAGCCCTACAACTTCACCATTCTCCACTAGCTTATCCAGTCGATAAGATTGGATGTGTAACAATTACAAACAAGAGAGGGCTAAGTGGGCATCCCTGCCTGCCTGACTGATCTCGTCAAATGAATGGGCTCAGTCACCCCACCATTAATCATAAGCCTAGCCAATAGTATAAATCAAAGAAGACATGCGAGGGCGAAATCCCATAGCCTGCATAAGTTGTGAAAGAAAGACCAACTAATGTAATCATAAGCCTTTTCAATATCCAGTTGAATCATAACCACCTCTTGCCTTTTCAATATCCAGTTGAATCATAACCACCTCTTGCCTCGAAGCCCTTGCATAATCAATTCCAATTTGTACATTCATTATATTATGCAAAATATTATGACCTTTAATAAATCCATATTACCTTAGATGAATCAAAGTAGGAAAAAAACACTACAACCTATTGGCCAAGACCTTTGCAAATATCTTATATATGGCCCCCATCAATGTGATTGGTCTCCATTGACATAGATTAACTGGGGATAGAACTTTAGGCAGTAAATGTATAAGCCCAATCTTCCAACTCGCAAGCATGATACCTGTATTCCACACCTCCTATAACAAAAGAAGGGAGAGGGGCCTTTAACTCATCAACATACTTCGTGAAAAGCTCATTGGGAAGCTCATCCCATCCTGGACTTTTCCCTTTAGGCAAATGCTTCAACACAGCTTCCACCTCATTCTCATAAATATCTCTTTCCAGTTCGTTTACAGAAACATCCGATACCTAGTGAGACGAACCAAGTGAAATAAAGAGTCTCTAGCTGCAATGACATCATGAGATATGACCTCCTGCAGCCCCAACAAATGGCGATAAAAATTCACACATCTAAAACACAAGCAGGATCAGTAATCAATACTCCTTGCCTATCTTGTGTCCTGACAATATTCTCACGTGCATGCTTTTGCTGCAAATGAGCAAAGAATGTATGTGATTGACAATTAGTATCCATTCGAGCCATAAGCTTATATCTCACAATTTGATTCTCATACAATGCTGCAACCTAATGGGACAGCCAATCAATAGCTATCTAAATGTCAGGGCAAGAACCGTCCTCTTGAACCACTTGGTTTAAATCAACCAATAACAATTCTAGGTTTCGCAACTTCTCCCTAAAATATGATGCATTATGAATCCCATAATGGCGAGCAAGCTTTTGAATATTGAACATACAACACTCCCAAGCTGACACCCCGATAGAGATTACATGGCCTTGAAAGTTTTGTTACACTTGCAACATAAATTGATCGACAGAATGGCTATGCATCTCCAATACTAAAGGGAAATGATCTGACAAAATATGATTATATTCCACCTGCATGGATAATATCTTTGGCAGAAACAAATCATACTGGCAAATATACATTTGTTCCAGACGAGCTCTTATACCCACGTACAGTTGTTGAGAGGCATATGTAAATCCTCTCTCATGCGGGTGTAGCCATGACCACATATCTTGTTCCAAAACTTGATTGGCAAACACATTCCAGCTGAGCCTCTCCGACCCATCCATAATAGAGTGAGGTGTAGAAGCATGCTCTGGCAATTCACATACATTAAAATAGCCCAACACAAATCTAGGCTTAGCGTTGCACAAACACAATAGATTGCCACATAACTGACAACGTTGTGCAACACCATTAGGTGCATAAAGCCCCAGAAGCCATAATGTTTCATCCATAAACTCCACTTCCACAACAATGAACTGCCCCCGGATGTCCTGCATAACCAATGATGGCTTAAACTCAAATTTCATTGCAAATCATGACCATGCCCACTATAAAACACATGAAATTCCTTTTGTAATCATATACTTGTCCAACCATGGAATGTTGTTTATGCTCCAAAACATATCCCATTGACCTTAAAACACATTACGCCACATGCAATAATTCTTGGATGGTGATCACACACCTTTTACATTCCAAAGAGCAATCTTTATAATCCATCAAAACAGAAAGCCAATCAATGAGAGGTACCACCATCGGCCTCTCTTCTTTAAAATATTGCACAGGATCGTCAATGCCTTCTCTCTCCATCTCTTCCCAAACTCTTCGTAGCAAAACATCCACTCGTTCCTTCTCACCTAAAGTACGGGGATCACTAGGGGATGTATCATGTCTCCACTTGACATCCAAATACTTTTTGTCCCACGCTGAGACCATAGCCCCTTTTTTCATCAAATAGAAGAGGAAAATTTACCTGATTTTCTTTCATAACTCGAGGTCTTAGATTATATCGAGAGTGTGAAACCCTACCTTGGTTATCTTTCTCTCGAGTCCATCTTGCGGCACCAAGACGAAATGATGAAGAGGCACCATGACCAGCACCCACATTTTGATTACCACAAGAAGTAGCTGCTTGAGGAGCGCCTCTCTTCGCCACCACAAGCCAAGGTTATCTTTTGTATCTGCCAAAACTCATTTACCTTTGTTTGCCACAAAACTTGTTTACCTTTATCTACCACTTCCTCACTTTTTGTTTTGCTTCTTGTTTGCCCTTCTCTATATTCAAACCAGATGGCAAAACATGAGCTAATGTATCCTTATGAGTTGGACCCTAGGACACATTCGGTTATGGTTGAGCATTCACCTCCTCTGGACACTCTGAAATGAAGTGACCCATCTCCACACAACGGAAGCAATGGCCTACAAACGATCCCCACTTTAATTTGAAATACAAAGGATCAAATCCATCCACGCATAACCTCAATTGTTGAGGTTGGGACTTCCCAATATCCCATAACATGCAAACCCTGTTTTTATTATTGGACGTCATTCTAGCTCCACCAACACCTCCCCAATAGTACGCATGGCCAATGCTAACAATTCCAACATAGTTGATGGAAATTCTATAACCTCCACCCAAATAGGGCATGCCTAGTGCAACATATCTCTATACTCTGCCATAGAGCACCAAGGTACAACATGCACCAATTGTTCATTTAGAAATAACGAGACTTTCTGCATAACCAAATCTCAAACTTCTTTGGATAGAAATAGGACCTCATAGAATCCTTTGGGACCGTCAAAGATCTTCTCCACAAAATTACCATCTAATAAATCATGTAACCAATTTGTAATCCTATAGAAGAATGGAATTCGTCCAGTAAAAAAGAAATTTGCTACCTTGTTATGAAAGGATTCCACTTATGCCACAAACCGCCATGTTTCCACTCGAGCATCTACCACTTCCTCTGTTGGAACCTTGGTAGCCCTAACATGATTTGCCATTACATATGGCCGTAAAATCTGATTAGCGTGTGCGCCTCATGGTTCTCTTCATGAGGTGCATCAAGAAGCAAGGTATCCTGAAGCATCCGACCAGCCTCCTCTCCATATTCACCGCTGTTGGAATTAGGGTTGCAGGAAAGCACACAAAGCTCGGAGAAGAAGAAGCAAGAATGCACACAACACAAAGTGTATTAGATTGTGTCAATGTACAAAGATAAGTTAGCCCTAGAAGAATGGGCGTATATACAAGCCGGGGAAAAAAACCTCCTAAAGAGGAAAAAAGTGCCCCGACGGTCCTAAGTGTGTTCACACACATCACTACCTATATATATGGCAACAAATCCCCCCTGGGAGTGCTGGTGTAAACAAGAGCTGGAACTCATGTATAGGGAAGTGCCATGCCTGAAGTAGATCAGTCCACAAAGGGGAGCAAGCCCAAAGCTTTGCGGAAAGCTTCGAACTTCTCACGAAGTGCCTTTGTGAAAAGATCGACGAGGTTGTCCTGTGTTAGCACATAGGCCAAGCTGATCTCTCCTCCTGAGAGTCTCTCCCTGACATAGTGATAATGCACCTCAATGTGCTTTGTGCGAGCATGAAAATTTGGGTTTCTTGCAACTGCCAATGCGCTCAGACTGTCAGTGTAGATAGAGGTGGCAGACTCTTGTCCAACACCCAAGTCAGCCACATAAGCCGTCTGAGCCACACACACTCAACCGTAGCTGTGAAAGCTACCCTGTACTCAGCTTCACAACTAGAAGTGGCCACAATAGGTTGCTTCTTACTCAACCAAGATATGCATGAGCTACCGAGCATGAAATAAAAACCACTTGTGGACACTCTTGTGTCATAGCAACCAGCCCAATCTGAGTCCAAAAAAAGCACGTAAATCTGGCGGAAACGATCCCCCTTGGGATAAAACAACCCAAGATGTATGGTGCCACTCAAGTAGCAAAAGATGCGTTTAACTGCCTTCCAATATGCTGAGACCCTGGGCTATGCATAAACCTGCTCACCTGTGAGACCGCAAACTGAATGTCCGGCCTCGTAATGCATACATAAATGAGGCAACCTGATAGAGTGTGACATCAAAGTGATCTCCAGCATAAACCTGCTCACCTGTGAGACCGCAAGCTGAATGTCCGGCCTCGTAATGTATACATAAATGAGGCAACCAACAGTTGTCTGATACAGTGTGACATCAAAGTGATCTCCAGCATCAGGAAACCTCAAATCTGTCTCCACCATTGGAGTAGCAATAGGCTTGCAGTCTTCAAGGCCAAATCTCCGCAACAATGTCTCAATATACTTTGTCTGACACAAAGCAATACCTCCATCACACTGCTTAAATTGTATCCCCAAATAATGATGCAAATGCCCCATGTGCGCTTTTGCCGCACAGGTCGTAGCTGGGGACTTGCCGAGCACCATATGCGAGCCATGAATGGCTGCAAGCATACAACCAGGGAAGGAAGCTCAAACAGAATGCAAAGGGTATGTCACTCACCGCTCAACTGCCGCCTTGAAGGATTCCCGCGTCGCAGCAGTGAAGAAGGAGCCGCCGTCACCGCGCTACCGCCTCTCCGCCGCCGTGCCGCTACATAGTGCTCGATCGCTCTCTCACTCACTCTCTCTCTCTCACACACACGCAGGAGAAGGAAACCAAGGAGATAAGGCAAGAGCACTCTTGTATTCACAACACATGAGAATGAGGATTTTAGGGTTACATTTGACTCTTATAGGTGACTTGGCCGTTCACACTTGGGCGCCCATACATGGCCGGCTGATCCTAACCCTTATCCTACTGATATTCAAGGTGTGCCTCTCATCGGCGATCACCCAATCCCTTCATCCTTAACATATGGTGCCGACAAGCCCGGCCCATGACTCAGAATATTTAAATTAATGACGTAAAACATAGTACGTCTCAATGTCCGTCATAGGTTAACATGCCCCCTTCCTGATGTAGATTCCGTCCTCGGAAGCTATGGTATGGTAAGCTCGAGAGGGTTGTTGTGGTAGACCGTCTGCAAAACAGGGAAGTAGAGTGAAGGTATGCTGGAATTCAAAAGATATAAAGTGTATAAATTCAAGCATGTTAGACCACAATGGATGTTGCTATGAGAACTTAGTTTAAGGGTCACATGAGTGAGCTAGTGTAGCAAATTAACAGGAGTTTAAAATTATTGAAAGTAAATCAAGAGTTAGCAAGGTGTCAAAGGTTAATCAAGGTTTATAACTGGCCTAAGTCAAGGAAAATAACCAAGCTTAATAAATAAACAGATGACCACACTGTGTCTACTCTAAGAACAAGTTAATACCACGAGTCTAGGGACACAAGAAACATTAGAGTTACAGGAGCCTTTCCTTTATTTTTTTAATGCACATGACAATTTTTACACACAATGGCGACCTTCCTAAAGCAAAACTAACATCGATCCTGGTACCATGTTTAACACAAGGCATTATCCAGGAATCTATTAGCTCACTGTAGGCAAGGCTACCCCCTACCAACCAAGGCATCGGTCTGGAGTAGAATACTCCTCGCCTACCAAGTATCAATAAGGCGATAGGCCAACATTAAAGCACATCATAGACTTGTATTGCCATTTATTGTAGGCTTCTTTTTTTAAAAAAAATCTATTTCTTTTGATCTTCGCTCCTGAACTATAATTTGTCCTGCATCCTTTCGACAAAGGGGTAAAAGCTATGTCCTAGAGGTCAACACACACATGGCCAGGTGTCAAGCATTAAGATGGTTTGACCCTAGACCTAAGACAATCGTATTCTAAGGTTAACTAAAGATGTCATGCTGCCTAGGAATATTTCCAATAAAGTTAAGCTCATTAATGATTTACACTAGCATGCAAGCAACTTCAAAAACTAAGTAGTACATTGACAATTCCCATGCGGTCATGCACTATAGTTTATGCAATTAATTGAACAGTAAAAACGAAAGAGAGTGGGTATGGAAGAATTACACCTGTAATTGGAGATCTCCTTGATTTGACGAGACAGCTTGCAATTTGATGTAGATATATTTTGATGAACGTTGCGGCAGTCTCAGGACTTGAAAGCGAACCCACCTCAAACTTTTCAACCTGTACAATCAACTAACAAGTACTATACCTCGAGAGGCACATCAGTGTGAAAATTTCAAGACTTGTTTAAGGAATCTAAACTAGAAAAAACTTGAAAACACTAACCTACCTACCAGTCACCACACTACTACTGAGGATACGGTAAGAGGATGTTGTAGAGTCCTGGCTCTAGCCCTAAGGCTAAGCCTCTATCCGCATCATCCAAACAAATAAAGTCAACCTCAGTAGTGCCATGAGTTTCATCCGTCCATTCATCATTGTCAGATATTTCCTTTTCATTTTCCCATCCACATAAACTCATCAAGAATGTAACCATACGAGGATAGTCATCTTGTGGAAAAGGAAAGCATTGGGCTATCGGGGATATTTCCTCTACGGAGTATGGGTCAGTCATGGTCAATAGGCGAATTAGCCATTCTAATTCCTCAACATTTTCCTCTCTGGCTAGTACATCTATATGATCCCATTCAGTTTCAATTACAGGATAGCACATGTGGAATATCTGAGAAAGGTACAGATGATTCCTCTCACCAAAGGTAGGGGTGGATGAAGTGTATGATGCATCTGCCATATCTACAAACACAGATATAGCATCAGTACGTTTATGACAGGTCAATCTAGTTCTTGATTGTATACGGATATTTCTCTTGTTTTTGTGCTCTTGCTCTTTTTACTATTTTTTGTTTTTCTTTTCTTTGTTTTTTTTTAAAAAAAATGTATGAAGCTATATATATACATCCCCTTGAATTTGGCAATTACATGGTCAGGGGAGAAGGTTAAGGAGGAAGCATTAGAATGTCGACCGTGAGTACATGCTCCCCCTTTCCTTGGGTAGATCATATTATTTGTAATGATGTTGCAGCCTCTTGGAACCAATTTGTCCAGCGGGTCATAGGTTGTGATGTGGGCAGATAGCTTTTTATGACCCTTGTGGCCACATCCAATTGCAGAGATGGTAGTGTACGCTCCCATTGATGAATGGAGGAAATGGTTTTCGACAATACTATTACAAGGGGAGACGTAGACTCGTCGATTTTTTGTTGGGTGTTGACAAGAGTAGGTGTAGAGCATGTAGAAACTTCTATATGAGTGTGTGCTTGGCATGAGGAGCTAGAAGCTTCATGTGGCTCCCCCCTTCCTGAGCTAGGTGGTAATGATCGATATCGTTTGGGAATCCAAACTAACTCTGGAAGAAGTGGTGCGGAGCATTCTATTACCTTTTCCTTACCACGGTCTTGAATTGTCATTGGGGTGGCAACAATTGGTTTGCAAGGTTTTACATTCCCCTCGTAGTACCCTTGGGCTACTAATATTTTTTTAGGGATCCATCGTGATGTTACATTGCCCTTTCTCGGGTGGGTAGCTGTTTTCTTCCTACGAGGCTTCTTGGTGGCTGAACGAGATTGAGCAGGGGAAGTAGCTGTTAATGAAGCTTTTGGGACCCATTTGTATATACTCTTTGGCATAATAAACGGAGCTTTAGAGACCACCCTGCATGTTTCCACTCTTGGCGTTGAAGCGTTAGAGGAATGGCAAACAATCAAAGATGGTTTTGCCACTGGACTTTGTGAATTTTCATTATCTAATATTTGAGTGGATGACTTAGGTGCGGGATTTTGAGCGGTCAGACCTAGTGTTGGTTCTTGCGTCGTGACTCGTCTGGTTGCCCAATCGATATTGCATTTGGTGGCCATCATCCATTTGCGCCCTAAGTTTACAGTCCCTTCCATTGTACCAGCAGGCATAACCAAAAAGCTTTGAATTATGGTTCCCTTGTCATAAGCAACCGGAGTGTGTAGAATTCCTGAGACAGGGGTTTTCTTCTTATTGATTCCTTGAACTTGGATAGAACTCTTGGATAAAGGTGGTTTTCCCAGTTGACACCACACGCCATATGATAGCAAATTGTGTTGAGCTCCTGTATCCAATAATGCATTATACAGCACCTCCCCGTAAGGACTCTGTAACTCAATTGGGTATCTTAGAGGTGGGTCAGATTCCAGTGAATCCTCGTCTGCCTCCTCGAAAAATGCTTGTGTAATCCCCAAGTTGGCTTCTCACTGTCGCCTAGCACGCTGTTGACGTTCTTTAGCTTCGACTCTCGCTTGTATCTTTTTAAGCTTAGCTCGTTCTTTAGCTGCCTTCTTTTGATGGATTGCATGTAACTCCTCCTGGCTCAGGGGGTCATAGTATCTTTTGAATTTACTCCCATTAAGGAATCCAATGGTTTCAACTCCGTTGAGAGTCTCCACTCTGATGGTACCTTGCGGGGTAATTTCACATACTCTATATGGCCCCTTACCAGCATATTTGAGCTTCTTCTTTTCGTTACGCACTCCATACATCAGGACTTTATCCCCAACCTTGATGTCCTTGTCCTTTAGGTGGCGATCAAACCATTTTTTCCTTCTATCCTTCTCCATAAGGGCATTGTACACAGCCAATTGTCTTTCTTTATTTAGCCACTCAAGGATATACAAACGCTTTGCTAAGGGATTACCATCCCAACCCTCTTGAGTAGCAACACGAAGACTAGGAATGACAAATTCCCACGGCATGACTGCTTCTTGGCCATATACCATTTTGAATGGTGTGCAATTAATAGCCACTTTGTATGCAGTACGATAGGCCCATAAAGCTGTCGTACGCTTTAGATCCCAATCCGTGCGATGAGCTTCAACTGTCTTTGTCAAAACAGAGATTAAAGTCTTGTTGGTACTCTCAGCTTGGCCATTCGCTTGCGGATAGTAAGGAGTAGATTTATGATGGGATATCATGAAATTTGTTGTGAGCTCCTTAATCACTTCATTTATAAAATACGTACCATTGTCGCTCACAAGTTCAAAAGGAAAACCGAATCGTGTGATTATATTTTCAAAGAGGGACTTGGCTGTTGTCCTCGCATCTGCCTTACGTGTCGCTTTCGCTTCAGCCCATTTGGTCATATAGTCAGTGGCCACAATAATATAGCGAGATTGTGTGTTTCGGGCCGCAGGACTAATTGGACCTACAAAGTCTAAACCCAACTTTTCAAATGGTTGGTTTACTTTGATCGGATGTAGGGGCATCTGATCTTTCCTCTGGGGTTTCTTATATCGTTGGCATTCATCGCAACCCTTCACAAAGAGTGATGCATCTTGGAACATAGTGGGCCACCAATACCCTGATTGTAAGATCTTTCGCGCAGTTAAGTCTCCTGAGAAGTGACCACCGGCTACGCCCATATGTGCCTCTTGCAAAATGTATAGATACTCATCCTCTCGGGCACAACGCCTAAGAACGTCATCCTTTCCTCTTTTATAAAGATCCCAACTATCAGGCAATAGGGTTCGCATTCTTTGATTAGCTTTCGAGCTAGATCTTTACGAAGCTCCTTGGGTGGAAAGCCATTAACCAAAAAGTTAACAATCTTCTCACTCCATTCAGGCATTGTCTCCACCATGAATAGGGAAGTGTCCGGTAAGTCATCATCAACCCCTGTAGGAGCCTCACCATTAGGTATGCGAGACAAATGATCAGCCATAACATGTTTTTTGCCAGGTCTCACAACAACACTGAAATCAAACTCAAGAAGAATCAATAGCCATCGTGTGATTCTTCCTGTGGAGAATGGTTTGTTTACCAGATACAACAATGCTTGATGATCCACATAGAAAACAAACTTGGTGGCAAGGAGGTAATAACGAAATTTCCTTACTGCATATATCATTGCCAACCCTTCTCGCTCCGTAGTGGTGTAGTTCATCTCAGCATCGTTCAACTGGCGAGACTGGCAAAGCTAATGGGGTAGTCTAGCTTGTGTTCTCCAGGTTGAGTTAACACACACCCAATAGCAAAGTTTGATGCATCAATATGCACATGGAAGAGTAAATCCCAGTTAGGTATTCTCAAGATTGGAGCACTCGCCAAGGCCTTCTTTAATAGCTCATAGGCACGGTCACATTCTTCGGTCCAAATAAACTCGATGAGAAGCTTATACAATGGTCGAGCTATCTCGGCGAAGAAGAGAATAAACCTTCGATAATAACCAACGCGGCCCATAAAGCGTTGGACTCCCTTGTAGTTGGTGGGTGGGGGTAATTCCAGAATGACCTTGATTTTACTCTCGTCAGTGGAAATCCCATTTTTGGACACTATATGCCCTAAGATACTAACCCAGAATTGGCATTTGAAAGGATTCAAGGAGATGCGATATAATCTACACCTTTCAAATATTTTTCGTAAATACATTAAGTGCTCGTCCCAAGAGGAATAAACACAAAGATCATCTAAGAAAGCTTCACAGAAGTCCCTTAGATATTCCTTAAAGGCCGTGTTTATCAATCGTTGGAATGTTGCAGGTGCATTGGTCAAGCCAAAAGCCATGACACGAAAGGCAAACACTCCAAACTCTGTGATAAATGCTGTTTTAGCTTGGTCCTCGACTGCAATTGTGATCTGATTGTAACCCGAGTACCCATCTAAAAAGCTATATGCCTCCTTGCCTGCCACTCTTTCAAGCACATGTTCAGAATATGGCAAGGGGTAATGATCCCTTCTGGTGGCTGCATTAACCTTTTTGAGATCAACGCACACTCTGAGTTTCCCATTCTTCTTTGGCACGATGACTATCGGAGAAACCCATTCTGAGTGCTCAATTGGGTATATGAATCCACATTTTACCAGCTTTTCAATTTCTTCTTGTACAATCTTTGCGTACTTACGATTCATTGGGTAGGGACGTTGCTAGACTGGTTTAGCAGTGCTAATCATTGGAATCGTGTGTTGCACCACTGAGGGTGGAACACCCTTCATATCATGATATGTCCAAGCAAATATGTCCTTGAATTCTTTGAGAAGCTTCGTAAGTGCAGCTTCTTCCGCCTTGGTGAGGTCTTGAGCAATAAAAACTGGTTTAAACTCCTCACCCGGATCTGCTAAGTCTATCTCCTTAACTACCGCAGGGCCATCGTAGACACCGCTACTCCCATTGGTAGGCGTTCGTTGGGCTTTTGTGTAGACCACTTTACGTTCCCCTGTGGTAAATGATTTGAAATGCTCGGGTGCGGGGTGTAAGTCTATTGGTTCTTGTTGTGCCAGGCTTTTTTCTTTCAATTCCGCTTCCTTTTGTTGCTGAGCCAACTCTTGGTTTTGCCGCCTTCTTGCAGTACGACTTAGTTTTGGCTTCTCTTCGATTTCTAATTGGGCGACGTCATGAGGTTGCGGAATACACCACATGACACTTTGGAGGTATTGTTCCCAATTATCCGCTATCTTCCGATGAGCGTCAATGGCTCCTACATAACTAAGCCATTTTGCAGTGGATCTTTCCTTGTTTATTGTAGTGCGTACATTAGCTCGATAGCGTTGGCGCTTATGTCTCGTTTTCTTCTTACCAAGTTTTTGATTTTTGTTTCTATCAGATTCGGACTCACTTGGTCGATCTTCACTTGTGTCCCCCTCACTTTCGGATGAACTGTAGGAGGTCACTGTCCTAGGCCTTGAGCACCTTGCTTCCACATTTGGGTGAATATTTGATTCATTTTCCCCATCAGGCTCAGGGTCAGTTTCTTCTTGAGATTCATACTTAGAGTTGCATTGGTCAGAGTCTTCACTACTTTCAGTGTCAGTGGAGTTTGCCACTTTCTCGCCATCAGGAGTCAAGTGCATAACACCTATCATGTTTATTGGCACTAATGGTGGCATATCTTGCCTCTCAGGTGTTACCCAGCTTGTGCCTCTATTTCCCCATGTGTCTATGGTTGCCGCTAGGTGTACCCAATCCACGTTATCCGACTCAGTCATACCCGGTAGGACATCCATATAAGGAGAATCTTTCCCATCATCAGTCTCTTTTTTGCATGTATAGCAATACCTTAATGGGGCGGAGTGAATAGTGGTATCTGATCGATTATCAATGATAACCTTGCTTCCTAAAGGATGTGCACGACCATTCTCAAGATCAACTCGAATGACAGAGTCCTGGAATTGTAGGTAGACGTGGTTTTTCGACCAGTCATGTACCATTTGTGCTTCCCTCATGAAAGGACGTCCTAAGATAATTTGATATGACATAGGATGCTTGGAGAAATCCATTACAATGAAGGTATGTTTTACCTTGTATCCCAGGACCTTGATCTTAAGCTCCCTTAGCATTCCAATAGGTTTAGCAATAGTTCCATTTGCCATTTTAACCACTATGTTTGTGACTTCGAGGTGAGGTCTTCCCATAGATTCCCAACAGTTTTTAGTCACAATGCTCACGCCAGCACCACCATCAAGGATTCCCTTTAGAGTTAACCCCTTGGTAGTAATGGGGAGGGTTGCATTAGATTCGTCCCCTTCAAAGTACTGTCCCAACTTGTTAACAGGTATTTCCACGACCGAGTTTTCATCTAGGTTGGGTTGTAGATCCCAATGTTCCTCCTCATCTTGAAGCGTGTCGGCTCTATCCATATTTGCAAATTGTGGTAGCCCCGCCTTTAGTTCTCCATTGAGAAATGCCCGAAGAGCTAAGAATAGCTCAGGATCTCCATATAATTTGGATATGATCGTGGTTCTGATTTCAGAGGACATGAAATCCATTAGCTTAGACACATTCAACGGTACTTTTCGAGACATCGCCCCTTGACTAGGGACTGGTGAAGATGGAATCACTTCCTTTTCAATGGGGTCAAGCATTCCCTCACTAAACATTCTTTCCAGCAAGAAGGGTGTTTGCCCACTTCCGGATGTCCTATCCTCACTTTCTTCTTGAATGATACTAGGTATAGCTAACGGTTTATGGTTCCGGTGAGGCTGAACTTGCATAGGAAACACTGTGTCTGGAATTTTGATTTTTCTCAGGTTTGGTTCCAGTTCTCTTTGTGTTTCTTCCACCAAACCCCTTAAGTGTTGCACTTGTTCAATCTCCTCAACTGGGTTTGGGTAAGTACCAATCTTTTTCTTGAGGGTTTTTGGCCCACGTGGCTTGTCTTGGGGAGTCTCAGTCAGTTTGGGTGGTTGAGAGGGCATTAACTGACTTGGTTGTGGGGCCGAGGAAGTTTTCTTCTGTTTCCCCTTATTTATGTACTCGCTTGATTCTCCTTCATTGAGCTCCCGTGTGGGTTCCTCCCTTAAGGTAGTGGCTTTGGTCCCCATGGTTTCTATTGAATCAGAATCATCTTCAGGATCATTCATATACACTATACACGGGGTCGTCTCCTGTCCCTATGCTAGTCTTTGAGCTGGGCTTGGAGCTCGTGGCATTAAGCGATCTCTTTCGCCGTGTTTTCTTTTTCTTTGCCTGAGCGATTGATGCAGTATCCCTCTCTTCAAGAATGTAGTTTTGATTTTGAAGCATTGACCGTGTAACTACATTCGCGGGTACAACGGGTGTGGTTCCTCGTGCTTGGTTGGTGACCTCAACCAAATTCAATGGCGTAATCTTGGGTGCATTAGGATTATGTGGACATTGAGCGATCAAATGATCTATGCCACAATGATTACATGTAAGTACCGGCATTCCTGATGTGCCCCCTTGAATTGGTTGCATCTGAGTAGCGATCTTCTGTAGCCTATTAGGGCACTCCGCTACACGATGCGGTCCACCACACTCGTAGCATTGAAGAGGTGGTCTCCTCGCCAAGGTATTAAGGTTTTGCCCTCTTGTAGCGAGAGCAGCCGCTTGATATACAGGCTTGACTTGCCCAAAATGATCCTCCATGTAGTACTGGGGAATCATTTCAAACGTATCAATCCCATATGGAGCCGTGGGGTCTATCTCCTCTTCATAATCCCCACACGCACTATGTGACTCACAACCCATCTGGTTTATAGGAGTAATCCTTGGATGTGGAGGTTGTGGTCCTAGCACTGGTAGTGGTAACGGCACAGACTGGACTACATTCGGATTCCTTGGAACTATGTGCTGTGACGGTTGCTCGACAGGTTGTACAGGCATTAGCGCGGGTACTTGAGGTGTGTTTGACCAAGCTAGTGGTGCCTGATTTGCCAACATTCGCTTAAGTACTAGGCAATCTTTAGATTGATGGCCATACTTACCACATGCATTGCAATTCCCATTGAATTTGACTCTGAATGTGGGACATTCACTCGTGCTATGTGGTCCTAAGCACACCGAACACCATTGTTGCTCTCTCCTTGGGTACATATGGCTATTCTGAGGAGCTCGATTACCCCTAAAGTATTCTTGGAGAGCCTTAGTAAGGTCGGTCATCACAGACATTTCAGATATCTTGGGTTCCTTGGCAATAGGTTTCACCGTCATTGGCTCGTGCCCAGATACTTGCGAACTAACGGATTTTGTTTCTGAAGACACCTTTTTACCTGCAATCATCAAGTTGTCTTCTAACTGGATTGCATTGGCAATGACTGCTTCCCACGTTGTAAGACCTCTAATGATTAGGCCATTGTAAATGTCCTTGTGGCGCAATTCTCAGATGAATCTATCAAGGAGTTGGTTGTTATTGAAGCGTTCATCGGGAGTGCAGCGAGAATTTAGATGCTTCAATCGACTTATAAAGTCTCTCACTGACTCCCCTTCCTCGCGTTCAGCTTTTTGAAGTTGAGATGCTACCCCCCAAAGCACACCCTCGCGTATGTATTCTTTCAAGAACAATCTCTTGAGAGTGGGGTAGTGAGTGCGCTCTTCAACCCTTAAGGTTCGATACCAATCTCCGGCCTTCCCACTCAAGGTTAAGCCTAAGGCTTTACACTTATGCAGCTCATTGTGCTCTTCCAAAGAATCACACACGTGTTCAAAGACTTCAATGTGCTTGTCATGAGAATATATTTTAAGTCCTCTAGAAAAATATTATTTATCCCCTCTTGAGTAATTTGGGGACGCCTAGATTACTCTTGCGTCATGCCGGCTAGGTTAATATCGTGGGTGACACCACTATAAATATTAATACGTGCGGTATATGACGTATGTTTGAGGCCACCTATGATTATTTCAGTTAGATTTGTATGGCAGGGTGATTCCTGGGGTACTTACGCCTGGTAGTCATGAGTTGGTGATGATTTGTGCCTGTTTAATATTTGTGGGATTAATTTAATAATTAATTGGGCTTATATTTTCAGGTGATGAAGACTATGGAAATTGAAGAGTTTACTTTGGAAGAAATGTCTTGGATCATCACATTTCATTTTTGGCAAGCATAGTAGCTTGTAACCTTATCAAATGATTTTTCCATTTTGAACTTTAGGAAAGATACATTTATTTATGTGGAATTTATTAAAGCCTATGGCTTTACCCTAGTCCCAATTTGACACTCTATTTTTGTTAAAGAAGAGTGACGTGCTCTCTAAAAAGCACATCTTGTATTTTGGGGGCTATGGCCTAATTTTGGTGAAAAAGAAAGCTAATAAAGAAATACTCTTGTGTGGGGAGAGACCACGCACAAGAGGGGGGAAGATTGCACCCAATATGGTCTTTTTGGAGCTAAGTATTTTTGTTTAAGTGTTTAATTTTTCAATTGATTTGATTTAGTTGAAGCTTACAAGCAATGGTTTTTATGATTGAATTAATTCTCTACTTTTCCACAATCAATTCCTAGAATAAGATTCCGGTTGCAGTGGTATCAGAGCTTGGGCTAGGAGATTTGTGGAGAAGGTAGGAAAGGGCTTCAACTTCTCAGAAATCAAGAAAGTGCAGGAATTTATCCAGTGGACAGAAGGGTGTTTTGCAGGTCTTTACACAAAGGTCAAAGATTCAAAACTAGATCTACTCTCAAACCCACTCACCACCCTGTAAAACCATCCCTCTCTATCAAAAAGCGGTTTTTCCAAATACTCAGTGAAATCAAAATCTGACCGTATGGATGAAATCCTCATAGCCAAAAACCTCACGGGTATCTCTCAGAAATCAGAAAGCTTCAAGGATGAGTGAATCTATAATGGACGGAGCAAATTAATCTGTGTAAAAGCCATACAAAAATTCTCCAAAGAAATTCCAAGGAGGAGGCGCACGGCGGCAGCCTGCCGGCGCAAAAATGCGTGGGGAGGAGAAATTAAAAAAAAGAAGCTCAAAGAGCTAATTACTCCATAAGCCTAATTTTCTCTTAATCCTAATCTACTCTCACTTTTCCCAATCCCCATGCAAGTCACATCACTTTTTGAACCTCTACTTTTTCCTATTTTCAAATTTGAGAACTTCAAAGGTTTCCAATTCTGAAAATTTTTGGGTGCAGAAAAGTGATTTACAGGTTTTAAAAAGCTTCAAAATTGCCTAGAAAAGGCTAGAAAATTCTGAAATCGCTTCTGAAAAATTCTGAAAATTTTAAAAAAAATATTACAGAGATTGGGCAAGGTTTACAGGACTGTTTTAGCAAGTTTCAAAGTGCAAAAAATTTATTTCATCAACAATTCGACTAGCCCAAGACTCTTGAATCACGCGGAATCGTTCGGGATTTGTTTGAGGCGACGAGAATTCAATTCAGCCATTGAACAACGTCTTGTTCAGCTTCAACCAAGATCAAATTGCGGGAGAAAGACAAGATAAGTACTCATTTTTGCTTTATTTATTTACATCAAATAAAGTAAAATTTTATCTATCTACATCATTTGCACAAGCACTATGGTAGATTTGCCTATCTCGCCATCAATTCAAGAGCAGCTCCTTTCTTTACAACATCAAATTGTAGAAGAAAGAGAGAAGCGTATTGAATTGGAAAGATAGCTCTCGAATCGTAGACGTAAGCGTGACTCTTCGCTACCTTTTGATGACGAAGATGACACTATTCAAAGGGCTGTAAATGCTACATTGCAAGCACAAAGGTCACAAAAAGAATCCAAGATTAGTCGGAAAGCTTTCACATTTCAAAATTATGATGGAAAGAAGGATGCTAGGGTCATTTTAGCTTGGCTTAGTCAACTAGATGACTATTTTTCTGGAGAAAAATTTTCACAGAATGATAAGATTAAATGTGCAGTCAATCATATGGTAGACAGTGCAGCTTTATGGTGGAGTGTAATTAAGTAAGGTTGTGACAAGCCAGATTCTTGGAAAAGATTTCAACGCGGCTGGTTAAAAAGCACTTTTTACCCTCACAATTCAAGTCCAAAGTTAGGCACCAATGGGACACTTTGCATCAATTGGAAAAGGAAACTATGTCACAGTATGTAGAAAAGTTCTGGAATACTTTATTACAAGTGCAGGTTGTGGATAGAGTCAGCGAGAAGGATCAAAAAAGGAAGTTCATATCGGGCCTTAGATCTACCATTAGGGCCGATGTGAATATGTTTCGACCTCATTCACTATCTTCTGCAATATCTTTAGCAACTAATTCAGAACGTAAAAATGGTTTTCCTAAAGAGATTAAAGCACATGAGGGTACTTCTTCTAAACCATTTACTAAATCTTTTTATGCTTCAAAGAAGATGTATAAACCAGGTTATTACAAAGGCAAGGACGAGGCTAAAGGCAACATGAGTACCAATAAGAAAGTCAATTGGTGGCAAATCGAAGACATCTCCTATCAAATGTTTCAAGTGCCACAAAGAAGGTCACATAGCACCGAATTGTCCGGAGCGTACCAAGAATTCAACATCAGCAGCAGCAGCTCGAGTCAATATGATTGAAGAAGATGACAATGAAGAAGAATCATTCAAGCAAGAGGGTAATTCCGATCCAGATTACTCAGAACAAGAAGGAAAACCTCATGTTCATTCTTTGCTTAAAATAAAAGGAACGATAAATGGACATGAAGTTGTTATTTTGCATGATGATGGTAGTACACATGATTTCATTTCTGAAAAGGTACTTAGAGCACTAAATCTTCATTCTTCACCTACGCACTATAAAGTCAAAGCAGCATTTACTGGAACAAAGTATAATTGCATGCAAGTGGTGAAAGATTTGGATTTATGCATCAAACCTTTAACAGAAAAGAGGGATTTATGCATCAAACCTTTAACAGAAAAGAGGGATTTCTTAATTACACCTTTACAAGGGGTAGATATAATTTTGGGTATGCCTTGGAGACACAAATACAATCCTATTATAGACTATGACACTCATAGTATTTCTCTAAGGAAGGACAATGAAGATATTATCCTCCAGTGTCAAGTCAAAGGAGAAATGAGTCCTTTGTTGAGTCACACTCAAGCAAAGAGAGCTCCAAGAAAAAGAGACAAGACTTATATGGTATGGGTTAACCAGCTTGATGCTGAGTTGGACACATCCAAAAGACCAAAGTTTGATTCTTTTATCTCCAAATTTAGTGACTGTTTCATGGAAGATCTGCCTCCAGGATTACCTAAGTCTAGGCCTGAGGATCATAGTATTGACTTATTGCCTGGAAATTCCCCGCCTTGTAAAGCTCCCTACAGAGTCAACAATTTAGAGCAAAGAGAAATCCAAAGCCAAATAGAAGAATTGCTAGAGAGAGGCCTTATTCGACCTAGTAGTTCACCTTTTGGAGCTCCAGTACTTCTTGTTAAGAAGAAGAACGGAACTTACCGAATGTGTGTAGACTATCGTGCATTGAATAAAATTACTGTCAAGAACAGATATCCTATTCCTAGGGTAGATGATCTTCTTGATAAGCTTAGAGGATCAAAGGTCTTTAGCAAGATTGACCTAAAGTCTGGGTATCATCAAGTCCGTATGACTCAATCTGACATTTTCAAGACAGCTTTTAGAACCCAAACTGGTCATTATGAGTTTTTGGTTATGTCATTTGGATTGACCAATGCTCCAGCTACTTTCAGCCGTATGATGAATCGCATATTTCTTAAGTTTCAAAGTTTTGTTATAGTGTTCTTTGATGACATTCTTGTTATAGTGTTCTTTGATGACATTCTTGTTTTTAGCAAGGATCAACAAGAGCATGAACAACACTTGGAACAAGTGTTCAATCTTTTGAGAGAAAATGAATTGTATGTCAATCCTGAAAAGAGTTCTTTCTTTCAAGAAAAGATTGAATACTTAGGTCATATAGTGTCGGCCGAAGGGATTCGTGTAGATCCTAAGAAAATTGAGTGTATTGCTTCTTGGCCTACACCTAGAAACATACATGATCTTAGATCTTTTCTTGGCTTATGTAGTTATTATAGGAAGTTCGTCAAGAATTTTGCTTGTATTGCTCATCCTTTGACTAAACTCCTTAAGAAAGCTACAAATTTCAATTGGACTGATAAGCAAGATAAATCTTTTGCAACACTCAAGAATGCTTTAACACAAGCACCAGTTCTAACACTACCTGATTTTCAAAGACCATTTTTTATAGTAGTGTGACTGATGCTAGTGGCAAAGGATTTGGAGCTGTTCTTATGCAAGACAACCATCCTATTGCTTATCAAAGTAGAAAGCTTAAGCCTGCAGAGCAAAATTATAGCACTTATGACAAGGAATTAGCAGCAGTAGTGCATGCTTTGAAAATCTGGAAGCATTACCTAATGGGCTCTGAATTTCTTATCAAGACAGACCAACAAAGCATTAGGCATTTGCTTACGCAACCTCTTATATCAGATAGGCATATCAAATGGGCAGCTTTCATTCAAAGTTTCCAACCTATGATTCAATATCAACCTGGAAAAGAAAATGTTGTTGCCGATGCTTTGAGTCGAAGACCAAATATCAACAACATTTCTATAATTGAAAGTGAACCATTTGTCCTCATGAAAGAAACTTATGAAGTTGATCCAGATTTTTCTCAAATATGGATCAAATTGCGTGAAAACAATTGGACACCTCACGGAAGTTATTCTCATAATGATGGCTATCTTTTCTTTGAGAAAAGATTGTGTGTTACTCAACCTTACAGACAGCTTGTCTTGGAAGAGATGCACCAACCACCATTTGTGGGACATAGAGGAGTTTCCGCAACACTTCAAGTAGTTTCTCGAGAATTTTATTGGCCTCATTTGAAGAATGATGTAGCTAAGTTTGTAGCTGAATGTAACATTTGCCAAACAATTAAAAGCTACAAAGGCAAAGCTTTAGGATTGCTTATGCCTCTACCTATTCCTGATAGACCATGGGAACAAGTGTCTATGGACTTCATTACTGGCTTCCCTACTACTTCCAGTCACCATGACATGATTTGGACAATAGTGGACAGATTTAGTAAGCAAGCCTATTTCATTCCATGTAAAAAGACACTAACTTCTCAGCAAGCCGCGAACATATTTGTTAAGCAAATTTTTGTTCATCATGGTCTACCCAAAGTGATAGTTTCTGATAGAGATTCTAAATTTTTTAGTCACTTTTGGGTTGCTCTTTTCTCAAACTTAGGCACTAAGTTAGATTTTTCCACGGCTTTCCATCCGGAATCGAATGGACAAACCGAAGTTACAAATAGCACTATCTTAGATATGCTTAGAGCCTATGTTTCCCAGCAACCTAGTGCATGGGATAAGTACATGCACCTACTCCAATTTGCTTATAATAATACTCCTCATACTGCTACTGGTCGAGCACCATTTGAGATTATCTATGGAAGAGCATTGCCTATTCCGGCTACTAGACTCTCTCATAAGATTGAAGCAGCCGACCAATATATTAGAGACTTTGATCGCATTCTATCTGAAGTGCGTGATTATATTGCAAAAGCTCAAGAGAAGTATACATCTCAAGCAAATAGGAAACGCAAAGATTTTTCATTTCAAGAAGGTGATTATGTACTTTTGAGAATTGAAAAGCGTCGATTAAAGAGTGTGGAAAAATTCCCTGTCGCCTAGATATTATGGGCCATTTAAAATCCTTCAAAAGATTAATGATGTGGCCTATAGACTAGAGCTTCCATCTAATTGGAATATCCACAATTCTTTTCATATCCATCTCTTGAAACCTTTTCGAGGAACACTTCCTACTCACCCAGCATATGAGGAACCACCTCTTATTGAAGGAGAGGAAGAAGTATTAGTTCCTGATGCTATCATTGACCAAGAGATAACAACAACAAGAACAGGTAATCAATACTTCAAGTATCTTTTGATTTTTAAGAATCATCCACAAGAAGATGCTAAATGGATGCCTGAGAAATTTTTCCGAGTTTACCATGAAATTCTTCATTCTTTTCAAACCCAGCAAATCCGCAATTGAGGACAATTGAAAACTCAAGCAAGAGGGATGTCATGAGAATATATTTTAAGTCCTCTAGAAAAATATTATTTATCCCCTCTTGAGTAATTTGGGGACGCCTAGATTACTCTTGCGTCATGCCGGCTAGGTTAATATCGTGGGTGACACCACTATAAATATTAATACGTGCGGTATATGACGTATGTTTGAGGCCACCTATGATTATTTCAGTTAGGTTTGTATGGCAGGGTGATTCCTGGGGTACTTACGCCTGGTAGTCATGAGTTGGTGATGATTTGTGCCTGTTTAATATTTGTGGGATTAATTTAATAATTAATTGGGCTTATATTTTTAGGTGATGAAGACTATGGGAATTGAAGAGTTTACTTTGGAAGAAATGTCTTGGATCATCACATTTCATTTTTGGCAAGCATAGTAGCTTGTAACCTTATCAAATGATTTTTCCATTTTGAACTTTAGGAAAGATACATTTATTTATGTGGAATTTATTAAAGCCTATGGCTTTACCCTAGTTCCAATTTGACACTCTATTTTTGTTAAAGAAGAGTGCCGTGCTCTCTAAAAAGCACATCTTGTATTTTGGGAGCTATGGCCTAATTTTGGTGAAAAAGAAAGCTAATAAAGAAATACTCTTGTGTGGGGAGAGGCCACGCACAAGAGGGGGGAAGATTGCACCCAATATGGTCTTTTTGGAGCTAAGTATTTTTGTTTTAGTGTTTAATTTTTCAATTGATTTGATTTAGTTGAAGCTTACAAGCAATGGTTTTTATGATTGAATTAATTCTCTACTTTTCCACAATCAATTCCTAGAATAAGATTCCGGTTGCAGTGCTTCCTAACATCCTCGTTACCACTGAAGTTTTGAGTGAGCTTAGCCACTTGTACTGCCTTGCTTCTAGGTTCTCTCTCAGGCATACCCCGCATGTTTTCCGCAATAGATCGTCCGATCGTCTGAGCAAACGCTGCGAGATCACCTAGGTGAGCAGGCATAGCTGGTGGAGGCACTTCTGGGATAGCCTGGCTGATAGGAGTTGGCGTTGGTATGAGTATGTTGGCAAACGACGTAGGATATGATATGTGACTAGGCCTAGCTCCCCTTGGATAATGGTTATGATAAGGTGGTCGTGGAGCATACGCCATTGGCATACTAAGAGGCGTAGGAGCTACATGAGCATGAGTAGCGATAGGTACATATGGTTGATAGGCACTGGCACGCACTGTTGTAGGTACTGTTCCACTAGGTAGCAGTGTCGTACTAACTACAGCGGTAACAGGTGCATTTTTCGCTATGCTCATCATTGGGGTAGGCATTGTGGATTCCTGAATGGAAAGTTGAGCCAAGGTTGGAAAGCTAAAGTTACTACTCGTGGGCTCAACCTGCATTGAGAATCCAGGCGAAACAACATACAAAGGGTCTATGGGACTCACCGAGGGAGTCTCCAATTGTGATAGGGTTGGTTGTTTGGCCTTGCCCGTATCCAAAAATCTCATAGGGCCAGTGGAAACTAGGTTCACTCCCCTATTTTGCCTCTCAAATTGGATAATTCTATGAATAACCTCACATATCATTTGTTGTTGCTCTTCTAGATTAGTGGCGCTAGATGTAGATCGTAGGACTTCTAACCAACCCACATGGTATGTGTAACCTGTGTATAGGTCTGTTAGAGTCTCTGTGTGTAGATCATATTCCCAATTTTCATTGAGAAATATCCCATCTAGACTTGGTGTGCCAAATGGTTCTCTTGAAGTGGACGCAATGTCACTTCTTATGGATTGGCTTCTAGGGACCTCTACTTTAGGAAGAGCATCGAAATGTGGTAGCTCAGTAGGGCCCTCATTAAACGAAGTGGGTAGAATATCCACATGGACACTCTTTGGGAGGGTAGGGTCTACATGAGATGTGAATGGCGAATCCACTACCCCACCTTCTTCATTTACTTCGCTTGTCGCATGTTCAGAGCGTGTAGCTCTACTAAAGGTCTCTATTAGAAGACTAAACATGCTAGATCCGGGTTGTGGGGCCCAACCTGGCATGTTTTGGCTTGTCTCCTCAGGGTTCTTGGTAGGGTGCCCTTCCATGGCTTCTGAGTCAGAGGACGAGTCACTATCCACTATTCGTGGATCTTGGGTTGCACTCCCTTGGGTTCCAGCCGAAGGCCAAGATGCTAACGTGGAGGGATGGTGTGAGCTTGCGTAAACTGAAACACTTTCTAGTGGTTCAGGCTCTAGCACCCGACCAAAACGTAGATGCATATGACGTGGGTACCCTACGTGCGTTGGTAACTACCCTTGAAACTCACACAAGTGGTTTCTTAGGTGTTTCGCACCCCGTTTTTACTTGTTTTTAGATTGTTTTTAACTCGTTTTTGACCCCCTTACTTATGGTCGAACCTGGACTAGGACGTGTGATAGCTCGAAACGAGCGTATCGTTCAAAGGGTCCTAGTGTGCTTTACAGCACCGTGTTTGCCTAGCCAGAGCTCTCGTGGTCCTCAAAACAGTCCGTTTTCCTATGGGGGAAGGGGCAAAAGCCTATTTGCTTGTGGAGGAAAGGGTGAGGGCTTTATCCCACATGCTCACTTTACTCCTTGGGGAGTGGGCTACATATAGGGCACGACTTCCCATAAGCTCTCACTTGAAAGAAAGCTATGGAGGCTCACTCTCCTATATATATATATCAAAAGATCGAGACCGGGACTGGGGTCGATTGGGGTTCTTTCTTTTCAAAATTTTTTTCTCCAAATGAAAGATCTTTCCTCTCCACACGTTTGGTTTTTTCCTTTTTAAAAAGATTTAATTTTTTTATTTTTTATATTTTTATTTTTTTTAAAATTAATTTTTTTTGTTTGGGATAAGTTTTCTAGGGTTTCTATCTAGGGTTCAGCCTTGGCCGCGGTGCAGTTCGCACACAGCACAGGTCTAGGGATTCAGAAATCCCCCCTCACACGCAGAAAACTAGATAACAGAATGCACGTCCACACGCGGAGCGAAAAAATAACAAAAGAAACAGAAATGCAGAAGACAAATTGCAGAAATAGAGATTGAAAACCACAGAAACACCTCAACAGCAACACAGACGCCTTTTCTACAGTGTAAATTAAGCTTCACGCAGCAGCTCGAGCTGCAAACTGGAGCTTGGTGCAGGGCAACTCCCCGGCAGCGACGCCAAAAATGTGCGCTTTTGCCGCACAGGTCGTAGCTGGGGACTTGCCGAGCACCGTATGCGAGCCACGAATGGCTGCAAGCATACAACCAGGGAAGGAAGCTCAAACAAAATGCAAAGGGTGTGTCACTCACCGCTCAACTGCCGCCTTGAAGGATTCCCGCGTTGCAGTAGTGAAGAAGGAGCCGCCGTCCGCCGCTCTAACGCCTCTCCGCCGCCGTGCCGCTACACAGTGCTCGATTGCTCTCTCACTCACTCTCTCTCTCACACACACACGCAGGAGAAGGAAACCAAGGAGATAAGGCAAGAGCACTCTTGTATTCACAACACATGAGAATGAGGATTTTAGGGTTACATTTGACTCTTATAGGTGACTTGGCCGTTCACACTTGGGCGCCCATACATGGCCGGTCGATCCTAACCCTTATCCTACTGATATTCAAGGTCCGCCTCTCATCGGCGACGATCACCCAATCCCTTCATCCTTAACATATGGTGCCGACAAGCCCGGCCCATGACTCAGAATATTTAAATTAATGACGTAAAACATAGTACGTCTCAATGTCCGTCATAGGTTAACATCCCAAATCTGACATCTCAAAAGAGGCATTCAAATCAACCTTAAAATCAGCAATATGACTCTCATTTGGTCCTGTGAGTAGCATGTCAATCAATTTTGATGAAAGTAACACTGTTATAATTAAAAAAATCTTTTATGCATCACTTTATGCATAAAAATCAAATCAAGATACGCTTTGACCACGGATGATACAATCTGTAACCCTTGCTCTCAGCATTGTAACCAACAAAAATGCATTTGACAACCTTATCATCCAATTTTCTACGTTGTTGCAGAGGCACTAAAGCATAGGCCAAGCAACCAAAGACACGCAAGTGACCAATAGAAGGCTTCTTGCCATGCCAAGCTTCGTATGGAGTAACAGACTGCAAGGCCTTAGTGGGACACCTGTTGAGTACATATGCAGCACACATGACAGCCTCAAGCCAAAACGCATGTGGCAAAGCTTGGCTCTTGACCATACATCGTGCCATCTCCATAAGTGACCTGTTTTTCCTCTCAGCAACACCATTTTGCTGAGGGGTATACGGGCACTGTACATTGGTGTTTTATCCCACGACTAGCCAGAAATGCATCAAACTCTTTAGACATGTACTCCCCCCCTCGATCAGAATGGAGGGTGCCCATAGTACAATTGGATACAAAAACTGTTTGAAGCACAAAAACACTTTGGACTTTGCCTTCAGTGGATATACCCATGCATGCCTTGAGTAATCATCAATGAAAGTCACGAAGTACAAGTGTTTAATGACGGAGTTTGCATAGGCCCACATACATCACTATGTACAAGTTGCAATTTGCAAGTGGCCCGCATAGAGCCATCCTTTGGAAACTCAGGACACTGCATTTTGCCCAAAATACAGCCTTCACAAACATGTTTTAATGGTGCCTCAAGAGGGGGCAATGAAGCAACCATATCAAATTTCTGCAAATGCAGCAAACTAGCAAAGTTCAGATGACCAAAACGAGCATGCCATAGTTTTGCATCTGAAACTGCCTTTTTATCAGAAACTACATCATTTGCTGAATCTTCCCCACACTTGTCATAAGAATTGAGCCTATACAGCCCACGAAACAAGGTGCCAGATGCAATAATCGTATCACCAGAAGTCAAATCATGAACATTACATCTATCATCCACAAATTTGACTACAAATCCAAGTCTAGCAAGCGCAGAGAGACAATAGATTCTTCTTTATCCCTGGCACATACAAAGCATCTGAAAGTGTGAAAGCGCTGCCATTTGTAGCAGTAAGCATAATTTTACCAACGCCCTTCACTGGGTAAGAAGCATTATTGGCACATGTAACAGTATTCCCATTAGGGACAGCCTTAAGACAAGTGAACATCACGATGCGAGGTAATGTGCTTTGTAGCACCACTGTCAAAATACCATACATCAGAGTCAACAGAAACTGCCAAACATGCATCATGTATAGTTGGGTCACCTATTCTGTATCCTGCACAACATTTGCAGAATCTACATTTGTAGAAGCATCCGCTATTGTGGTTGTATTTGACTCTTCATTACCATACATCAAAGTCAACAGAAACTGCCAAACATGCATCATGTACAGTTGGGTCATACTGGCAATACACGCTAAACGCCCATTCTGTATCCTGCACAACATTTACAGAATCTGCATTTGTAGAAGCATCCGCTATTGTGGCTGCATTTGACTCTTTCTTCTTTGCCTCTTTAGCCTTTAGCTTAGGGCAATTCTTAATGACATGATTAGTTACCTTACAATAGTTGCACCTCATTTTTTTCTTGCCTTTATCAAGAGCCTTCTCAGACCTATTGTTGCTACCTGTGAAAGGAGAAGAAGTTGCATACTAATAGGAGAAGAAACAGTGGAAGGGGTTGCCTTACCACTTCTTCTCTACAAATGCTTGATCAACTGCACGCTGCCTAGCCCTGTTTTGCCTAGACTGCGCTTCTTGTAAGATCTTGTTGACTAAAGTATCATACTTGACAACATTAGGTCTGTCCTCAGTAACAAGTCTCTACGTGGAAGCAAAAGTCTGATATGACTCAGGCAAAGCATCAAGAACAGTCTGCATAAGAGAATGATCAGGAATAATCTCACCTGCAGAAATCAACTGTTCCTTGAGATCTTTAATCTCAGCAAGAAAAACATCCATGTCATCATCTTCCTGCATAATCTTCGATTCTAGCTCTTTACGCAGGTAAGAGATTTTTACCTCGTTACGACCTGCATACAAACCAGCTAGAATATCCCAAGCCTGTTTTGCTGTTTTAGCTGAACGGATATGTGGAGTGATGTTATGTTTGATAGAAAGTGCAATCAAGGCATGAGCCTGCGCATCTTTACTATCCCAATGAGCTTGTTCAGTAATGGATAAAACAATAGCAACAGTAGAGCTGCTAAAACCTGCAACATCCTCAACAGATCCTACATCCACAGAACCTGGACGTACATCCATACCCTGCACAATGTTCCACACTCCTTTTGCAACCAAAACATGCTGCATCATGTATGCCCAAAGTGGGTTGCTGTCTCCATCCTAGCAGAGCAGCAGACAACATGCGAAATACATCATTGTTGTTATCAGCCATGGCCACTGACTGAAACTTATGCAAAAGCTACCTGTAATGAAGCAAAGACTGAACAGAAAACAACTCGTGCTATGTAGCACAATCCACAATAGAATACGTATGCCTGTTTTGCAGAAAACTGCACTGTCAAAATTTCTGCACAAAATGACGAACAAACCTGTACAGAACTTGTAATGCAAAACAGAGTATAGGGACCTGCAAGCACTCGTGAAAGCTCACCTCAATCGAAGAACGTGAGTCAGAGGGTGCTAGCGGTGTAGGCCTGGGAGCCGATGCCTGCTCTGATACCAATTGTTGGAATTAGGGTTGCAGGAAAGCACACAAAGCTTGGAGAAGAAGAAGCAAGAATGCACACAACACAAAGTGTATTAGATTGTGTCAATGTACAAAGATAAGTTAGCCCTAGAAGAATGGGCGTATATACAAGCTGGGGAAAAAAACCTCCTAAAGAGGGAAAAAGTGCCCCGACGGTCCTAAGTGTGTTCACACACATCACTGCCTATATATATGGCAACAACCGCCAATTAATCTCCGCCTTTTAGCCTGATCTTTAGAATTTGGCTCTGGCAACAACCGCCAAAATTAATCTTCGTCTCTTAGCCTGATCTTTAGAATTTGGCTCTGGCCCTCCACCCTCAAACTTCTCTGCATCTTCCGTTAAGACATCTGCCTCTATAAAATCCATATCTATGGTTCCATGTCTCATTTCCACTGCTCAATACCAAAAATTAATGCTTCCACCAAAAGAAGGAGAAGAGTTACGTTTCAGCCTTGCAAACAAAGAGGAGAAGATCCACTGCTCGAATGGAAATTCTATCTGCACGAGTGACTTTGAAAGGGGGTAAAACCTTAGCATAGCTCTCAGAGCATAGCTAGTGTAACCGCTTTAGGCTTACCCACAAAGAAATTAGAGCAAACACAAACACTGTGCAAGCTAAGAATCTACGTGCGATTGTGATCGCAAACTCTCCACTACTCGGATGGAAATTTTTTTTCATGAATAGCTCCAAAAGAGGGGTAAAGGTCGATGAATTTGTACTGTAGTTGATAGAGAAACCAACCCATAAATCTTTGTCTACAAGCATCAAAGTTTGTAGAAGATAAATGGTTTGGCTTGAGTTATTAATCCCATTTAAGGTTGTAGAAGATAAATGGTCTGGCTTGAGTTATTAATCCCATTTAAGGTAGATGAATTTAGACTATATTGGATGGCAAAATTGACCCATAAATCTTTGGGTACAAGCATCCAAAGTGGCACGTGAAATTTGGAAAACTCAAGAACTTTCAGATTTATTATGGATATCTTGAAACTTGTTGAAATTTGTGATTGGGCCAATAATGTGGATATCCAAGGCGTCTAGAGAAAACAAATTTATAATGAATATAAATCTAAACCTTTATGATACCTTCATAGGCGTCTAGAGAAAACAAATTTATAATGAATATAAATCTAAACCCACTTGAGCGAGCAAACCACACACCTATATGATACCTTCATAGGCATCTAGAGAAAACAAATTTATAATGAATATAAATCTAAACAAGTAAAACATGATCAAACATAGTGCATCCACAATTTTGGTAAACCATCGCAAGTTTGATAAAACTTTCATAGTCCTTGAGTCATAACTCCGATCAGATCCTCCATCCGCAAAGTCCAGGCGAGGTCTCTGCCATTCCCCACAAATAATATCCACTTCTTTGAGATTACTTGAATTTACAGAGAGTCCTTATAGCTTTTCTAGAATCACTAAGGTCAAGACTAAGGGTAAATCTTATAGTGGCTTTACATCCCTTTATTTCTAAGATCATAACTTTTGTTAGATCTCCATATGGGATTCTAGACTTCCAACATATCCTATGACTTAGGGCTTTAGGCCTTTAAGGTCTTCCTTCAAAAACCTTATTTAGAGGATAATTACTTTATACTCTTATCTACTGCACATAGTTGAATATACTGATAGGTCTTTAAAGATATCAAAAGTCTCAAACTGACTTTTTGGCTCACTTCTTGACAAAAAGCTTTTGGTTCTTGATACCATATAATTTAATTAAAAGCTTGGGTCTAACTACCTCTCTTCCTCTCTTATATATGTAGCCTTTATTCTTCAAGGTTCTTTTTGATGCAAACTCTAGACTAATGGGATATTTCTCTTGTGAATTTAGTCTAAATGTCTTGTTAAAAACTTAAGAACCTATATTACTCTAGAAATCTTACCTCTGGGCTTAAAATGAATCTAAGTCTTTCTCTCTCTTGGTTTGATATGAGATTTACTTTATCATTTTGATCCTTTTTTTTGACGCAAGGAAATCTCCTAAATTGTTTTCTAAAGGAGAACCTAGATCAGGTATTATCCTTCTAAACATAGTCTCCTTTCTAGTAGAGAGATACATAATTTCTAGAGAATTCTTCTCTCTCTAGAACTATTCCAAGATACAACTTGAATTCAAGCCATCATGTTCTTAGGTCAAGGGTTAATTCTATGATAATATTCTATCTAATTTTTAGAGAGATAAAAAGGATTCTAGAGAAAACTTCACTCTTTAGATTTATGCAATCTTCCTTTATGGATTCTACAATCTTCTCCTAAGGTCTTAATCTAACAAATTATATAACTCAAAAGCTCTTCTTGAATTAAACACATTTTTCCTTATGTGAAACAAAATCCTTATACACATGCACACTAAGTGTACATGAAAAGGGATAAATGACACATGCATACTTTAGATTTATAAACCTAACCTTATAAATTTTATAGTATTAAACCTAAAGAAATTTATCTTCTATGCAATTCTTATCCTAAGGCTAGCTTGAATAATATTTACAGCCCATGAGATTCTCAATTTCAAGGTAGATTAATAGGGTAGCTAAGTTTTGTCCTATTTGGGCCATTTGATTAAGATTCTAAGATTCTAGTGATCAAATATGCATAAATTTAAATAATTTACTATTCTCTGGTTTATTTTCAGAGAGTTAAATAATAATGAAAATTTATTCCTTTCACTAATTAATGACTTTTTGAATTCAATTTTGAGAATGGTACTGACAATACTTTAAAAATTATAATTTGAAAGCTTGAAAAATGATAAATAGAAGTGTTATAAGGTAGATGAAAGCTCCCAAATCAGTCAAGAAAGAAGTCCACGAGTTTTTTTCCTTGATTTTAGTGATCAAACATGATATGTACTAGCTCAATCATGAATATTGCAAGGTACTATGACAATGTAAGGGCTTGGAGTACTATTATAAGGGGGTAATAATGATAAAACCAAGTATCTAAGACCTCATGAAGGAGGCATGGGAAAATTGAAGGGAGAGGGCCTCTTTTTATAGCCACAGCTAGCTCCACATGCATGCATAACCACTCTAGGTAAGTGGGTACTTTAGCCTACAATGCAAGCATAGTTAATTGAGTGCACTTGACTGAATTATGGGCTCATCCTCACGGTTGAAATTACTCAAGATCTTGTGGGCTAGGCTTGAGTTAATTGTGGGCTACACTAATGTTTGAGATATGCATGAGTCTCTTTTTGCTAGAGTGAACTAATAGAGATATGCATGACACTCAAGTTGGTGAAATCTACTTACCACACTTATCACTCTTGAACTCAACCCATGGTTTTTCACCTTTCACCTAACAAATCCACCCTTAATTTTTCACTATACCATGGTTTTGGAAACTTAGTCCATTTAACCTTAGGAGATTTTGTTAATTAATGTGCACAATCCTTGTCTAAGGTTTGTCTTTAATTATTTTCTTGGAGATAACCATTATATTTTATGTCGGATAATTCCACAAGGGTAATTGGCATGTGCTGAACTCATTTTTAGGGTCCATTTCTTTAAATTCCCTCATCTTCCATTTATTACCCACTATTGCTAGGTTTGTACACACACATTTGCACATAGCCCCCCCTAGCGCTCCTATTTAATTTTTGTAGACTCAAAAATCTTGGTATACTCACTAGAATTAAGTTTTATAAGTTAAATTTCTTTTTAAAACACTAAGAAGAATTTGTATCTCAACTAATGTTTTTTTCATTTATTTACATTTTCTCTCTCTACAACATCTCATAGATTGTATTAATAAAATGTAAGGTAAGAGGGAGGAGGAAAATTCTTCGACTAAGAGGTTGTTAACCACATGTTGGTTAACACATTCCTACGACAAATATGTCTGCACACTTATGTAATGGGTGCCCACACTATATTGTAAATTCTATCATTTGATGAGGGAAGGTGCCCTGAAGACGCTCCCAAGTATTGAGCTTCGAAGGACAGACAAGAGGATCTCGATCAGTTGGCCAAACCATAGAGAAAAGCCTTGTAACTATGTTTTGGGCACCTCAGGTCACTTACTCTCGGGCACAGCCTAGTGGGAAAAAGCTTAGAACTATAAAAGACAATTTCTGTTGTTTGTAACTCATTCTCCCATTTGTGCAATAGAAGTGAAGTGTTCTCTCTCCCTCTCTCTCTCTTGCAACTCTAATATAGCACGTGTTGTGTGCTTAGGGTTAGGATTTGGGAGTGATTAGTGCTAATCACTTGTTCTCTCTTGCTTCCCTCTTGCTTTTTCTCTCCCTCTTGCTTGAGTGATTAGGCTCCCATCGCGATCGTCTTTCGCAGAGATCTCACACGATATTTGCGAGAGAGGTTGCACCACCTGTCAGATTAGCAATCACCTCGGGTGACAATGAGTGCACGAGGATAGCAGCGACAAGTGACTACGGTGGAGCTCTTGAGCATAGGTCGAGCTTGGTGGATCGGTAACTTCCCACAACACGTTAGGGTCTTCTTAACATCTTTGGTGTCGCTGCCCGAGATTGAACCCATGTCACCTGTGTGACAAGCATGGGCGCCTGCACTATATTGTAAATCTCATCATTTGATGAGAGAAATGCCCAGAAGACGCTCCCAAGTATTGAGTTTCGAAGGACATACAATAGGATTTCGATCAATTGGCCAAACCATAGAGAAAAGCCTTGTAACTATGTTTTGGGTACCTCAGGTGACTTACTCTCGGGCGGCCTAGTGGGAAAAGGCTTAGAACTATAAAAGCCAATTTCTCTTGATTGTAACTCATTCTCCCATTTGTGCAATAGAAGTGGAGTGTTCTCTCTCCCTCTCTCTTGCAACTATAATATAGTATGCGTGGGGTGCTTAGGGTTAGGGTTTGAGAGTGATTAGTGCTCTCTTGCTTCCCTCTTGCTTGAGTGATTAGGCTACCATCGCGATATTCTTTTGTAGATATTCCACATGATCTTTGCAACCAACGGATTAGCAACTGCCTTGGTATGATAATGAGTGTGGGAGGATAGCGGTGACGGGTGGCTACGGTGGAGCTCTTAAGCATAGCTCGAGCTTGGTAGATCGGTAAATTACCACGACACATTAGGGTTTTCTTAACATCTTCGACGCCGTTGTCGGTGGGGAGCGCCAATCTGCTACTTGTCAAAGCCTTCTTTGATTCAAATCCGATGGAGTCTCCATAGCCCGGTGCTAAGTAAATACCTATGCCATGTTTTTGGTTTTTTGGATTTGTTTTGTTGATTTTGTTTGTGGTTTTTGTTGTTTTTATGCATAGCTTATGGTTGGGAGTAGGATTAGCAAGTGTCTGAGCAAAAAAACTAGAGATTCGGGTTATTAGAGACCTCAAAGAAGAGGTTTTTTGCTTAAACATAGAGTGTTTTTTGCTTTCAAACATGTTTTTTGTTAGATTAGTGTACATAGATAGCTTAGGAATGTAAGATAAAACACTAATCAACTTAAAAAACCAAGAAAATAACAAATAATTTCTTAATTTTTGTATTATTAATTATCACTAATCTACTAGTTAGTGTGATTAGTGAACTTAAAAATAGCTAAAAATAAATAAAAAATTGAGTCTAATTGCTTGCAATTGGACTAATTGAAGTGGCATTAACGTTCTAAACACTTGCCTTGACCTAATTCCATGCCTGGACCACTCCCATTAGGTCACAATTAGTGAGAATTAGCACTAATTAGGTCTCATTTACCTAATTTTTCCTCGTTTGAGTGGGTTAATTAGATACCTAATTAGAGAGATTAATTAGGAGTGATCACATCATTGGGTTAGCCTAAACATTGCTAATCCAACTATCAAATTCCCATCTCTAAACTCCTCACCATTAAGGAGTAATTAGAGAGTAAAGAAAAGGGTTAAAAGGTGATTAATAGTGGAATTAAGAAGGATTAATTTTTAGTTAAGTTAGAGTGCCTCTAGATTAGTTGAAAATCACTAATCTAGAGTTAACCTCTAACTTTAGCCTTTTCTTACCTGCCTTGCATTAATGAGGAGATCTTAGTTGTCTCTTACTCAACAATCACCTCACCTCAATTTAAATTTGCGTGGTGTATGGACATACTTGAAAAAAACTTTTTCTCTTATAAAAAAAAAACTTAGACCTGGACGTACCTTCCTAAAGCCTTCATAAGCGTATAGGCATACCGTCTTTTTAAAAAAAAAAGCTCCAAAAAAAATTTGAAAAAAAAACTTAGACACAAACTCGACACGGACGTATCTTCCTAAAGACATGGCCATACCGTCCTAAAGACACGATTGTACCTTCATAAGCGTATGGGCATATTGTCTAAAAAAAACTTACTAAAAACACGATTGTACCTTCATAAGCGTATGGGCATACCATCTAATTTAAAAAAAAAAACTTTGGTACGGCTATTCGTACCTTAGCCACCACGACCATACCTTCCTAAAGCACGGGTGTATGCTATTAAGCGTATGGGCAGACTGTCCAAAAAAAAAATCCTAAAAAAATATTTAAAAAACTTTGGCCACAGCCGTACCTTCCTAAAGCCATGGGCATACACTTCTAAGTGTACAGGTAGACCGTCCCAAAAAAATATTTTTTCTTTAAAAAATATATATTAAAAAGAAACTTTTGCACGGCCATTTACACCCTTACCACGGCCATACCTTCGTAAAGCTACGGGCGTACGCTCCTAAGCGTATGGGTGTACTGTCCTTTAAAAAAATCCTAAAAATTTTAAAAAAACTTTGGCACGGGTGTTCACATCTTTGCCACACGGTCGTACCTTCTTAAAGCCACAGGCGTAGGGTCTTAAGTGTACAAGCCAAAAAAATTATGGAAAAAAAATTTAAAAATTTCCAAATCTTTAGAAGTGCTTATGGTCTACCTCCTCGACTTACTAGGGTGGATTTTACACACATGAATCGCCTAAAATGACCTTTTTCACCTTAAGGATGCGTTCACGCGTGAGGTAAAAGAGAGCCAAAACTCTAATTTCGGGTCCACGCGTGCACTCTTGAAGCTTTTCTAAGCTTTGTTGCACACCATGGACACCTTTCGGTCAACGTTGCATGCCCCAAGTGCCTCCATTCCATTAGGCAACACCTCGGCCATTGTACATTCACATGTGGCCATTATGCCCCACATGTTTGGCCGCGAGGGCGAAACGATTTATGAAGAGTCGTGCACCTCCATACATGGAACCCGACATGAATAGCCATCTTGAGCACATACACGTGTCTCCTCCTATAACCACGGATCTATTCCCACCCCCACCCATGTACCACCTCCACTTGAGCCACAACTTAACATTCCACGCTTGGCACAAGCTCTAGAAAGGGGAGGGGCACAATAATTGCACCCACAAATATCATATACACAACCCATGTGGGTAAAAATTTTCAAACTTATGCCGAAATTCCATGGAGTTGGAGACCCCATATTCGACCTAGAGGTCTTTAACCAAATCTGCCAGGCATTTGAAATTTTCGATGATACAACTAAAGTCCATCTCTTTGGACTCAACCTTGAAGGCAAGGCAGTGCAATGGTTCCAAAGGCACTTTTAAAGCAGTGATGAGAGAGGCCTTCATTCTTGGATTTGCACCCTACGGGCCCAAATGGAGCCCCATAATCCACTTGTTTCAATTGGAACAAAAACCATGGGAAACCTTGTGCGACTACATCGCATACATTAAGTACCTTAATTCGCATTGCAAAGAAAGGGAAAATTTGAGTGACAAGCACTTAATGGACTGTTTCCTCTTAGTCTTGCACAATCTAAGACTTCACGACCATATGTCGGTAAAGGATCCCTCCACCTTTGATCAAGCTTGCACAAATGGGCGATCTTTCTCAACGATAATATGCGAGAAAGCCATTCCATGCAATTGGCTATTGAGCCAACGACAACCCCAAGCTCATTTGTAACATTACCCTCATCTCGTCTCGGGCACCATGCATTACTGGGTGGTGGCACCACCCCCAACTAACCACTCAGACATAGCACCTCCACAACCTTCTACAATGCCCATCTTTCCACTCTAACCGTTGTCTCTCAAGGCAAACCCCCTTGATCATGGCAAGATTGAAACCGAGTCCATTGCTAAACCCCTAGAGCCCACGTGCTCCCTGGGCACCCATACCACATCATATTCCTTTGCCAGTGCCTCACATGGACCCTAAACCACTTGTGCACACTATCGCTGCACCCGCAGGGAAACCACCTCTCCAGTGTTTCCTCTACCCCCAGGGACCCCATAGACTGATTGAATGCCCTTAAAAGAAAAGCCTGCTAGTGACACCACAATGTTATAGCTGTGGAATCGATCATTACTTCAAGGATTGCCCCCCTGCAATCAGTTTCTCACTCCATGGTCGAAGGCATGCCATCCCTCAATGTGTTGAGTGTTCAACATGGGAAGATATCCAATGTCCCATTGAATGCCGTCACACAATTGGGCCAAACTCAAGAAGGTCAATAAACCAAAGCAGTCCAACACCTTAACTACCTAATGTGCCACATCTAAAAAGAAAAAACGCTCTAAGCACATTGGCCAAGGTGAAGATCGGGTTAGCATCTCCACAAAGATCACATCCTCCTCCTTCGGGAGTGATGATTGTGTCGAAATGCCACTCTCCTAAGGCAACCCCCCAAAAACTAACCAAACAATAAAAATTGTTGGCCGCATATCCCCATTGCATCCTCGAGAAGCAACATCTTCAGGAGACCCAAGCATTGCTAGAGCACTACCAGGATCACCTTTGAACCACCACCCTTTTTGTGACCTTTGACCCAATACCTGAGTGTGCGCATTCCCCCATACTTAATGTATGGGACAAGAACCTGAACTTCCGCACCAGGTACCTCAAGAGCCCTAGCTTATGCTCAAGGCCGAGGAAGATCCATTTGCCATCATGATGCTGACAAATGAAGATCTTGCCCCACCTATGCCTCCTAATCCCCTAGTGCCTATTCCATAGGTAGCCAAGCCCAAATCCCACTTTCACATCAAACAACTCGATGCGAACAATGACACATAGTCCAACAAAGAATCATGAGGTGCCCACACGAAATTTGTTGAGGTATTTCACCCTCCTATGGCACCCAAGTCTCAACCTCAACCCCCATGAAATAAGGACCAAATTGAACTTCCATATACCATTGCCGGTCCACGCTATGAATAAGGCCCTACACATGAGGAAGCTCCTCATCAACGTGACCTTGCTGGCCTCTCAGCCTTCCTTTCTTCCCAAATCCAAATGCCCATTGGAACCTTGTTAAAAGGAAATCCACATTTATGGAATGACCTTAGGGATTAAATAGAACAAAAACTACAGGCTTCCATAGAGGAGAGACATAACTCAGATTCCTTGGATAAATCTGAGCTCCATCATCCTGAACTACTCCATGAGGACAACCCACAACCCAAAGGCACACTAACAATTTGAATAAATGCGATGGGCCACTACTTTGAAGGTGATGACACAAATGCAGCCTTGCCCATTTCCTACAATAGACATGCGGTTAGAGGCATCCTAGATGGGGGCATTGGCGTAAGCATCCTCACAAGAACATGCTCGGAATACTGGGGATAACCACCCCTTGATCCCACCCAATTGGTGATAAATCTTGCGGATGGGACATCTACATGACCCCTTGGCCTAACAAAGGAGCTCAAAGTTAGAGTTAGTGACATGACCTTCAATCTCACATTTGTAGTCATGAACTTTCATAATGACGTCTATGATAACATCATGGGAAGACCCTTCATGAAACAAACACGACTCGTCCATGACTGGGACATAAATCATGTCTACCTTTGTAAAGGGAATCAAATGCTCAAAGTGAATTTACATACCTAGAACACACATCCCATGTCTACCTTTGTAAAGGGAATCAAATGCTCAAAGTGAATTTACATACCTAGAACACACATCCCATGGTCACAGATCCCTTTGCTGAAGATTCTGTTGACCATCGCTAAGGATCGACGATCTCTTTGTTTACAATGCTTGTCATCAAACCCTTGATGACACGTGGGAGTCATCCACAATCGCTTTTGTCAATATTGACGAAGTCGACCACAATTGGATGAAAATCCTTGCTACACTTGATACCTTCCCAGATTGCAAACTTGGCACACAATTTGTGCTCCCAACAACCAGCCCGTACGGTCTTCATGAGCCTTACAAGGCCTTTGCCTCGCTTAACACCGTGAGTGTAAGCATATCTCCCCAACATGACATGCCAACCCTTCAGGTATGGTTA
The DNA here is from genome assembly GCF_041138505.1 of Cibotium barometz. Classification (NCBI taxonomy): domain Eukaryota; kingdom Viridiplantae; phylum Streptophyta; class Polypodiopsida; order Cyatheales; family Cibotiaceae; genus Cibotium; species Cibotium barometz. The sequence continues at coordinate 47,373,414 of NC_141048.1, read as the reverse complement.
GATTTCCCCTTTGGCATAAATATGCAAAGAAAACGTGCCTTGCTATCTCCCACAGCTAGCCACAATCTTTTTCCATGGGAAACTTGGGTCTCCCTAGGCAAACCATCTCTTCACACTGCCCATGCTAGTGGACAACGTATACAAAGCCTTGGGTCTTTTACACAAAACTGTACATATTGTCCTCTAACTCATTGGCTTGTAAGTTTTATTATGCGGTTCCCATAGGTGAGACTAAAGAAGCAGTCATCCTTGGAGGAAGTTGGGTCAAGAACGCTACAAGTACAATTAACTTAACTGACAACACAGTGACCCTCGCACTTCCTATAGGTAAGGAAACAATGATCCTTTGAGATGGGGAGTGCACTGAATCCAATCCTCTCCCTGCACCAACTGCTTCCACAAAGGGTACTCTCTCACCCCCAACAACAAAAACTAGTAAGTCTTTCATTGCCCCCAAACTACCACTAGAACTAAACTACCACCAAGAATATGGATTGGACTCCTGACCGAGGATGGTCTATAATGGTGGCGAGCCCACATATACCCTATGGTCCACACCAATCTCATATTCTTGGAGGCATGGAAAACTCTTGGAAAACCCACACTTACACAAGAAAACACTAACATTCAAGTTTCACATAAAATGCATTTAATGAGTGTTGGGTATTTTATTCCTAAAATTTCTATTAGAAATAACCAGTTGGAGTGCAGATTTCATGTCGTAGATGCAGGAGCACTCTAAGGCCAGATTAGAAAAGAGTGTATTGATGCCACTCACTACCAAATCAATTCGCAGAAGAAATGGTGACCATGACCATTAATAGTAAACAAGCCACTGTCCTCTCGTGTCCCCAAGAGGAAGTCATCCACACACCCTCACCCTCAACTGCCCTTCCCCTCAAGTCCCATCCTCAGCACCGACAGTCTCCCCTGTCCCCATACCCCATGCCTCACCAAAGTTGGTCAAAAGGGCAGTGTTGACACCATCCAACAATGACAATCAAGCCTCGTTGACAATCCCCCTCATCTCTACATCCTCAACCACCCACCCCGCAAGCGCCTCGACCTCTTATCGATATCATGAAAATCAATGGTGGGTGCCCAAGAATCTTCTCACAGCTCAAGGATTCTACACGATGGCTACACAGAACTTTGGATCCCAAAATGGCCATCTGCAACACCCAAGCGCAAGACGCAAACCAAGCCAATAAAAATCAACCCTAAGCAAAAACTTCAACGTTCGCTCGTCCCCGATCGCCTGCTAAGAGCATATGTTTTGGGCACCTCGAGTCACTTACTCTCGGGCGGCGGGCCTAGTGGGAAAAGGCTTGGAACTATAAAAGCCAATTTCTCTTGTTTGTAACTCATTATCCCATTTGTGCAATAGAAGTGGAGTGTTCTCTCTCCTTCTCTCTTGCAACTCTAATCTAGTACATGTGGTGTTCTTAGGGTTAGGGTTTGGGAGTGATTAGTGCTAATCACTTGTTCTCTCTTGCTTCCCTCTTGCTTCTTCTCTCCCTCTTACTTGAGTGATTAGGCTATCATTGCGATCGTCTTTCATAGAGATCCCACACGATCTTTGCGAGAGAGGTTGCACCACCCGACGGATTAGCAATCGCATCGGTGTGAAAACGAGTGCGGGAGGATAGCGAAAGACGAGCAGCTACGATGGAGCTCTTGAGCATAGGTCGAGCTGGGTGGATCAGTAACTTCCCATGACATGTTAGGGTTTGCTTAGCAGAGGTTTCCTTAGGAAAGGCTTTAGCAAAGTCCTCCAACATTCTAGCTACTTCTACAATAGAATCTAGCTTAGCATTCTTTACAAGAGTTTCCAAAGGAGGGTCAAGCTTTTTAATAAACCTTTTTAGAAGAGCAACTTTGTCCATTGGCAATGAAAAATGGACAATGCCCACGTACGTATGGTGGTACGCTTTCAATTGACTTTCCTTCTTACAAAGCTATAGGAACTCATTCATCTTATCCTCTTCATATCATGGGGGAACCACATGATTCTTCCAACTAGATCATGTTGTCCTAGTAATCTTCAAACATGCTAAGGCCATCTTGTTGCATTCATTATAGTCCATTGGCAATGAAAAATGGACAATGCCCACGTACATATGGTGGTACGCTTTCAATTGACTTTCCTTCTTACAAAGCTATAGGAACTCATTCATCTTATCCTCTTCATATCATGGGGGAACCACATGATTCTTCCAACTAGATCATGTTGTCCTAGTAATCTTCAAACATGCTAAGGCCATCTTGTTGCATTCATTATAGCATGTTATATTCATCCATAGCATCAATCCAATTCTATAGGGCTTCAACAAGATTGTTCCCTTTGCCACCCACCACATGAAATAGGGCAGGTTGCGATTTATATGCAAGGCTTTCTGAATATCATTGTCTAATTATTTTACCAAGCACTACATTATGTGCAGATTGTTTCCTTTGCCACCATGAAACAGGGAAGGTTGTGATTTATGCAAGGCTTCACGAATATAATTACCTAATTCTTCAATAATGGGCACTACATTATGTGCAGATTCCCCTGATCAACTCATGGGGTTACTCTAAAGAAAATTTGTTTTTTTCTTAGAATTTGTACAACAATTTTAAAGCTTGAAAAATTTGACAACTTAATAAGGAAAATAACATCTTTACTACATCAAAAAGCTTTATTACATTGGGGAATTTCTCAACCCCTAAAGAAATGAAACAATCTTCTTGGTCCCACAATCACAAACTTCTAATGAGGGAGGTATATACTTAGATAATTCAACCTAGATAAATATTTATCTAAGATATATTAGCGTTTACCATGAATCTTAGATTTATCCATTCTATGATCATGGCTAGACATAGGTTCAAAGCATAATAGGGTCATTTCTATACTGAACTTTGCTTCACTTTAATCCCAAATATGCCTCCACATGAAAAGAGGCTAATAGGGCCAACCGAAATAATACTCTCTACAACTCCGATAAAAGGCATCTACTAGAGATATATTATTGGGGGCTAAATGTTGAAATGTGACCTCAAGAATCTCTTGCTCTTGCGTGGATGTCTAACTTTAAGTCATTACTACACTTTTCAACTTTATATACTTAAAATTTGCACAAAAGATAATAGACAAACATGGAAAAATATCAAATATTTCATTACATCAAGTTTATTTTTATATAAAGAGATTCGTAGATCTCATCAATCCTACTCCTCTACCCTCTCATGAGCTCTCTCTCCCCAACACTCATCCGGATAGCCCTACTATACTCTCTCCTGGTTATGCATGTAGTCCATGACTCAAGGAGGAGCAAAATCCTAGGTTGAGGGATAAAGTAACTTAGAACATGGTAAGCTCACCTAAAAGTTCTAAAGTTCCCAAAGATAGGCCCATACAACCTAAGTTGACCTACGTTCCTCATCCAGAAATGAATCATAGTAGATAGTACTTTTTGGCTGTGCAGATCTGGTGGGGCCCAAGGGAGGTGAAGTGACACTAGTGCAGCTTAGAAGAAAGGGGCTAGGAAGCTCGAGGAATCCTTTTTTCACTATAGCACTTTTTTGGGGATAAAATCACATTTTTGAAGGAATTTTTTTTCTTTCAATTTTTAGGGTTACTGCTATATGTACATTATGTGTGCTATGTTATATGCACATTATGTGTGCATATACTAGGAGGCTAACCCACATTAGACTTGTGAGCATGGGAGCATGGGAACAAGCTCTAGTGGAGCATGGGTTAGGACTAACCTTATGGGTTAAGGTTAGGGTCAAGCATCCAAGGGTCACACATGGGAAATAGAGAGTCAAGAGTCACTTGAGGACCCTCCTATATAATAGGGGCATGGGGCACACTCAAGGTTGGAGGCTTGGAGGCTTGGGCTTGTGAGGCCAAAGCTATGTTATGCTCTCTTGTATAGAGGATCATATCTACTCACCTACCATTTCACACTATAGCTACATGCTATTAGATTGGAGTTATACCTCCTCTTGATGGTATGGGACATCAAGGTACAGGTATGATGTATTTCATTATATTTCATGTGTGCATCCCCCTTGGACTCGGGGGTGGTTGGGTGGTTGAGTTTATGCCTAATTATGCATAACAATTATCTAGAGAGATCTTAGGGTTTCAACAATGGTATCAGAGCAATCTCTAGTTAATTGTTGTGGATTTTTCTTTCTTATTGCAATTTTTGGTATTTTTTTAAAGTAAATTTTAATATTTACTACTAAAAATATTATTTTGTTGATTTGTGTTGATGATTTGCACGTGGATCGTCAATATGGTAATTGAAACATGTGTTACTACTATTCAATGGACAAATCGACGTTGCGAGGAAATTTCGTGAGTTTAATGCTATTTTTTCTTATTTTTTATGGTTTAAAATAAGCATTAATGGAATTTTTTTACAAAAATACCACATATTTTATTGTGTACATTTTTGGTAGAATGGATTCCCTAAATTTCTAGGACTTTTAGGAAATTTTTTCTAATTTTTTAGAAATTATTTGAGCATTTTTATGGTTGAAAATGTATTTTTTATACATTTTTGTGGGTTTTTCCGCGGGTATGTGATCAAATTTCTGTCGATTTTTTGCTCAAATTCAGTAGGGGGCAGCATGTTGATGCATGGAATGCTCTCCCAAGTGCGTGGGATCCTCTTCGTCTCTCAAATCAGAATTTTTTTCTATTTTCCTCTCCCCCGTGAGCAGTCCTCTTATTAGGCAACAATTGATTAAATTTAATCATAATTAAACCTTAATTATGATTAAGGTAATCTTAATTATGGCTTAATCTTATCTTGATAGAGAGAAGAGAATATGGGGTGGAGAAAAAGATTATGAGAGTTGGAGATGGAGAGGAGGAGAGAAGAGAGAGAAGCCTCTCTCTCTCAATTCTACGCACAGGCGGGGACGAGGGGTGCGCAGCAGTCCCGCCGGAGAAAAAAGATCCCCCCCTTCCCATAAATTTTTTTTGAGTAATAAGCTTAACTAAAGCTTATTGAATTTTTTAATAAAATTTTCATTTAAAAAATGAGTTTAAAAAAATAAGTTTTTTTAAAAAAAGAGTTTTTTTAAAAGAAAAACGAGTTAAAAAACGAGTTTTTTAATAAAAAATTAGTTTTTTTAAACAAGTTTTTAAATTATAATTAAAAAAAGCTTTTAATTTTTTTTTCCAAAAAAGCTTGGAAAAAAAAGCCTAAAAAATTATGAGAAAATACGAGATTTGAGAAAAAAATTCTTTGGATTTTTTTGAATTTATTTTCTTGGAATCTCTTGGCTTTTCATCTTCTGGGAAATCTTTTGGCTTTCCGAATTTCGAAAAATCTTTTGACCTTTCGGATTTCGGAAACTTTTGACCTTTCACATTCTTTTTTTTTTGTCTTTTCATTTTCCTGAAACTATTGGCTCTTCGTATTCTGGGAAAACCATTGGAATTCCGAGATTTTTTGACCGTTTGTATTCTAATGCGTTCGGGGTAAATTAAATTTTTTTATAAATTAGTAAAAAATTAGACAAAGGTTATTTTAAATTTTTGGAAAATGTGGGGTTGGTGTTTGGCATGCGGTGTGTCCATTCGGGCTCTTGTGACCATTCAAATTCCTTTTAAAAATATATTTTTTGACCCAAAAAATTAAAAAATCCATTTAAATTATAAATTTTCATTGGATTTGAGAATTGTCGTGCGGAATTGAAAATTTCGTGAACGATGGGATTCTCAGGAAAAATAAGGAATATTTTAGAAATTATTTTTAAAAATCCTAAAAATTGATATTTTTTAAAAATATCAATGGTATTTTGGCAAATCTAATTGCTATTTTTTTTGAAAAAATATAGGTTTGGAATGCCATTAGACAGGTTTGGTGAAATTTAAAATTATCATATTTTGAGGCCCTATAAAATTAGGAAAAAATCATGATAATTAGGAAAAAATCATGATAATTCTTTTTCTTGAGAATTTAATATTTTTCAAGGTTATTTAATGTTGAAGTACGTTTTCTCGTGCTGACATTAGATAGATGCAGGTTATTCGCATATTATTAATACGATTGTACCTTGTATTAGTAGTTCTTTCTGTTTGGATTAATTCTAAACAATGTTTGCATGATTTTTTACCATTGTTTAGCCATTCTTTTTGGACATTTTCCATACTTTTGATGGCTATAATCTGAGTTCAAAGTGTGCTTCACCTTTAACACTTTTCCATGATAATTTATTTTGCATTTATTTAAGTGTGGTCTATGCTTAATTTCTTAAGCCTAAGACAAATTCTATCATGGGTCAGTTGATCGATTTGTTTTGGTGGATTTTATTGGATGTTTTTCAAGTTTAATATGGACTCATCAAGTTCTGTCTAGATCACTTGTGTCTAGGGGTTTTTTAATGAGTGTTACACACATGTGTTTCACTTGCTTACTTTGGAGTTTTTTTTGAACGACACCACGTTCATATACTCTGGTTTGATGAGTTGGCCACCAATTTTAATGCTTATTTTGGCATGATTAATGTCCATTAGATGGTATGCATTGATTTTTTATGATCAACTATGGTTTTTTCATGGATTTGAGGAGCTTCTATGCTTTTATCCATGGTTTAATAAGGATCTTTTGGTCTTTTGGATAATATCATGTGCTTTGAAGGTAGCATTTGCCTTCATTTTTTGCACTTAATTTTGGAGTATATTGCTTGTACTTTTGTGTACCTAGTTGTTTATGTATCTAGGTGAGTTATTTTTCTACCCCAACTTTATTGTGTTTATTGGTGGGTAGTTATCATTAGAAAGGTGCCAATATTCAAAATTCTTTTCTAATGATGTACTCAAAAAGAGTTATTCCTTGATGTAGTCTTAGGAATATAGAGACAGATTTTAGTATGTGAAAGTCTCGGATAAGGCCATCTTATTCCTTTTATATAAGATTTTATTTATATTTTCCTAGACGGCATACTAGGGAGTTTCAAATTGTTAAGTTATGTATGGGTGGTATCATGGTGGTATGGGACGCTAGTGATCCCTCACATATATTATCTTATGGGATAATTTGGGCTCAAGATTATTGCTTTGCTTACATCACTTAGCATGTTGACCTCAACATTCAAAGACAATCTCATTTTCTGAATTCATTTAAAGTTATAGTGTGGGCATTCTCTAGATAAACTTCTTTTATCTATAGCTTGCATGTATTGATGAGTGTAATCTCGTCGACATTTTCACTTGTTGAAATCTCTTTCTTTAAAGTTCAACGAGTTTATCTAGTTGTGTTCGGATTAAGGAAATTTGGATTTTTCTTTTGTTGGCATTTCTTTCTCTAGCTCCGTACTTTAGGTGATTTATACAGTCAACCTGATGGTTTATAGATGGACATATGTGACTCATCGAGACGCTGATGACTCTTTATGTTGATATGGGTAACTCAGGACGTTGATTATTCGATGTGCAGATGTGGGTATGTCGGGGGGGAGTGCCGATGAATCTCTGGTTTCTGATGTTATAATGCCATGTTTTCTTACTTTATTCTGAATGGTTTACAAAACGAGGAAATTACTTTGAATATGAATTGCTCTGATTATCCATAGTTTGATGGGCAAACAAAGCATATGAATCAAATTGTAGAGGATATGCTTCGTGCATATGTCTCTGGAAAAGCATCAAATTGGGAAAAATATCTTCCAATGATGGAATTTGCCTATAACAGTTTTAAACATACGGCTATTGGTTTTAGTCTGTGCATACTTATGTATGGGTATCAACACAGGGCACCTATTGATGTCGGTCTTAAGGACATCGAGCTTGATGCATCGAGGGATTTCTTACGTGATATGTAGGAAATGCTGACCGGAGCTCGGGATTCTATCAGGAGTGCTCAAGATAGGGCACAGTTCTATGCTGATAGAGGACGCTCAATTTGGTCTTTTGAACCAGGAGCGGTGGTTTATTTAAAAGTTCATAAAGATTTTCAGACTTTGTCAAAAGGAAAATGCTCGAATTTATCTCCTAGATATTGTGGTCCATTTCGATTGGCACGGTTGCGTATGAACTTAAACTACCTCCCCATGTTAGAGTTCATCCAGTCTTTCATATCAATAGATTGAAAGGGAAACTGGGAGGTGAAGATAACGTAGTTACTCCTCAAGAACTCATTGAAGTCGAAGAATTATCCTATGTTCCACATGAACCTGATAAGGTACTTGAATTTAGGGAAAGGAAACTTTGTAGTTGACTAATCCCTGAGGTTAAAATTAGGTAGAAAGATAGGGAAATAGAGGATTCGACTTGGGAGTCGGTTGAGATTGTTCAGCGCAGTTTTCCTTCTTTTCATTGCAAGAGTGCAATGTTTTGAGAGAGCGGAAGTATGTTATATGTACATTATGTGTGCTATGTTATATGCACATTATGTGTGCATATACTAGGAGGCTAACCCACATTAGGCTTGTGAGCATGGGAGCATGAGAACAAGCTCTAGTGGAGCATAGGTTAGGACTAACCTTATGGGTTAAGGTTAGGGTCAGGCATCCAAGGGTCACACATAGGAAATGGAGAGTCAAGAGTCACTTGAGGGCCCTCCTATATAATAGGGACATGGGACACACTCAAGGGAGGCTTGGAGGCTTGGGCTTGTGAGGCCAAGGCTATGTTATGCTCTCTTGTGTAGAGGATCATATCTACTCACCTACAATTTTACACTATAGCTACATGCTATTGGATTGGAGTTATACCTCTTGATGGTATGGGACATCAAGGTAGAGGTATGATGTATTTCATTATATTTCATGTGTGCATCCCTTGGGCTCGGGGGTGGTTGGGTGGTTGAGTTTATGCCTGATTTATGCATGATTATGCATAACAATTATCTAGAGAGAACTTAGGGTTTTAACAGTTATTTTTTGGCTATGCAAATCTGGTGGGTCCCAAGGGAGGTGAAGTGACACTAGTGGAGCTACCATATAAAAAAGGTGACGTGATTGGGGTTACTAAGGGGACAAGCCTAAAGTATATCAATAAAAACCCCTACTTTAGGTCCTAAAGCTAGTGGGGATAGAATGTGCACTTCCCCCCTCCCATTGGTCCAAACTTGATTAAAATTTCATTAAAAATAATCCTAAAGGGCTCTTTTTGTAGTCCATATTTTCCCTAATGATGTCACATGTAACAGCTTTACCAAATTCATACTAGGGTTTTGCATCCACGCTTCTACTTATTATGAAGGATAATCCCAATGCCCTTGCATTCGATGAGTTGGTTAACAATGCTCTTGCAAGAAGAGCAATCCATATAAAACCGAATTAGTATGCATGTGGGAGATTAGGTATTCACTCTGTCAGTTAAAAAGGTAAAGGCGAAGCCTTCTCTCTAGGCAACTACAAGGGAAATCCTTCTCTCAAGGTAACAATAGAACCAAACTAATCTTCTGGCAAGGGAAGGGGGTGATAAGCCTAAGAAGAAAGGAGAATGCAAAGGTAAAGGCGAAGCCTTCTCTCTAGGCAACTACAAGGGAAATCCTTCTCACAAGGTAACAATAGAACCAAACTAATCTTCTGGCAAGGGAAGGGGGTGATAAGCCTAAGAAGAAAGGAGAATGCAACTATTGTTGGAAGTTTTTATTTTTATTTTTCAAGCCGGGGGGGTTAGAAGCGAGCAAGCTCATTCTGAGACTCAAACAGAGAAACACTTTTGTCATTAGCTAGACTATTATATCAATGAATGCAAAAATGCAACTATTGTTGGAAGCTAGACTATTATATCAATGAATATAAAAAACTAGAGAAGGATGTTGGAATTAGGGTTAGGGTTTTAACAATGCACACACACAAGATAGAGAAGCTTTTGAGCACACAAACTCACTAGAATAGAATAAATAAATGCGTGCCAGATGCAAAAGATAAGTACACACCCCAAAATGAGTAGATAAGAGGGTGTACATACGCACGGGGGAAAAAACCTCCTAGTGAGGGAAAAAGTGCCCCGACAGTCCTAAGTATGTTCACACACATCACTACCATATAATGCTACAAATTCCCCTTGGAGTGATGATGTGAACATGTACAGGGTATGGTTGATCAATCCTCAAAAGGCAATAAGCCCAAAGCTTTACGAAAAGCTTCGAACTTTTCATGAGGAAGAGCCTTTGTGAATAAATCTGCCCATGTTGTCATGTGTAGGCACATAGACCAAGCTGATCTTTGCCTGTAGAGAGTCTTTCCCTGAGACAAAGTGGTAATGCACCTTAATGTGCTTAGTGCAAGCATGAAACACTGGGTTCCTCTCGCTGTCAGTGAAAATCGTAGTGCTAGACGACTGTCCAATACCCAAATCAGCCATAAGATGTCTAAGCCACACACACTCAATTGTAGGTGTAAAAGCTACCCTGTACTCAGATTCACAGCTGGAAGTGGCCACTGTAGGCTGCTTCTTGTGCTGAGCCATGATATACATGAATCACCAAGGCGAAAGCAAAACCCACTAGTGGCCACTCGTGTGTCATAACATCCAGCCCAATATAAATCACTAAAAGCTTATAGCTGTGACTCACCCCCCTTTGGATAAAACAATCCAAAATACTGAGTGCCCTGCAAATAGCGAAAAACCTGCTTGACAGCCTGCCAATGCTTCGTACCTAGGCTATGCATAAATTTGCTCAACTGTGAGACCGCATACTGTATATTTGGCCTCGTGTTGCATACATAAAGAAGGGATCCAACAGCCTGCTGATACAAACTAGCATCAAAAGAGTCTCCTGCATCTTGAAGACTAAGTCAAGTACCTGTCTCCATAGGTATAGCCACAGGTTTACAGTCTTCAAGATTAGACCTCTTCAATAGCTTATGTATATATTTAGATTGTAGCATAATAATGCCATCATTGCACTGTATAAACTGAATCCCCAAATAATAATGCAAGGGTCCCAAATTTGACATCTCAAACGATGACTGTAAATTAGTCTTAAAGGTTGAAATCTAATCTATATTTGATCCCATAAGTAGCATGTCATCAATGTATAGAACGATGACCAAAAATGTGTCTTTAATCCTCTTCACATAGAGGGTACTCTGTGTTGAACTATTACAAAAATCATTTGCAGCCAAGTATGCATGAATCTTCTCATACCATGCTCTAGGAGCCTGCTTAAGGCCATAAAGAGCCTTATTTAGCCTGCATACTTTAGACTCTTCCCCTATCACATCAAAACTAAGAGGTTGCGATACATACATCTCCTCATGTAAATCACCATTCAAGAATGCAATCTTAATGTCTAACTCATGTACATTCCACCCATGATGTACTGCCAAAGCAATGAGATACCTAATGGTAGTCGTACAAGATGTGGGTGAAAAGGTCTCATCATAATCAATGCCCTTTTGCTGGGCATACTCCTTTGTAACAAGTCTGGCCTTGTAGCGATCAATGCTACCATCTGCTTTGTGTTTTAACTTGTAAACCCACTTAGTACCAATGGCCTTCTTGCCATGAGGTAGATATGTCAAACACCAGGTATCATTCTTGAGTATAGAGTTATAGTCATTCTGCATAGCATGCATCCAATGATCATCATCCTGTGCTTCCTCAAAGGAAACAGGTTCCTCCTCATTATATAAAGTAGAAATGAGAACATGATCCACATGAGAATAATCTACATGATGAGAACCTACATGAGTTCTGCTAGGTAAAGGAGTTGCCAACTTGCTATCCCTCAATGTTTGCACAAGCCATTTTGGCATACGCTTAGATTCTTCTATGGCTGCTCTCTCCTCATCCACTACATCCTTAATAATTACCTCATCAAAAGGCTGATTTTGCACCTGCAAAGGCTCAATTTCAGCACTTGGTTGAGCATTCAATTGCTCTACATATGGCTGCCCTCCATTAAACAAAAGGTAGGAGTGAATCAAACATGTCCTGTGAGCATACATTCTATTGTTTTTGCATGAAAGCATGGGATGAACTGAGTTTTCTACAAAAACAACATCTCTACTTTACTGAAATCCGCTTTGAGGGGCCAGATGGTAGAGTCTATATCCCTTGCTTTCTGAACTGTATCCCACAAATATGCATTTAACTGCCTTATCATCAAGCTTACTGTGTTGTTACTGCTCAGGCACAAGAGCATAAGCAAGACAACTAAAAACATGCAAATGAGCCACAGAAGACTTCCTGCCATGCCAAGCTTCATAAGGAGTTTTAGATTGCAAGGCCTTGGTAGGGCATTTGTTCAACACATAGTTTGCGCACATAGTTGCCTCTAACCAAAAACCATGAGGTAAATCTTGGGCTTTCACCATACATCAAGGCATCTCCATGAGAGACCTGTTCTTCCTCTCAACCACACCATTTTGCTAAGGTTTGTATGGCACTGTGTACATTGATGCCTTATGCCTTTTTCAGCCATATATGTATGAAATTCCTTGGACATATACTCCCCCCCCCTCGATCTAAATGAAGGGTTTACATTCACATGAATTTTCAGCCATGGATACGAAGTGCTTAAAGCACATAAAAACCTCTGACTTCTACTTTAATGGATACACCCAACTATATCTGGAGTAATCATCAATAAAAGTGACGAAGTAGCGATATCCCCCAATAGACGGTGTCCTCATAGGACCACATACATCACTATGTATAAGCTATAATTTCTTAATAGCTCTCACAGATCCATCCTTTGAAAATGATGCCCGATGCATTTTACCAAGAATACATCCCTCACATACATGTCTAGTAGGGGTCTCAAGGTTTGGCAAATCAGACACCATATCATGCCTTTGAAGGCGTAACAAACTGTCATAATTTAGATGGCCAAATCGTGCATGCCATAATTCTGTATCACTCATAGCGCTAGTCATAGAGACTGAAACAAGGTACATGAGGCAATGATAGAATAATGATTTCTATCCTGAACTGTACATCTGTCATCCACAAATTTCACCCCATCAAGCCTGACAAGGCTAAGGCTGAAACTTACAACAAGTTCTTCTTAATGCCTGGCATATATAAAACTTTCGAAAGAGTAAATGCGCCCCCATTTGCAGCAGTGAGCACAACTCTACCAACTCCTTTGACAAGATATGAGGAACCATTTGTACATGTGATGGTTCCTGCACTTGGGATAGATTCTAGAGATGAGAAGAAACTTTTTTGTGAAGTAATGAGCACCATTGTCAAAGTACCAAGCATCCAATTATGTCTGACATGCATACAACATGAACAAAAGGGTCATAACTGCAACATATAGTCCATGCCTAAGCAAAACTTGCAGATTCCTTCTTCTCTGCACTTGGTATAGATGCATCAGCCAACAGCCATGCCCGATTCTTTCTTTTTATCCTTCTCTAACCTTTTCTTGCACTCATGTATGTAGTGCCCTAGTTTCCTGCAATAGTGACACTTGCCCTTCTTTTTAGGCTTATCACCTTCTTTCTCTGCATCCTTACTTGAGGATTCTGATTTTGTCTTATAGCCACCATGCAAAGAAGCTTTACCTTTGCCTTTTTGATTGGCAACAAAAGCTTGGTCACCAACTCGCATATTAGATCTGTTTTGCCTAGACTGCTCTTCTTGCAAGAGTACTGAAACTAGCTCATCAAATGTAAGGGCATTTGGATTTCCCTTAAGGGTAGAGGCAAAACTCTGATAAGAATCTGGCAATGCATTGAGAACTGTGGGCACCAATGTACTATCAGGATATCTCATCCACACTAGCAAGCAGCTCCTTAAAATCTTTGATCTTGGTCAAGAAGCTATCCATTGAGTCTCCCTCATTCATGTGCTTAGACTCCAACTGTTTGCATAGATATGTAACACGTGCTTCATTGCGCACTTGCTATAATGCAGCAAGTGCATCCCATGCATGTTTTGAAGTCTTACATGACCAAATATGAGGAATACTGCTTCGCTTCACAAAAAGTGCAAGCAATGCATGTGCCTGTGCATCTCTTCCATCCCATCTCGTTTGAGTAGCATGGGAGATACTGATGGTGCATGTGGAGAAGCCACATCTGTATCAGATTCTACTTCAGATATACCTGCAGCACCTGGTTTCAGTGGTAGTTGTGAAACAAGACGAGTTTCACTACCACTGACCATATTCCAAAGGCCTTTAACAATCAGTACATGTCTCATCATATAGGACCACAATGGGTAGTTAGTCCCATCAAGTTTGTCCTCAGCGGACAACATGTTTAATACATCACTACTGCCAGCCATGAATTTTTACCAAATGCAAAATCTTTCAACACACTGCAAGTACTCAATCAGTATTCACTGGATGCAACCCTGGATGACTGCCAACTGACTGAATCACCTACAAAGTGTATGAAAAATAACACAGAGTAGAGAATAGAGTGTTACTGGCAAAAGTATGATGGTCGATGTTGTTGAGGACACTGTAAATGTTGTTGCACACAAACCTTGCGGTGCCCAAAACGCGCCCGAATCGCGTCGCAGACCTTAAAAATTCTGTATACTTTGTATACTTCACACTACAGTATACACCTTCTTCTCCTAAGAGGGTATCTTAATCGGAGACAGAAAAATAAGGTCGTGATGAGGAGGGAGGCAGACTACTAGATCAAGTGTCAAGGAAACTAGCTCTGATACCAATTGTTAGAATTAGGGTTAGGGTTTGAACAATACACACACACAAGATAGAGAAGCTTTAGAGCACACAAACTCACTAGAATATAATAAACAAATGTGTGCCAGGTACAAAAGATAAGTATACACCCCAAAATGAGTAGATAAGAGGGTGTACATACACATGGGGAAAAAAACCTCCTAATGAGGAAAAAAGTGTCCCGGCGGTCCTAAGTGTGTTCACACACATCACTACCATATAATGCTACAAAGGATAAGAAGAAAGAGTCAAGCATGACTGTGGTGGATGTTGCATCAGCACTGAGTATTGAAAAGAAGGAGTTAATGAGCTGATAGGATGATTGGGCATTCATTTTGCATTGAAGTTATGACCCTTATGTTCATGATGTATACATGTCAATTACAAATCATCATGTCTAGTATTTTGCTAGTGGTGCTAGCAACCACATTACTTCTCAATGTGGGTTGGTTTCCTCCCTCCTATGCATTATTATAGTTATGACCCTTCTCTCCATGATGTATGCTTATCAGTGATACATTAGTGTCTGTGGTATTTTGATAGTGGTGCTAGCAAGTTGTTAGCCTCCAATTTGTGCATAATTTGGTACATTTTTGGGTTAACACGTTTGCGAGTAAAATAGGTAATTGACCTAAACTACCTGGAAAGATTCCCTTCTAAATATTGAAAATATATATCTTTTTTGAGTATTGGATAGAAATTTACAATTTTATTCTCACAAAAGACTAAAATTTGCTTAAATTTTAAATAACTAAAAGTAAATCAAAGCACTACCTTCAAAATATATCAAAATTTTTATACTTGAATCATCTATAAAATAGCTATGTTTATACAATGCTTCATTTTTTGATTATTACACAAATAGCAGCTTCTAAAGTTGAGTCAAGTTGAGCATAGTGAGTAAATAAGGAACATGATTAATTTTAACCAATCAAAAGTGGAAAAAAATTTATTGGGAGGAGGTAACGACGCGTTACGTACTTGGGTGTTAGTGCGTAAACAAATCCATAAGCTGGCAAAGCATCTCTCTTGTCCACGTGGTTTCATGGCCGCCCATGATTCTTTAGTATGTAATGTCCTTGAGCAGCGTTTGCCATTGAAGTACTTTCTTAGATTGTGCTGAAATTTGGAGCTTCCAGAACCGATTGTGCTCGACCAAGAACTGCTGAAGGGACGAGCAGTTGCCAAGAGAGGTTGAGATTTCGCCAGAGATATGATAATTGTTGTAGAGAAAGAGGAAAGCCAATCCTTTAAGGTTGCCAAGTGAGTTTGGCATGGGCCCAGAAAGGTTATTAATAGACAGATCGAGGATCCGAAGCAGTTGCCCAGAGAGGATGGAATTTCACTGGATAAGGTCGCCTCCTCTGCATGAAACTTGCTTAGTTGGTGAAGCTTGCCGATTGATGCCGGTATGCCTTCTAGCTCTAGGAGAAATTATTGGAATGAATCTCCAAGTAGTTCAGAGAAGAGCAGTTTCCTATAGAGCTCGGGATGCTGCCGCTCAAGCAGTTTCCGAGGGGATGTTGTTCTCCTCCACGAGCAATCGGAGGAGGTGGTTGAGAGAGCTGAGGGACTCAAGGAGACTTTCGTTGAGGTAGTTGGCACTGAGACGGAGGAAAGTCAGCTATGAACAGCTCCCTATAGAGTCTGGGATGCTGCCGGAGAGCTTGTTGAAAGAAAAGTTATGGAGGGAGCCTAAATCAGTAGTGGAGTTCTTCCTCTAGGAGTTCACTTAGAGGAAGGAAATGATGGAGGGAGCCTAAATCAGTAGTGGAGTTCTTCCTCTAGGAGTTCACTTAGAGGAAGGAAATGTACTTATGGATAGTGAGGAGGAGTACGCATCATCAACTTACTCAGGGATGAGACTGCCACTGGTGATAGTGGAGGACTCAGTAGTAGTGAAGAATAAGTAATGTGGGAGTTGCACTGATCAGATTATGGTTTTTTTATAATATTCCAATCGTTAATGTAAGACTCCAAATTATGGCATGAATTTGTAGTTTTATTCAAGAAGTTGTCTACTTTTCAAGTAACATTTTGTAAAAAAATCTCAAAGTTTTGAGTTTATTTGTTGTTTTGTGTCATGTCAAATTTGTACACAGTGCCCAAACTTTTGTCATTTTTTTGACATGCGTTACTCATGAGTACAATGTTTTCAAAAAACTCCTTAAAAAGATCTTTTCTGGAAGGAATCTTTGAAAGATGCAAAATGTTTCTTTTTTGAGGAAATATTACCTATTTTAAACGTGTTGGTTGTATATCGACACACTTATAGCATTTTGGCTATTAAAAATATTTATTTTTATGTGTTCTTAATATAAAATCCATTGTAAATTGGCATGGAAAAATAGCAGGTCCACAAGTCATACAGCCATTGCCAAAGTGTGTGTGTGTGTGTGTGTGTGTGTGTGTGTGTGTGTGTGTGTGTATCTCAAAAAATTGGAAAGGGTTAGGAGTTTTCATTAGTTTCTTTGGTGTGAAGAAATGAACCTTGTTCTAAGGTTTAAGGTTAGTTACAACTCCTCTTCCCTATATGTCTTACTCACATGCTTCTTTATCTCTCTCTTGGTTCTTGCAACAAATTGTCTCTGTTGTGGGTGTGCTTTCTTGCAATATGGAAGAAGAGAGTGATAGTGAGAGTGAGGATGATGATGACAATTTCTTGAATCTCTCATCTTGTTGAGTGTGTGTTTGTTTGTGTCTTCTTGGTGTTGAGAGAAATCTTGCAGGTTTTGTGGCCTTGCAAGCTTCTCTTGGCCATGTTTGTGGAAAGGAGAACAGTGGTAGAGTGACTATTCATTGGTACACTGGGTTGGGAATAGGGGCTGGTCCCAAGGGCTTGGAGGAAGAGGAGATTTAAAGCTGCCATCTTTCTGTTAAATAGGCCGAGGTAAAGCAAAAGATAAATGGTGCACTAGTTAGGAATAGGGGCTAGTCCCAAGGCTTGCAAGAAGTTAAAGCCGCAATCTTCTATATATATCTTATAGGGCTTCACTTACAGCATCACGTGGTGCCTTTTTTTAAGGCTTGATGCTTGAAGGAGAGCGCCAGAGAGCCATTACCAATTGTGAGTAGATAGCTAGGTTTGTTGACAGCAAAGCTGCCTCATTATTACTCCCACTTAAGGTTTTGAATTTTGAAAATAGAGAAGCTTGCTTTTGCTTCTGCCATGAGCGTGGTCGCTCTCCAACAACCCCGCCCACCTCATGGTTTCGAAGAGCGCGGTAGAGTCTCAGCTCATCTTCAAGTGCGTGCTTCTTGACGCCTGTGGGGGCGACCCCATCCTCTGCGCCCACAAGAAGGTGATTCACTTAGTGGCACTTTCATCTTTGTATAGAGAATGTTAATGAAGAGATTTTTTTAGATTTGTTAAATAGAAAAATATTGCCACGTTTTAGTTTGTTTTTGTTTTTGTTTTTTGTTTTCTTAATAATAAAAGTAGAAAATCTTTTTGTGTGTGTGTGTGTGTGTGTGTGTGTGTGTGTGTGTGTGGAGAGAGAGAGAGAGAGAGAGAGCTTTTTTTAAATCTGAGCATTTTGGTTTCTCTGCAGCGTGGCTATCCGACCAACCAAGCGAGGAGGAGAAGCGCAAGACGGAATGCGTGGACATGCTCTAGAAGCTCTCCGCCAGTGTTAAGGCTCCTTGTTTTGGGTGCGGTGACACAGATTATTTGTGGATGATACACCCATCAGGATTTTATTTTTGACCAAAGCTAATATAATGTGTGTGTGTGTGTGTGTGTGTGTGTTTTCTTCCTATGTATACAAGTGCACATTTTTTCTTGTGGTAGACAAGTAGGTCCAAACCTGCATGTTTGTACTCATTTTACTGGCTGATAACATGTGTACTTTTAGCCCTTTGTAGACGGGTCTACCCACTCGATGTAGTGCTTGGTTCTGCACTATTTGCATAATGTGCCTAATAGGAGGAGGTCAAGGAAAAGTGAACTTTTGTTAATGCTTATACAATTTGAGAGACTTTATCTAGGCATGTGGGCGGTAGAGGAGCAACAAATTCCTAATGCAATTGTTTGTCAAAGGTTGTTGGGCTGCCTTGGTGGACATGCATATCAAATGAATGATGCTTACAAACAGCAGCACAAGTACTCGACGGGCTACAAATTAAGGCCTGCCTCCATGGGATGCATTCCTCCCTGTCTAGAGGACAGGTTGCGAGACTAGTTCTATTGAATAGGCCGAGATAAAGCAAAAGATAAAGTTGACCAGAGGGGCTCCTATAACAACAATGTGCCCCCCCCATACACAGTGTGTGGCTACCGCTCTCATGCGCGTGAAGACCAGGTACTTGAGGGGCTGCTATAACAATAATGTGCCCCCCATACATGGTGTGTGGCTACTGCTCATGCACGTGAAGACCAGGTACTTGTAGCTTGGGAAGAAGAAACGACGACAGCTTTGCTCGTTGTCAGGGGAGTTGAAGAAGAAGACAATGTTGATGTTGGAGAAGGAGGTGCCTCATTCGATTGCTTCTCATAGAGATGGCAATCCTTCTAGTAATGGAAATCTTGCTCGTACAAGCACTGGCGGGCTTAATTGGTGTAAAGTGTCTCCTCTAAGCAAGCATTCACATGGTTGTGGCTCCAAAGGTTTTTATAATGCTCTCTAGCCCCAAGAAATGCGAACCTGCAATACATTAGAACCTGTAATTAGAATTTCTTTTTTCTATTATATGAATAAAACTCCTTTTCTTTTAAAAAACAAAAAACCACACACATAATCATGTATTGGAGAGGTGGTCATCTCATGATGTATTATATGTGAGGGTGTGCTTCAAGCTTGATCTTTTTTGTGGGGAATTTTACCATGGTTGTATTGAGCTTCATGATGGTGGTTATCATTGCTCTCTTTGCCAAAGTTTGGGGCATATTTGTGTTTATGTGGGGAGTTTCTTTTGCCTTTGCTCCTTTAAAATTAAAGTGGCAAATTATTTAGAGGTGTTGGTGTTGAAGAAGAATGTGAAGTTGAGATGTGAAAGTGAAATTGGAGTGAGAAATGTTGGTGTTTTTGGGTGGGTATACTGATTGAGGTGTTCAAGCTTGGGGTGAAGAGAAGTGATAGAGTGTTTATGGTTTCTTTATCAACATGTTCAAGGTGCTAATTCCAAGGCAAAGATTTATTTCTTAATGTTCACGAGGACGCTCACAATTTAAGTGGAGGATGAATTTAGCCTCCAAATTTATGCATAATTTGGCACATTTATGGGTTCTAAATCGACACATTTGTAGCATTTTAGCTATTGAAAAATTATTTATTTTTAGATGCTTTCAATATAAAATCCATTGTAAATTGGCATGGCAAAATAACAGGTCTACAAGTCATACAACCATTGCCAAAGTGTGTGTGTGTGTGTGTGTACACGTATATCTCAAAAAAATTGAAAAGGGTTAGGAGTTCTAATTAGTTTCTTTGATGTGAAGAAATGAACCTTGTTCTAAGGTTTAAGAATACGATGTAAAGACAAACATTTTAAAGAAATATAAAAGGGAAAGATTGGGGGAGTCATGTGATGTGGGAGGTTACTCCTCTTCCTTATATCTCGCTCACACGCTTCTTTCTCTCTCTCTCTCTCTCTCTCTCTCTCTCTCTCTCTCTCTCTCTCTCTCTATATATATATATATATATATATATATATATATATATATATATATATATATATATATGTTCTTATAGTGAATTGTATCTCTTATCTGTGCGCTTTCTTACAATATGGAAGAAGAGAGTGAGGATGATGATGACAATTTCTTGAATCTCTCATCTGGGTTTGTGTCTTCTAAGTGTTGAGAGCAATCTTCTTGTGTAGGTTTTGTGGCCTTGCAATCTTCTCTTGGCTGGGTCTTGTGGAAAGGAGAACAATGGTGGTGGAAAGGTGGCTATTCATCTAGCACATTATTTCTCAATGTCAGTTGTTTTCCTCTCTTGAGTCTACTTCTCGAGGAGGCATAGTTACATGTGCAAGAAACTCCTAATATCTACTAAAAGAAGTTTATAAGATTTTGTTCACTAGTACAAATGGTAGGACATTCACTCTCTTAGAAGTATTTTTTATGTCAAGCATTAAAAAGAACTTGATGTCAGTCTCTACCATTGCTAGCGTAGGCCTAGTGGTTAGATTTGTTGATGATATATGTACAATTCATGGTAGGAGTGATCATTGTAGTATTGGGTACATGGTATCAAGTATGTGGTATTGGGTACTCTAAGCCATGGGCTTTCCATGTTGGTAAGTTATGAGAGATTGGCATACAATGCTTGTTTAGTTATTGCCACACGTGCTATAAGTGACATGGAGCTTTGGCATGCTCTCTTTGGTCACTTGAATTTTGGTAGTTTGTTGCATCTTAAAAGCCAAGAGATGGTGTCAAAGTTGCCACAACTTGGGGCCCCTTTCAAAAATATATGGGGGGTGCATTTTGGGCAAGATACACAACGGGCATCATTCCTGAAAGATAGATGAATAAGGGTTATCCAACTTAGGCATAGTGATGTAGGTGATTGGCGATTGGGGGATATCTCTGCTTTGTGACTTTGAATGACTACTCCAGGCACACTAGGTTCATCCATTGAAGGTGAAGTCAAAGGTTCTTACATGCCTTAGACACTTTGCCTTTATGGCTTAAAAAATGTCTATATGTAAAATCGGTACCCTTTGTATAGAATGAGGGGGGATATGTCATGCACATATGGTTGAAACATCAATGCAAGGTGCCTTACCCACCTCAACAAAATGGTGTGGTTGAGAGGAAGAACATATTTCTCATGGAGATGGCATGTTGCATGGTTAAAGGCTGAGAGTAAGAACACTTTTCTCATGGAGATGGCATGTTCCATGGTGAAAGGCTAGGATCTACCTCATGCTTTTTGGTTGGAGGCAATTATGTGTGCCACTTATGTGCTAAATAGATGCCCCGCCAAGGTCTTACAACAAATAATTACCCCTTTGAATTATGGTTGGAAGCCATAATTTAAACCTCTGTGACTCATTTGCATGTTTTTGGTTGTATGCTCTTGTGCATAAGGATGCAATAAGCTAGATGATAGGGCAGCAAAATGCATTTTTTTGTGATATAGCTCAGAAAGCAAAGAGTATATAGACTTAGCCACAATAAGGTGGATTCTCGTGGTGGAGAAGAGATGTTATTTTTTATGAGAACTCAGTTCAACCCATACTTTTATGTAAAAAACAAAATGTATACTCACCTGACATATTTGATACACTCCTATCTTTGTACAATGTTGGACAAGTATATATGGAGAAGTTTAATGCTCAACAAGGTGTTGTAAAAAATTAGCCCATTGAAAATTAATTTATCCCAAAGAGATCAGCCCACATACCTCTATTGATGAGGCAGTTATGGATGATGCTATGGATGAGGAAAGGATAACCATACATGAGGCAATTATGGATGATATAGTGGGTGAGGAAATGGAAGGCATACATGCGTCTATAAGTGTGCCAAAAAGAAAGGGCAACCATACATGAGGCAATTATAGATGCCAAAAAGAAAGGGCATCCATACATGCATCTAAGAGTATGCCAAAATGGTTGGTGCAGACATTGTGGGATAGCAAATTATCTATTCCTTTGCGAGCTCGCCACTTCGAATTGGGTAGAGAGGGTTTTTTTCACTTTTTTATTTTTTGTTTGAAAATTCAATAAAAAACAAGAGAGAGAGAGAGAGAGAGAGAGAGAGAGAGAGAGAGAGAGAGAGAGAGAGAGAGAGAAGAGTGCAGTGAGCGTTGGGCTGGGCTTCAAGGAGGAAGGATGAGGGGAGAAGAGAGAGAAGATATGGGTAATAGAGAGATAGTGGATGTCAAAAAAAGATCGCTGTAAAATGCTCACTCCAAACCCATCCCCCGATGATAGTACCATCCTCCTCCAAAGCGAATAAGGAGTGCATGGGCGCCTAGTGTAATGGGGGAAGTGCCACACAAGGTAGACATACCGAGGTAGCCATAAGACTTTAGCAAGTTTGTGATGGTTGTGGGTAGATTCTTTTCTTTGAAGTCGATGTCAAGCTTCCATCACGTTCAAGAAGAGTTTGCATAACTCTACATTGTGTTTGACTAGAAATGTATGCTTTTTCTAATGGGTAAGGCATCGAAAGGATCGTTACATCTCACATACAAAGATCCATTTGCACCCACCTCCCCTTCGTGGCAAAGGTGAGTTGCATGTTCTTGCCATACTATTTGTTTTGTGGCTATAAGTCCACATGAGGCTTGGTAGTGGAACAAGTGATGTTAGAACATCTAGCATGTATAGATCTGTGAATGATAGAGAATGGTTTGAAGTGAGAGTGAAGATGGGCAAGGTAAGATCGAGATAAAAAATGAAGGGACATGGATGTTTCTTATATACAAAATTGAAATCATGACAAAAATGAATGCGAGGAGGTGGAGCCAAGGGGATCAAGGGTGGGTGGTTGGGATTTGCATATGTTAGAGTGAAGGTACAGTATGAATTGTTTACTAGATGGTGGTGTCAATGGTAAAACCGTGTATGTGTGGGCATGAGGGAAACAAATCCCATTATGTAATCCAGTATGTTTGACTCCTTGAATGGTCATGATAAAAATGAATGAGAGGAGGTGGAGAAAGGGGGATCAAGGGGAGGGTGGTGGGGACATGCATATGTTAAGAGTGAAGGTAAGGTATGAGTTGTTTGCTAGATGGTGGTGTCAATGGTAAAACCATGTATGTGTAGCATGAGAGCAACAAATTCCATTATGAAATCCAATATGTTTGACTCCTCCTTAAATGGGCAAGAGTGAGATTATTTGATGCAGCCCATCTAGACTTCAAGTTATAGATGTGAGTAGCTCATGCATGGCTCCCAATTCCCAAAACCCAACTCTCTTTAATGTACCTATGTTTGGTGATGATCGTGGTGTGCTCACCTCATGCATGGCTTTGAAAACTAGAAAGTAATTGCTGCTTATGGTGATGCTACTTGTGGTGATGGCCACAAGTGTACTATAATGATGTAGTGTCCCCATCTCTCTAGGTCTTCTATCTTTGAAAGCAAGATTGAAAGTACAAGAATTTATGCATATGCACACACTTACTTACTATCCATGCATTGAAGTCCTCTAAGAAGAGAGAGAGAGAGAGAGAGAGAGAGAGAGAGAGAGAGAGAGTACACAACCTCAAGCTAATGGACTAAAAAAATGTTGTAGATAACATCAAGTGTAAGAAATGGGACCTGAACCAAAGAACTCTTGAATGGTAGCTTAAAGCGTAAATCATTATACTATCATATGTAAATAAATATATGTATATTAACACATATATATACACATGTACACACACACACACACACACACACATATATATACACATATATATATTATATACATTTGTATTTTATATATATATATATATATATATATATATATATATAGAGAGAGAGAGAGAGAGAGAGAGAGAGTCTTTTAGAGGTATCACTAGTTGCTAGGTGGCCTTCGATGTGGTGCCTACTAGAAACATTCAATGTGTTATTCGCTACTCAAGCACTTCTTCTTCTTTTTTGTCAATAGCACCATGGTCAACAAGGAAATGTTTGTAACTACAACCACGCTAACCATAACTTGAATAAACAGCCTCCATTAGGTGGGTTGACCCTTTCTTCTGGAAAATGTCCTGCATTTGTTAAAGCTCTATTTTGGCAACTTAAAATACCGATAGTTAATATATTCAACAAATAGATTGATTATACAGTAACATACGAGTTTTAGGCAGGGTTAAAAGATCAAAGGGCAAACAAAAACTGAGGGTTCCTTTGCACACTACACTTGTACAAAAAAGAGTTTGGAAGAGCAGGATAGCCCTAAGCGCTTAAGGGCACTTGGATTTCCCTCCGTGGGTGGTCTGGTTCACATAGCAAGCTCCACACACATGATGGTTGCCCGACGTCCCCGGCGGCACGCAGTGGCATCGGTCACAGCACGTTTCACACGCCCTCAAACATACTTTAGGCCGCCCGGCTTCGCTACATCTGAACGCACAGGCTGACGTGCAATCTGCGTACACCACACTAATCAGGCATTTCGCTCACCTAATCAACTTCATTGATTGCTTGTGACTACATGCGTTTGACCTTAAATGCTTACTTAGGGGCGCTGGGGTTGGAGCGGCAGCTGGTATTGGAACCTGCTGTAAATCAGCGCCCTGAAAAGCAACAAAAAATCAGTGCAGTGAAGATCATCGAAGATTATATCACCCCAATTTAACCTTGGCTGTCTGCGTAATGAAGTGCAGCTTGCAGTTGGTTATGCTGAATCAAGGATACCCAAGAACAAACAAGACAGAGTGAGGACATGGAGGGAAACAGAATTTGTATTAAAATGCATAGCATGACAATGAAGATACCTGCAAGACAAGTGCAAAAAGCATGGCATTAAACCCCAAAACCCACAGGAGAGAGCTAGAGATAGCCATGGTAGTAGAACGGAAACCTTGCTAAAAGTGCAGGTGTGACTTATAAAACTGCTAGGAAGGCTACACCTATATATATAACGTGGAGAGAGAGAGAGAGAGAGAGAGAGAGAGAGAGAGGGAGAAGAGAGAAGAGAGAGAAGTGTTGCTGTTTATTGTGTTGCAGGACAGCTCGGTGAATAGAACACTGCAGAAGGTCTGCCAAAAAATAACAAGCGCTCCTGCAAGAGAACAGGTCGATTCTCGCAGAAGGTGGTCAGTGGTGGGTGGGAGACAGCGGGGAGGGAGAGAGAGAGAGTGTGTGTGTTTTCTCAGTTCTGTACTCACTATAGTATGTAGTGTGCATAGAGAGATGAGAGAGAGTCCAGAGAGAGAAAGACTAATAACTTGAAAACAGGCAATTATCCATTCTCTCTCTCTCTCTCTCTCTCTCTCTCTCTCTCTCTGTGTGTGTCTAGGCTATTATCTCTACGTGGGCGGTACACACTCACTCTCTAGCCATCTCTTTCTTAATTAGGTAGTATCGACTCAGATACTCTCTCATTGGGCAGTAGGTACTCGATGGCGCTCTTCGAATCAACCAGTTACCAACCTTGTCTCTCTCTCTCTCTCTCATATGAGACTCACTTTCTCTCTCTTCCAAGAACGTGGAGATAATAGATTCAGCGAGATAACAGATTGTGTAGGCGAGATAATAATAGATTATGTATGTCAGAGGTGAAGTGGGCACTGGTCTCTTTCTCTCTCTCTCT
The DNA here is from genome assembly GCF_041138505.1 of Cibotium barometz. Taxonomy (NCBI): domain Eukaryota; kingdom Viridiplantae; phylum Streptophyta; class Polypodiopsida; order Cyatheales; family Cibotiaceae; genus Cibotium; species Cibotium barometz. Next base: position 47,347,593 of record NC_141048.1, on the reverse strand, counting down.
CTCTCTTTCTCAAACAGCGTGCTGCGTTCCTTGCTCTTCTCTCTCTCAAATTATATCAAATTCTTTCTTTTTGACTCTATATTGCTTGAGTACTCTCTCTCTCTCTCTCTCTCTCAAACAGCGCCTTTCTCTCTTCTCTCTCTTCTCTCTCTCTCTCTCTCTCAAATTATATCAAATTCTTTCTTCTAACTATATATACATTGCATGAGTACTCTCTGGCTTTTCCTCGCTCCAGAAGGCTTTTTGAAGCTCGCTGCAGTCTTTTTGAGTAAAGTCACTATTATGAGTCATGCCAATCCTAGCTGTCTTCGCGCACACACAAGGTCTTGTTGTAGTCCTTGGAAATTAAGAACGTACCCTTTCTTCTCGTTCTTAAATATAAAGAGTCCAACTTGCATACACATTATAGTGTTGAAGCTCTAATATATATTGGGCCTCAAAGCCCCTTTTTTTTCAAAGAAAATGGTTATTTATATTAAGAAATTAGAGAAGAATTACATCAATACGGAGCTTTCATATAAAAAAAATGGCTATTTATATTAAGAAATTAGGAAAGAGTTACATCAGATATAGAGCTATTTATATTAAGAAATTAGAGAAGAGTTACATCAAAAACAAAGTGCATTTTAAGCTTCAAAAGGAGCCTACCTTTGAAAATTAGATTTCAAAAAAATGGGCACCTTAAGTATCCCAAGTACACTTCGAGTTGAGTAATGGGCCTTACTTGATGTTTAATGGGTTTTATTTTGATGTTGAGTAATGGATTTTACTTGAAGGCTAAGGCCCTAGGCTAGCCTTTCACTCCACTCTTTATGGTTCATCATTCAAATTGCAAGTACCCACTTTTAGTACTCTTTCACTTCACTCTTTATGATCCATCATTCACACTACAAGTAGCTACTCTAAACTCTTGAGCTGCTGAATGTAAGAAAGTGCTAAGGCTAAATCATTAATTGGCCTTATGGGACTTTTAAAGGGCAATGGGCCAATAAAGGGGCCATGGGCATGGTCTAATGTGGAGGCCAAGGTATAAGTGAGTGTGAATATGGAGCATAGGTATATAAGATAATTATAAGCCTTGATTGTAAATAACTCATATAGGTACCCGGAGTGAAGAATTGGCCCCAACTCTTGCCTTGGATACAAACTCGGTAAGAGGGTGGGAAGGCTTGGCCGGGGGATCAGCAAAAGCACAAAGCTTTTCCCTGAGACACACGTTCTTCTATCATTCTTGGTATTTCACAAATGTAATTGATGAACAATTGGTGCAAGGGTTGACACTTGTTTTGGATTAATTGGACACACTTGTTGATTTGAGATTTGGTTGCAAATTCAAAGGAGGCTATGCTGAAATTTTTGTAAAGTGTATGTATGATGCTTAATATGGATTGAGTTTGGGACACTCAAATACATGCTTAAGGTTTTCGGATAACACTTTTGATGTATTGGAACATTGACAAATGCAAATTGGGTTGCATTATGTGAATTTTGGGACACTTTGACTATGCTCTGTAGATTTACAAAACCCTAATTAACTCAAAAAGGGGTGAGGATGTTCTATGGGTGTTTGTTTAGCCTTATTGTACTATTTTAAGGGCTACGTCTAGAGCTGTCAAACTCCTAATTCTGATATCATTTGCATGCCGACAAAAGTTGACCGCAATTAGAAGGTGGGCCCAATAAAAAATAGCATGGTATTTTTAGGAATTGAGCATGTGGATAGAGTGTATATGTCACTAGCTTCATAACAAACTAAAGATCAGTTGATTTGGACATCGTTGCCTCGGTCAAATGGCAATAGTTGTGACCGGTCAAAGAAGTCAAAATACAGGATAGTTGTTGGTCAAACTGGTCAAAGGGTTATTGAGATATAGAGCTCATCTAGTGAGGCGGTGGACACTGATGACCCGCCTTGGGGATATGCCCCACACTTACACCACTTGCATGGTTGGTGAGATCATGGGTGATATGCGGCCAGTGGGATGACAAGCTGTGTGACAGCCATTCTAGAGACTGGCATAGATATAGCTCCAACTCATTTAGTTGGGTTCACACTATAGAAAACCCTAGTATCTATTTGGTTGAGTACCTTTTCATATGGTGTGCACTCTTATCTTTGTATATGGTGTGTTGAGTGTTGTGTGAAGAAGAAGAAGATTTTCAGCCTCTCACCTTGTGTGCTCTTTTTTAGGGTTTTGTGAGTGTGTGTGTGCTTACAAGAGCTCAAGCTCTCTTCTCCCCTACATCTTTTCATGGTATCAGAGCCTGGTTTATAGTAAGGAATGAGCTGCAAGCAAGAGAAGCGTAGGAAGCGGTACAAGGGTAAGAGCTTCAACTACTCTTCCCTATTTGTGTTGGCGACTACACCCTTGTCGAGAGCTCTACGAGAGGCACTGGCAAACGATCTGTGATTGAGGAGCTTTCTTCGCAAGAGTAAAGCTATAGGGCAACTATAGGGTCCAAAATTGGATAAAATTTTTCTGGCCGAAAACGCGTTTTGGGCGCGTTAGGACCTCCGTTTTTCAGAAAGCATGCGATTTCGAGCACTGCGGGTAAGTCATCGATTCTATGCAGAACTTTGTTTTAAGAACTGCAGGAAGACAGATTGGTTGTGTAGACATTGTGTGTGCTGCAAGGAGGTCAATAGTTGATATTGGGTGTATGTATGCACATGGAGGTCACTGGTTGTATGTGCATGTGCCACATGAGCTGAGAACTAAGCTAGATCCAAAAGCTAAAAAATATGTGTTTATTGGGTATTCCCTTGAGAAAAAGGGATATAAGTGTTATAACCCTGCTACACGTGAGTTGAGGGTAAGCAGGGATGTTGTTTTTTATGAGATGATCAGCTGGTATGATGGTGAAAAAGAAGCTGTTGGGACTGATGTGAGTGGAAATGTGGTTGCACAGAATGCAAGTCAGCACTCACAGTCTTTGAGTGGACCAGGAGAGTCCTCATCTAGTGGTTCAGTTGATAGACCATGGAGTGGCAGGCTGCGTCATAATACCAGTCCTGCAAATGTGATTAGTACATCACATAAAGGCAAAGAGAAAGTGGTTGAGCCCCTTAGTATGCCTGATATTTCTGCAGGGCATTCTCATGTTGATGGAGAGTCTAGTGGCTCAGAGATGAGCCTTGATGAGGATCTTGGGATACCAGCTATGAGAACACTTGGTGTAAAGAAGGCTATGGAAGCCATGAATACAAAGCTGCGAAGATCTGGGAGAGTGAAGAATCATGCGCAGAGGTTTACCTATGATGGTTATGTGGCACATCACTATGCATACATGGCAAAAGTTGTATAGGTTGTAGAGCCCACATGCATTGATGAGGCTGTTGGAAATGTGTGTTGGGAGAAAGCTATAGATGAGGAGATGGATGCACTATATGGAAATGAGACTTGGGATTTAGTGCAATTGCCTGAAGGCAAGAAAGCCATTGGATGCAAGTGGGTGTACAAAGTAAAACATAACAGTGATGGAAGCATAAGCAGGTACAAGGCTAGATTGGTAGCCAAAGGATATGCGCATACATATGGCATTGATTATGAGGAAACTTTCAGCCAAGTTTCCAAGATGGCAATAGTGAGAGTTGTGATAGCAGTGGCTGCGTCAAAGCAATGGTCTTTACATCAGATGGATGTAAAGAATGCATTCTTGCATGGGGATTTGCAGGAAGAGGTGTATATGTTGCAGCCACCTGGTTATGAGGATGTGAGTCACCCTGAGCATGTTTGCAGGTTGAAGAAAGCCTTGTATGGCTTAAAACAAGCATCAAGAGCATGGTCTGACAAGATTTCTGAATATCTTGTCACTATTGGCTTTTATGTAGCCAATGCAGATTTCTCATTGTATGTGAGACACAGTGATAGAGGGGTTGTGCTTGTTGTCATCTATGTAGATGACCTGATCATTACGGGGGACCATGATGCAGAGATCTTTGATGTAAAGATCTTGCTTAGACAGAAGTTTGAGATGAAGGATCTGGGGGAGCTCAGATATTTCTTGTGCATTGAGGTGATTAGGTCACCACATGGTATTGGATTACTGCAGAGACAGTATGGCTTGGACATGTTTTCCAAGTATGATATGACAGGCTGTAAGCCTATCTCAGTGCAATTGGATCAGAATGGCAAGTTGAGTGCAGATTCAGGAGAGATTTTGGAGGATCCTATTATGTATAGGCGCATAGTAGGAAGCTTGATCTACATGACGATCACTAGGTCAGATTTGAGCTATGATGTTGGGTTGGTGAGTCAGTTTATGCAGGTTCCTCGGAAGCTGCATTTAGATGCATACTGAGGTATGTGAGGTCTACTTTGCATTGTGGACTATTTTATGAAACTGGGACAGAGATATGTGTACATGGGTACACATATGCTGATTGGGCTGGTAGTATCTCAGATAGAAGATCTACTAGTGGCTTCATGTTTTCTTTGGGGAGTGCTGCTGTGACTTGGAGCAGCAAGAAGCAGCCTACGGTTGCTCTATCCAGTACAAAGGCCGAGTACAGAGGTGCTGCTATGGTACCATGTGAGGTAGCTTGGTTGAGAAAGCTACTTATTACATATTTGGGTCTATCAGTGGGGATAGACAAGTTGTCATTTTTTGTGACAACATTAGTAGTATACAGTTAGCCAGGAACCCAGTTTTTCATGCTCGCACGAAGCATATAGAGGTCCACTACCATTTTGTCAGAGAGAAGTTTTTGGCAGGAGACGTTGACCTTGTTTATGTCAGCACACAGGATCATGTCGCTGATATCTTCACCAAAGCATTGGGTACAGAGAAGCTCCACAGATTCAGGGCTTCGCTTGGTGTACATGAGATGGAGTTGAGCTCGAGGGGGAGTGTTGAGATATCGAGCTCATCTAGTGAGGCGGTGGACACTAATGACCCGCCTGGGGGATAGGCCCCACACTTACACCACTCGCATGGTTGGTGAGATCATGGGTGATATGCGGCCAGTGGGATGACAGGCTGTGTGACAGCCATTCTAGAGACTGATAGTGCCAGCTCATTTAGTTGGGTTCACACTATAGAGACCCTAGTATGTATTTGGTTGAGTACCTTTTCATATGGTGTGCACTCTTATCTTTGTATATGGTGTGTTGAGTGTTGTGTGAAGAAGAAGAAGATTTTCAGCCTCTCACCTTGTGTGCTCTTTTTTAGGGTTTTGTGAGTGTGTGTGTGCTTGTAAGAGCTCAAGCTCTCTTCTCCCTTGCATATTTTCAAGGGTATGTATGGATACGTAGTGCTCGTAAAAGGCATTCCATCAATCTGTAGATTGTCATATTTGGACACCAATTGGTTAAGTTACGGCAATTTGGGCTTATGGTTTCCAAAAGTCAGAGAGCATAGGCATATGGACCATTGACTGAAACAAAAAGGAGTACAAAGTTGGAAAATAAATACCAAGAGCTTTCCAATAAGCCTTAGTTCATTTGAGTTCGACATTCCTATCATCGGGAGTACTATTTGGAAGTTATGGAAGATTTTGATAGTGAGGATGATGGCTATTATGAGAACAAAGATTGCTATAGTACGGACATTGAAAGTTGTACTGATGATGAAGAAGATTGCATTGGTTCCAATATTGAGGATGACACTTCTAATAAGGATAGTTACAATCTTAAAGACTCTACTTGTATAGAAGGTGACAATGAAGATGTGTACTATGCTTATGATTCTCAAAGGCATGTGGAAGATGTGATCTTGATGACTATGCTTATGATTCTTTGAATGGAGCTTCCTTCCGTACATATGGCAAATGCACATGTGTATATGGATCATTGGTTCTTGGGACTCCCGTTTGACCTAGGAGATTGTGTGATGATTGAGGATGCATGGCTATACGATCTTTTCGACTCAGGAGAGGCATTATGTTTTGTAGCTTCGGAGTTGGTCCATGATCCACTTTTTTTCCTCTCCAAAACTGTAATCAATTGATATTTTCTTTTTGGCAATCAAATAAAGCATGAAAACTAGCTCGCAAACTTGAAACAAGGTGTTTGAGCTTTAAAATAAATTCAAATTACTCATTATATTTAATTATGTGAGGTACAAGAAAAAGTAAATTATGGGAGGTAGAAGAAAACATACATTGTTTTTAGCCACTAGGGCTAAAAACATACATTGTTTTTAGCCACTAGGGCTTAATAGTCAAGACAATATGAAGTACAAAGATAAAGCCTTAAAAGAAAAAAATGGAATAAATCAAAATATCTATCCAAATACTCAAGATTGTCCTATGCCCGGATAATCTCCTCTCCCGAGATTGCTTAAAGTGAGTGAGAGTAATCCTCTGTAAGAATTTGTTTTGCCATTGCCACAACCGGTTCATCCATACCTCCAAGTTGAGCCCCTTTTGAAGTAGGCTATTGATCATTGCAAACAATCTATCACATGGAAGCCATATAGGGTTAACTGTCTGACATATCTCATGCACGCTACTTGCTCATTGTTGACAGCTAGTGGTGTGACTCTCTCCATAGTTGATATGGTCAATCAAGCTACCAAAATTACTCAGCTTCATCTTTTTTTTGTGCATTAAAAGATGTTTACTTGGTTCTTAGTAAGATAAAACTTCATGCGGTAATCTATCTCCATGCCTCTGTGAGGAATCCCACTTCCTAAATTAGAGCTTCATAGATGTCATAGTGCATGCCTTTCCACGTCTCTTCAACCATTTCTTTATTCGGCTAACCTCTATGTGTTAACCCATTTTGGGATTGACAGATGCTACCACTCATATTCTACACCAAAGAACAAAGAGACATACCAAAAGAAGGTGTATGATGAAGCTATGAAGCAACAATGTTCATATCTACAACTTGGATGGGTGCTCATAATGGTTTGATGGAACATTTATGGTAATTTTTACTCCAAGGATGTGTGGTAGCAAGCTAGTGTGACTTTTTGAATGATGTACTTCATGAAAGTATTATGAGATTTTAAGCATTGTATAAGTAATAGGTCACTTAAGAGCCATGGGCACCTAACCAACTAGTGTGAATTTTTGAATGAAAGTACATTATGAACGTATTATGAGATCAAGCTAATGTGACTTTTTGACTGATGTACATTATGAAACTATTATGAGATTAAGCATTGTATAAGCTATAGGCCACTTATGAGCTATGGGTGCACACCTGACCTGGCCACAATTTAAGTGTGTGTGAATACTTATGATCTTATATATAAATTAGATTCTCTTATAATGCAATATTGTGCAATTGAGTCTTGCTCTTGCTAACCCTCAACAAAAAACAATGCTCATGGGAGAAAGCGATGAAACAAGTGTCAAGCTCTTAGAGCATGGCTCAAGCTTTGACCACTAAACATAAAGTTCCCCAAAGTGGATTTCCTATGGCTTTAAAGCCTAAACATTTTTTGGCATTGCTATACTATGGAGCAATCCCTTGCCTCTTTCTTTGCTTTTCTCTAGATCTATGATTTGCCCATTGCCAATATTCTTGAGTCTAAGTGGATTTCCACACAAAATAGAAGTGGTTTTGATGGAGATTTCTGTGTGATTTGGTGTATTTTTGGTCTCTTTTTCTTTTTTTTTATGTATAAAAGAATGTTTTTTAACTTAAATTTTAGCTCAATTTATTCTTTAAATTTTATGTAGATTAGTTTTTGGTGTTCACTTATGTACATATGAATTTTAGACTTAGATTGCATCACTTTGCATCAAAAGATGCATTAGCAATGCTTTTTGTTAATCTTTAGCTCTCTTTTAGGATAAACGTTGGACTTAGTTGCTTAATTTTTACATTTTAATTGTGTTTTTTTGTTTCATTTAAGTGCATTAGAGTATAAGCATGCATTTTAGGTAGCTTAATCTTAGAAGAACTCTTAATTTCATTTAAAACACTAATTGGATTGATTTTTGGATTAAGGGGATGATTAGTAAATTTCAAGAATTGAGAAAAAGACTTAGGCTTTCAAATGGCTATTATGATCAATGGGGTGTTAAATTGATGATTTTGGGCTCTTAGAGATAAATTTGTATATCATTGCATCTAATTGACCTGAAGATTATATAAAAACCATTAAATTTGGTCTCTTGTGCTTCATTTCACATAAGAGAGAAGCACACCATTAGTGGCCAAATTAGAACTTGAACCATTTGGGGCATGAGGATTAGCAATTGCATGACATGCTTCATTCAATTGACCTGAAGATTATATAAAAACCATTAAATTTGGTCTCTTGTGCTTCATTTCACATAAGAGAGAAGCACACCATTAGTGGCCAAATTAGAACTTGAACCATTTGGGGCATGAGGATTAGCAATTGCATGACATGCTTCATTCAATGGTGTGCTCATTATTGAAAATTAGTCAGTGATTTGAATCCAATTAATGTTAAAAACCTCACTATTTTAGCCCCAAAGGGAAGGGTGATCAGAAGTGTCATTAATACTTACATTACTGCTATTGATCCTACTTCATTAAGTTCCTCTCTTTCCTTTCTCTTTCTTTATTTCTCTCTCTTGTTAAATCTCTTCTCTTTCTTTCATTTCCCCCTTCCTTCTGTTTTTTTTCTATCCTCCCTCTTGATTTCTTTCTCTTTCTTTCATTTCCTCCCTCTTCTCTTTCTTTCATTTCCCCCTTCCTTCTATTTGTTTTTCTATCCTCCTTCTTGATTTCTTTCCCTCTCTTTCACTTTTTTTTCTTCTAAATAGCCTTAGGCCTAAGATTCTCCCGTAGTTACCATTTTTCACCGCCCCCTCGCCCATAGGCAATGACGCCGAGGAAGCACCTTATGGGTTTTTGAATGCAGGACCTCTTGGTCAAACACCTTCACCACTTGGGCTATCACCTCATTGGCCTCTTTCTCTAACTTCCTTCTCTTTTTTTCCATTATTCTTCCCATTTTCTCTCTCCCTCTCTTTATCTTCTATTATTCTATTTCTTTTGTTCTTTCTCTCTCTTCATTAACTTCTATTTCTCTCTCGATGTTTATTTCTCCTCATAGCTAGCTAATAGGTGCTTCTTTGTCCTTTGCCTTGGACATCATTTCTATTTTTGTCCCGTAGCTAAGCCACCAACATTTGGGTCCTAGCTAGTCGCCAAAGATGCCACCAATAACACATGAAGTTTCCTTTGGGCTTGCAAATTCTACATGCACAAGCACCATGGAGTCCATGATGCTATCAAAGGTATGCAGCATGAACTTCACAGTGATCTTGTTGGTGAGATCAACTCCACTGCTCAATAAAAACTTTTTTTTCAACCAATCAAAAATAAGGACAACTTCTTAATCTACCTAGTTTTAGTTCTCAAAATGCATATTACATGTCGGTATTATAACTAACATATATAACATATTACATGCCAATGTTATAATTAACATATACAATAAATCCATATTACATGCCGGTGTTATAACTAACATATAAATGAATCCTTAAAATAAGGGTAATAAAAAATCTGTCATTTTTTTCATAATTTTAGCCAATAGAAATACACTAAGTTGCCATTTTTCCAAGCATTAATCCACTCTATCATGGTGTTTTTCTCTCTCAGACTACCCTACTCACATCATGGTGAGGCATTGTATTAGGGCTACTTAGTCCTTAACCCATTTAACTATGATGATTTATTCAACCCTCAATGTAGCTATGTAGTCACTACCCCCTCCATCAGGAATAGGGGGATTACCTCACTAGATCTCACAAAAGAACTCTCCTTCAACATCAAGCTGAGAGGGGGGGGGCTCACCCAACTATGCTGTCTTGAAATCGTTAGGGGGCTTTGACATGGCCCTTTGTCTATTGAACCCTAACTGCATATAGAAGGAAATATCCCAATAGAACACACTACCAAGGCACTCTTGACATGCCCCCTTCCATGGATCATAGCCTATTCAATCCTCTCTTGCCTTTATAGGCGGCCTCTCACGTAGCACCCATGCCCTCCAATAACAAGGGGCCTCACTCCACCTCTAAAAACTTTGTTTGTTCTCAACCACCCACCATTGAAGTACTCACCTTTACAGATTACACCCCCGTTGATACGAGGGTGTTTTTTAGCCTTGGTTCCACTACAGTCTCTCTACATGCAAAGGGGCTAGTTCTAAATAGTTTAAGACAGCTCTAACATGCTTGCCCTAGTGGATCCCCTTGTGGGTTACACACTACTCCCTGAACTTACCTCTTACGTGCAAGCCTTCGATTGTTGTTTTCTACTGATGCATCCCCTCACTTTGAGACGTAGAATTGATGGAGAAGAAACCTCTACAACACAAGATTCCATAGCAACTCATGTTCATGCAATTAAAGCCCTCACAAAAGAGGCACCTAATGCAGTTTAACATGCACTTGAATCCCTCTTTCAAAAGGCATTTACGGCTAGCCCATCTTTTGACAAAGAACCTTGGTTGCACACATTCAAAAAACCTTCTGGATACTATGATTGGGCCATGTATGCAACCATGCAAGCCCTAGACATATGACAATATCCAGGATGCCATGTTATTGAAATACGAAAAAGAAGAACTTGAAGCCTCAATGGAAGAGTTTTTAACCCTTGTTGGAATACGTACTCATCCTCTTGCACCTGGGGGACATTCCCTTGTGGTTGTTCGTGCATCCGATGGCCTTATTATTACTAGCCCCAATCTGGAGGTGCCTTTGCACCCTGTGATGCCTCTACTCATAACTCTTTTATATGAAGGCTCTATGTTTTGTTGGAATATGTGTGAATGCATGCTCATATGCGCATGCAAGAGTCCGTCACCTTCTATTTATGAAGGCTCTATGTTTTGTTGGAATATGTGTGAATGCATGCTCATATGCGCATGCAAGAGTCCGTCACCTTCTATTTATGAATGTAACCCACTCATGCAACAATCCAACCTCATCTATTCACCTACTACTTCTTGTCTCTCATCTTTATGGTAGCACTTATGTCTGTGTAGTTATGGTGTTGTTTAATCTCTTATGCCCTCCTAGGCATTCCTACATGGTATCATTGATGCCCTCTAGAGATCAATCCTAGGGCTTTTGTCAAGCCCACCAATCCTGTTGTGCTCTCCCAAAAGAGGTTCTCTCTCTCTTTCATGGCTTCAATGGCACTTGGTTTGCACGTGATGCTATATGCATGCCTATATTGGTTCACTCAAGCGCCTTGCCTTGGTAGAGTTAAACATGGCCCAAGCATTTAGAGAAAATACCATATTAGGGAGTTTGGGAAGATCCCAATTCCCATTTTGCAAGATAAAAAAGAAGAGGGCATAGTGAACCCTTTTAAGCTTTTGTCAAAACCAGCTCCTCTATTGACATATCATTGAAAAGCTCTTGAAGAGTAGGTCCTAAATCCACTTCTCCGACAACTTTAGATTTGGCATGCTGAAGATACACTAAAAAGTATATTGAAAAGGAAATTCCCAAAGTAATGGAATTTTCCCAAACTCCCTAATATGGTTTTAGAAGGCAAATTTAATAATGAAGGTGCCCCAAAAGCAGACCTTGTTTTGCCCTTTTGTTTGGTTCATGATTGTTCTACAACCCCCAATCATTCCTTGCATGTAAAGAGAAGCAACTTCCTTGGGGCAAATACAACAAGCGGAGGCTCCGTGCTTATTTACTGAGGTGCACATATCTAAGGCTGGCTCCTACCAAGTAGCCAAGCCTACTCCGCTCAGATGCATTTCCTTTGAAATCTTTTGCAACACCATGCTCAAATAAAAATCAATCAAATACATACCCTAGCTTAGGCATACACAGGTGCGACTCACCACACCCCCTTCAAATAAACAGGTGGTTATGCACACATCTCTCATTCATTAGGAATATTAATGATGTCATGTAGCCTTATGTCCACAATAGAGGCAATATTCTAGTAACAAATCATTCTCACTTTCGTTTTAGATGAGAGGGGGAATGTTGGAATATGTGTGAATGCATGCTCGTATGCATGCAACAGTTACCAACCATCACCTTCTATTTATGAATGTAACCCACTTCATGCAATGATCAAACCTGATCTATTCACCTACTACTACTTATCTCTCATCTCTGTGGTGGCGCTTATGTTTGTGTAGTTATGGGGTTCTTTAATCTCTTACATCCTCTTAGGCATTCCTACATGTTGACTTCAACACCTCTGGTCTTTTCCATGGTCGGATAATTCTCCTCTAGAAGAAGGGGAGAATACTTGGCCTTTTCATTGACTTGTTTGTGTTTTTACAACCACACTTACAATTGCCTATAAAGAAGAAATCACAACTAAAGTCATCACCGACAACCACTTTACTCGGTCAATTACTCTACACCTTTGATCGACACTAATAGTAATTGTAATGCATAACTTCCGCATGCATGCATCATTGCATTCTTGCACACACTAGCATAGCATTATTTTCATGCTCTTGTAACTCCGAACGTACAAACACTGCTCGGTTCTCGAAAGGGTAAATGTTAAGGTATGGATTACACCATACATATGCACATGTACAAACACTCCTCGGTTCTAGAAAGGGTAAATGTTAAGGTATGGATTATACCATACATATCCACATGCACACCTTGTAATTAACAAAACTCCTTGTAATTAACAAAACTGCCTCTACTCTTCTATACTAAAAAAAACTGCCTCTACTCTTCTATACCAAAAAAAAAAAAAAAAAAAAACCTCGTACATACATCAACCTCTATTACACCAAGGCAATCTGGAGGATTGCGCCGCTGTTGAAAATCTATCAAAGTCAACCCAAACGTTGACGTGAGAAAGGCGAACTCCCGTGACCTCACGTTAAGTGAAAGCTCAAGGGAGGTCACGGGAGTTCGCCTTTCTCACGTCAACGTTTGGGACTCGGCAAGACTTCACGCTTTGTGAGGTCACGGGAGTTCGCCTTTCTCACGTCAACGTTTGGGACTCGGCAAGACTTTGACCGTGAGATTAAGCTCCCTCCTACAGTGTGAAAACTAAAAAGAAAGAAAGAGTTCACGTGAGAATAAAAGTGGGCATCCGTGAGATTAAGCTGTGAAAACGAAAAAGAAAGAAAGTGTTCACATGAGTACAAAAGTGGGCATCCGTGGGTATGCAAAACAAACAAAAAACTAAGAAACGAAAAAGGAAGAGAGTGTTCACGTGAGAATAAAAGTGTGCATAGGTAAAGTGACACGAAAATCATCAATTTTTAGTGATCCATATAAAGAGGAGAGTTGGTGTGAAGCTCCCCATGCTTTGAAAGCTCAAAAATTGGTCATCACCGCCGTGAAAATGTAAACATTGTTGTGAGAATGCAGAAAACTAGGGACATGAAAATGCAAGAGCTTTGTCGAGGTGAAAACTGCACATGCACTCTTTTTATATATTTTATCTTTTCGCTTTTCCTATTTTTCTCTCTTTCCCTCCATTATCTGTTTTCTTTCTCTCTCCTTATTTCTTATTTTCAATTCCTTATTGCCTTTTTTGTATTTCTTTCTTCTTTCTCTCCCTTTAAAATCTTTTTATATATTTATTTATCATTTAAAAAAACAACAACGACACAAAACAAAGACAACAAGCAAACAAGGAACACAAAACAAACAAACAAATAAGAAGAGGAAGCAAGAGTGGGTTAATGGTCGGAGCATGAAAATGTAAGAAAACATTTCATTAAAAATCTCAAATGTACTTCAAATGGAATGAAGGTAGAACCGGTGACGTGGAAAACTTAGGAATTCTAACATGAGATTCTTTGTAAGGAAAGGAACTCAAGCATAAAGAGCTTTCAATTCAAGGGGTTAGTGTGCATATAGATTGTTTGTTCACAAAGTACCCCTAACATTTTATATTCATGTCCTTTGTGAAGGGAGTCCACTTGTACTACAAGTTAGCCTAACAAATCCCACAGATCAAAGATATGGATATTGTTTTCACTCTAAGGGTAGATTTGAGCTTGTATAATTTTGATTTCCATGGGCACTTCAATTCCAACCTTTATTCTAGGATGATTCAGATTATGATCAAGTTCCAGCATTGGGGTTTAAAAAATTTTCAAGGTGTTATGGGCTACCACACCTCCCAAGAGAGAACTTTACCTATTCACAATCGAAAGAAGCAATAGACAACAACTATCATTGGGTACTTACCAATGCTTCGAGCTCACATCCCTTGAGCTCTCCAAGCCCCACTCCTCCAATCTCCACCTCCACACTGTCACCACCGAGTCGCTTACACCACAATGCAAGGCAATCTTCCTCTCACTCTCCAATGCACATGCATAGGCACTAGAGTACACACACTCTCTCTCTCGCACACACACACATAAGACAAAGCAAGATCTCTCATAGCATAAAGGGGGATTATGTTCTTTGATTATGAGAAATTTTCTTTTATACATCTGGCCCTTATTCACACTTGGGTGCCCAAAACTTACTAACTAAGGCCTTGGGTGGCCAGTATCTCAAAATGTACAACTTTTGTAGTGCCTTTACATAACACTTACTAATGTCCTCAATTGGAGGAGCATCTTTGTCCAAAATGGGATTAACATCCCCCCTACCTGATGTAGGTTATGTCCTCATCACCTTTTACCTAGGTCGAAAGACTTGGGGAAGTTCCGACAGGATTGAAGCTTTTTCAAGGTTCTTCTGAATGCTGAGTGTGACGTCTAGAACTTGGTGTCGACCATGTCTTCGAACTTGACATGCATGTAACTTGGAAGACACCTGAGGCGATGATAATAAAGCATCATGCCTTGTTTAGTTGGGCCTCTATTCATGTCAAAGCAAAGCTGCTCTGCCTCAAATCCATCGTACCGTTCTTTTGGTTGATCGATAAGAACCATGATCAACTTCATGAATCTGACAGGCGACTACTATGTCTAGATCTGGAATTCTACACCATGCTTGTATCCATGTGAGCAATTGCTATTGTTGACTTGTGATATTTTAGAATGTTGAGGGAAAGAATTGAGGGAAAGAATGTTGAGGGAAAGAATTGAGGAAAGTTGTAACAGACATGAGAGTCTCTTTGCTTTGCTTCATGGAACTAGAGTGGAGTGAGCCGTTTTTTGCACTCATTGTGTTGGCGGGGAGCACTGGTACTGAAAACTGTTTTATGGCACTGTCAGGAACTCCTTACACCAATCAAGCTGTTATCCAAAATCCTCAAGTCGGCGGGGGTTGGTATCATGTGTTCTGATAGCTGTATAGCCTCCCCTTGTATGTACTAGGTGTTGTTTGTGCCATTTGTGGAAACAATAGCTGATCATGAAAGTTATAATTCAGATCTCACAGATCGGATTGGCCACCTTGGTGTGACGAGCCACATTCTTCCACAAGGTCCCCTCTCCTCCCATTGGTAGTAGCTCTTCTAGTTCTAGCATTGGGGCTTGGAGAGGGTATGGTACATAGAGTTGCCTTTGTGACTCCATATTAGAGTATGCATTCGGAAATATTCTAGGCTCAAATGGTGTGATTTGCATTAGCACTTTGAACATGAGTTTAGGCTTCAAAAGGGGATTGCCTACTCGGATGAAGCCCTCGTACTCTACAACTATCAAAGACTCAATAACATTTATATAAGTAAAAGCTTGTATGTCATCCTCCTGAGGGTGAAGATCACGTACCTCATCGATCAGCCTTGGTGGAGATAGAGTTGGTGCCGGCATCTCCTCGAAGAGGGTTAGTGGGAAAATCAACAAGGGTAGAGGAGAAGCGAGAGAAAGTACAATCATCCTCAGTCTTGTTTGTAGGAGCTACACTAGGAAAGGGATTTAGTAATTTATTGGCAATGGAAGTAAACACTAGATAAGTAAAAGAAGTGGAGGATCCTGATGTTTCCTCTTGGGCGCCCAAAACTTACTAACTAAGGCCTTGGGTGGCCAGTATCTCAAAATGTACAACTTTTGTAGTGCCTTTATATAACACTTACTAATGTCCTCAATTTGTCCAAAATGGAATTAACATCCCCCCTACCCGATGTAGGTTTTGTCCTCATCATAACCTTTTACCTAGGTCGAAAGACTTGGTCGCCAAACTCATGTTTGTAGAAGTTCTGACAGGATTGAAGCTTTTTCAGGGTTCTTTTGAATGCTGAGTGTGACGTCTAGAACTTGGTGTCGACCATGTCTTCGAACGTGACATGCATGTAACTTGGAAGACACCTGAGGCGATGATAATAAAGCATCATGCCTCGTTTAGTTGGGCCTCTGTTCATGTCAAAGCAAAGCTACTCTGCCTCAAATCCATCATACCGTTCTTTTGGTTGATCGATAAGAACTATGATCAACTTCATGAATCTGACAGGCGACTACTATGTCTAGATCTGGAATTCTACACCATGCTTGTATCCATGTGAGCAATTGCTATTGTGACTTGTGATATTTTAGAATGTTGAGGGAAAGAATTGAGGAAAGTTGTAATAGACATGAGAGTCTCTTTGCTTTGCTTCTTCGTGGAACTGGAGTGGAGTGAGCCGTTTTTTGCACTCATTGTGTTGGCGGGGAGCACTGGTACTGAAAACTATTTTCTGGCACTGCCAGGAACTCCTTACGCCAATCAAGCTGTTATCCAAAATCCTCAAGTCGGGGGTTGGTATCATGTGTTCTGATAGCTGTATAGCCCCCCCTTGTATGTACTAGGTGTTGTTTGTGCCATCTGTGGAAACAATAGCTGATCATGAAAGTTATAATTCGGATCTCACAGATCGGATTGGCCACCTTGGTGTGACGAGCCACATTCTTCCACAAGGTCCCCTCTCCTCCCATTGATAGTAGCTCTTCTAGTTCTAGCATTGGGGCTTGGAGAGGGTATGGTACATAGAGTTGCCTTCGTGACTCCATATTAGAGTATGCATTCGGAAATATTCTAGGCTCAAATGGTGTGATTTGCATTACCACTTTGAACATGAGTTTAGGCTTCAAAAGGGGATTGCCTACTCGGATGAAGCCCTCATACTCTAAACTATCAAAGACTCAATAACATTTATATAAGTCAAAGCTAATATGTCATCCTTCTGAGGGTGAAGATCACGTACCTCATCGATCAGCCTTGGTGGAGATAGAGTTGGTGCCGGCATCTCCTCGAAGAGGGTTAGTGGGAAAATCAACAAGGGTAGAGGAGAAGCGAGAGAAAGTACAATCATCCTCAGTCTTGTTTGTAGGAGCTACACTAGGAAAGGGATTTAGTAATTTACTGGCAATGGAAGTAAACACTAGATAAGTAAAAGAAGTGGAGGATCCCGATGTTTCCTCTTGGGCGCCCAAAACTTACTAACTAAGGCCTTGGGTGGCCAGTATCTCAAAATGTACAACTTTTGTAGTGCCTTTATATAACACTTACTAATGTCCTCAATTTGTCCAAAATGGGATTAACATCCCCCCTACCCGATGTAGGTTCTGTCCTCATCATAACCTTTTACCTAGGTCGAAAGACTTGGTCGCCAAACTCATGTTTGTAGAAGTTCCGACAGGATTGAAGCTTTTTCAGGGTTCTTTTGAATGCTGAGTGTGACGTCTAGAACTTGGTGTCGACCATGTCTTCGAACGTGACATGCATGTAACTTGGAAGACACCTGAGGCGATGATAATAAAGCATCATGCCTCGTTTAGTTTGGCCTCTTTTCATGTCAAAGCAAAGCTGCTCTGCCTCAAATCCATCATACCGTTCTTTTGGTTGATCGATAAGAACTATGATCAACTTCATGAATCTGGCGGGCGACTACTATGTCTAGATCTAGAATTCTACACCATGCTTGTATCCATGTGAGCAATTGCTATTGTTGACTTGTGATATTTTAGAATGTTGAGGGAAAGAATTGAGGAAAGTTGTAACAGACATGAGAGTCTCTTTGCTTTGCTTCATGGAACTAGAGTGGAGTGAGCCGTTTTTTGCACTCATTGTGTTGGTGGGGAGCACTGGTACTGAAAACTGTTTTATGGCACTGTCAGGAACTCCTTACACCAATCAAGCTGTTATCCAAAATCCTCAAGTCGGTGGGGGTTGGTATCATGTGTTATGATAGCTGTATAGCCTCCCCTTGTATGTACTAGGTGTTGTTTGTGCCATTTGTGGAAACAATAGCTGATCATGAAAGTTAAAATTCAGATCTCACAGATCGGATTGGCCACCTTGGTGTGATGAGCCACATTCTTCCACAAGATCCCCTCTCCTCCCATTGGTAGTAGCTCTTCTAGTTCTAGCATTGGGGCTTGGAGAGGGTATGGTACATAGAGTTGCCTTCGTGACTCCATATTAGAGTATGCATTCAGAAATATTCTAGGCTCAAATGGTGTGATTTGCATTAGCACTTTGAACATGAGTTTAGGTTTCAAAAGGGGATTGCCTACTCGGATGAAGCCCTCGTACTCTACAACTATCAAAGACTCAATAACATTTATATAAGTAAAAGCTTGTATGTCATCCTCCTGAGGGTGAAGATCACGTACCTCATCGATCAGCCTTGGTGGAGATAGAGTTAGTGCCGGCATCTCCTCGAAGAGGGTTAGTGGGAAAATCAACAAGGGTAGAGGAGAAGCGAGAGAAAGTACAATCATCCTCAGTCTTGTTTGTAGGAGCTACACTAGGAAAGGGATTTAGTAATTTACTGGCAATGGAAGTAAACACTAGATAAGTAAAAGAAGTGGAGGATCCCGATGTTTCCTCTTGACCCTCTCCTAAACTTAGGGGCAGTTTGGGTGGGCTTGTTAGTTTTCATAAATTCTTGGAGGTCAAGTATATCTATTGTGGTTATATTAGGATATTCAATATGCTCCTTGTCAAAATTATAAACCATGTTAGTTAGCATAGCCTCCATATGCTTATGGATATTTTTATAGAGTTTATAATACCAAATAGATGATATAATGTGGACTTAGAGATATTTAGATGTTGATGGGTATTATAACTTCAATCCTGCCAATTACCCATTGGTAATTGGCCGGTTTTAATGGAATGTCATCTAGTAGAAACAAGTTGAGTTTATTGACATTGTCATCCAGTATGTCCGATTGCTGTAGCACCCAACACCAACTACAAATGTTGAGCACTATGGGATGTAAGGGAAAGAAGAAAATATCAACTTAGCTAGTAAGGACTATATCCCCTCGAAGGATTCCCATTACCAAGGTTGGGTCTGTATCCCTTTCCGTGTTTTGATGAATAGGTCTCCTAAACTGAGGTCTTCGGTGAGGTTAATTTCGTATTGAAGTAGAGAGAGGGTTAGTGAAGATAAAAAGAATGTTAGAGTTTGAGGAGGGGCCCGAGGAGTTACTGGCAAAACGAACCTAACTCCGAAGCGCGTTCGATGAGTTGTCGTAATTCATCGGGTTGATCAATCCTTTGAGATCATTGTTGGAGGGCAAGCTATCAATTCCTGAATCCTTTAATCTTTGGTTGTAAGGAGTTCAAAGATGGTTGCCTCAAACTCCAGGTCCGAGGTTCCTAAAGATGTCATCTATAACATTTAGCATTAAGGCATCAGTCATTGTTGAGTAGTAGGAGCTCACGGCCTTAGTGTTGTGTTGTGTGTGTGTGTGTGTGTGTGTGTGTGTGTGTGATTTTCTAAACATTGGTGCACAATGGGAAGAGTGTTAATGGGGTGAGAAATGAAGCAATAAAGAATGGGTGTGAATTAGAGTTTGTCGTGAGTTAGTATGATTTTGTGAAGCGGCATGGCTAATTCCGTGAATTGGAAGAGGGTGAAATAGCTTAGTCGAGAAGTAGTAGTGCATGAACTGCTAAGCCATGAGGGGTTAAAGCGTGAGATGTTAACTCGTGAACTGTTAAAACGTGAACTAGCTAATTCATGAAATGTTAAATCGTGAAGCATTAAATCATGAAGTAGCAATTCGTGAAATGTTACAGCGTGAGCTGCTAGACCTTGAACTGTTAGGCCGTGAAGTGGCTAAGCCGTGAAGTAGTAGTGCGTGAACTACTAGTTTGTGAACTATAAAGATGTGAATTGTTAGTCTGTGAAGTGGTTAAGTCGTGAAATAGCAGTGCATGAATTGCTAGTTCATGAACTGTAAAGACGTGAACTATTAGTTTATGAACTAGCAGTCCGTGATGTGTTAGTACATGAACTAACAGTTTTTAGGTCACGACTAAAAGCACGTTATGTTTGTTAGTGGTTTGCACTTTGGTGTGATCAAACTAACACTTAGAAGGTGGATTATCCGCAGCACCGAGATTTTAGTATTGACACCGTGAAATAGTAGACTGCAATTTCATGTGTCCAATCCCTTATGCATTTGTGAGTGTGAGGGGATTGCTGGAAGTTGTCGTTTATAAGAGTGTAAGAAGGAAATGGGAAGATAAGCACAAGAAGGAGAAAGAATGGATGCCTTATAAACTGACGATTTGAACAATCGAGTGCTTGATGAACAATGTTGCATGGAAATATTGATACCCTATGGATTCCTATATGCTCAAACATTCTAAGGGCACATGTTATGCATTCAGAGGAGTAGAAGTGTACATGAATGACCTTGTTTCACGGCATGAAAAGCATACCCCTTTACCTTGTACCCACTTGCTTGGAGCTGGGTACCCCTTTACCTTGTACCCACTTGCTTGGAGCTGGGTACCCCTTTACCTTGTACCCCACTTGCTTGGAGCTGAGTACCCCTTGTCATCCACCTTCCCATGGGAACCTTGTACCCACTTGCTTGGAGCTAGGTACCCCTTTACCTTGTACCCACTTGCTTGGAGCTGGGTACCCCTTTACCTTGTACCCACTTGCTTGGAGCTGAGTACCCCTTGTCATCCACCTTCCCATGGGAACCAATGTTGTACTTGGGGAGCTCGTGGGTATTTGTTGTTGTAACCGCTTTAGTTCGGATTGATAATTTTTAAGTTTTTCTTCCCTCAGTGGAGGAGTACATCCATCAAATCTTGGTGAACCTATTTCGTTTCCTATGCATGAGGGTGCACGTGTCCATTACCCTGGTTCAAAATTTGGATCATGTTTATCTCCTTGGTGGATGACACTGGCAGTGTCGCACTCCCTTGTTTACTTGGTTGAACTCGTTTCTTCTTTCTTTTGGAGATACACGTGACATTGGGTTGTGGATTGGTTTTTGGTACCAATAATATTTCCTTGATAGTAGCCCTTTGCTACTAATAAGTCTTTTCTAACCCACCACTTTTGAATGAGGAGTTGTGTGCAGGCTTACTTGGAATGCTACTTTCTCTCCTTGGTTTGATTCCCTTGTCTTTTGCCTATAGCATGGCTTTCCTGCCTTGATACCCACAAGGTTGGGTTCGTATCATAGTATCCCTAGGCTTGAAGCTGGGCTTTGGGAACCCACTATTGTATGATTGGATACCTTTGCTGTCTTTTCTACATTTCTCTTGATTGGGGATGATGTTTTGACATGGATGCCTGTTCTGTTGAGTCTTCCACCTTGCTTGGCATTGGTGGCTCCATGTTGCATGCTACTACCTATTTTCCCTTATTAAATGGATTCCATAATGGAAGGGTGATGGTTTCTTTGCCATCATTGAGTTGTACTTCCCGTTTCGCCCATTGGATGTGACAATTGTTGGCACAAATCCAGGATCGTCCAAGAAGCATCTCCTCTTCCATGGTTCTTGCAGGCATAACAAATACCTTCTTGACCAAGGAATTAGTTTTGAGATGTTTATATTCAAAAATACAATTGTTTGTGTAACAGATGGATGCACACACTGCAAACCTGTGCATAAGTTGACTCTAGGGGGGGTTTGTTTAAACCTACCCATGTCTCATGGAATCAAGTTATGATTTGACCCCGTATCAATCAATGTGATGCTTGTCATGTGAATACACTTTATAGGGACATTTACATGGAGTTGTGTAGGTTCGATATCTAGATCATCCTTTTCAAGCAAGGTGAGTGAAGCCATGTTCACGTGTAGCGTTCTCCCTTCGAGTCTTTATTTTCCTTTGCTTCCCTCGCCTTGGATTCCTCTTGAGCTTGTTTGATCTTTTCCTTAACTAGCTCTTTCTTTTGTTTTAGAAGATGCTCTTGTGTGAGCATTTCCTGGGTCAGGGGTGCTTAATATTTCTTGAGTTTGCTTTCGTGATATATCCCTCCATTTCCAGCCCATCGATTGTTTCAATTCGGATTGATCCTTGAGGGGTGATTTCGTACACTCTAAAAGGCCCTAACCTTCTGTATTTCAGTTTCTTTTTCTTAATGCTTCCCACACCATACATGAGGACGAGGTCCCCTATTTCCAGTTCTTTTTGTTTCAAGTTATGGTCAAACTAGTGTTTTCTCCATAGTTTTTCAACCATAAGCCCATGTGATGCAATCAGCCAGGTTTCATCGAGTTTCTCTAAGTCAACCAACCTCTCGACTAATGCATTCTCTATGAGCCTTTCCTGTACTGCAATTCGCAGGCTTGGAACTAAAAATTCCATAGGCATTACCGCATCAATAACATAAGCTAGACAAAAGGGAGTGTATCCCATCGCTACCTTATATGATGTACGATAGGCCCATAGTGCTGCAATCAGCTTGTGCTCCCAATTCGTGCGACCTACTTCTAAATTCTTAGTTAAGATAGCACACAAAATTTTGTTTGTGCTCTCTGCTTAGACATTTTCCTGTGGGTAATAAGGTGATGATTTGTGATGGACTACAAGGAATCATGTAAGTAATTGTTCAATCACCTCATTAATGAAATGTGAACCCCAGTCACTAACTAATTCTAGTGGGCAGCCAAATCTAGAAATTATCTTTTCATATAAGAACTTGGCCATAGTTCGAGCATCAGCTCTTTTAGAGGCTCTCGCCTCTACCCACTTAGTGAAATAATCCATGGCCCACAATCACACAACGGGCTTGTGAATGGATGCGTTGCTAGACTAATAGGTCCAACAAAATTAATACCCCATTTCTCAAAGGGTTATCTCACAATCATAGGGAGTGAGTGGAATCTTGTCCTTTTTTTGCAGCATAGCAAACCGCTGACATTCCTTGCATCTCTTCACAAATTCTATAGCATCTCCAAATAATGTAGGCCACCATAGTCTTGGTTCTAACTTCTCCCGTAAAATGTCTCTGGCTATTCCCAAGTGTGCTTCTTCTAAAATCATGACGAACTCATCTTCTTGCACACATCTCCTGAGGATATCATCCTTGCCAAAGTTACATAGTACTCCTACAATCAACTGATATGGTGCAGCTAGCTTAATAATCTAACGCATCTTATCTTTGTTTAAAGGTCGATTCTGTGGGAACCCTTGAGCTAGGTATTCTGATATTTCCTCACTCCACTCAGGCACCATATCAATTTTGAAAAGACATGCATCTGGGAGGTCATCATCAATGCCTTGTAAGTTTTCCGTTTGGAATTCTAGACATATGGTCTACCAAAATATGTTGTGTTTCTTTCCTTACTATGACCATAAAGTCAAATTCTGGGAGTAAAAGCAACCAGCGTGTGATTTTCCATGTGGTGTAAGGCTTATTCATTGGATATAATAAGGCCCAGTGATCAACAAAGAATACAAACTTATTGGCCAACAAGTAATGTCGGTATTTCTTTATAGCATAAACCATGGCCAACCTTTCACGCTCAGTTGTGGTGTAGTTTATCTCTACATCATTCAGTTGATGAGACTGGCGTGAAGCAAATTGGGTAATGCCCCAGGTTGTGCCAATACGCATCCTATAGAAAAGTTTGATGCATCGATGTGCACATGGAATACAACATCCTAGTTGGGTGGTCGTAGAATTGGTGCACTAGCTAGTGATTTCTTTAGCTTATCATATATTTTGACATCCCTCAGTCCATTCAAAGGCAATGAGTAGTCTCTATGGCAATTTTAGCATAGAATATGATGAATGGTAGATAGTACCCAACATGTCCCATAAACCGATGTACACCCTTGTAGTTTGTTGGTGGGGGACAATTCCAAGATCAACTTCACTTTGCTCTCGTCAGTGGAAATACCATTCTTGGACACAATATGCCCTAAGATTATGCCATGCTTGACCCATAATTGACACGTTGAAGGGTTTAAGGATATACGATATAATCGACATTTCTCAAATGCTTTCCTTAAGCAAGCCAAGTAGTCAGTCTAGCGTGAGTGTGCACATAGATCGTCAATGAATACCTCCAGCCACTATTGCAAGTAGTCTTTAAAGGCCATGCACATCAGTCTCGTTTTGGAAGGTTGCTGGGGCATTGGTGGGGCCAAAAGGCATAACCTTATAAGCATAGGTTCCCCAATTATGTTGGTCTTTTGGTGCTATGGACACTTGATTGTAGCCTGAAAACCCATCTAAGAAGCTGTAGACTTCCTCACTTGCTACCCGTTCTAACACATGTTCCATGTATGGCAGTGGATAATGGTGTTTCCAGGTGGCTGCATTGACCTTTTTGAGATCAAACACAGACTCTTAGCTTTCCATTATTCTTTAGCACAATCATGTTGGTGGAAGCAATCTGTGTGCTCAATCTCATAGATGAAATCTGCAGCGACAATGAGTTTATCAATTTCCTCCTTTACAATCGTCGCATATTTTGTATTCATATGATACAGTTTTTGGGTGGACGGTCTTGATCCTTCCATGATCGGGATAGTGTGTTGAACCACCTCGAGTGGTAGACCCTTCATTTTTGAGTATTTCCAAGCAAAACAATTATTGTATTCTTTGAGAAGAGTAATGAGTTCTTCTTCTTCAGTAGCAGTCAAGTCTTTAGCAATATAGACAGGTTTGGTATCCTCCCCTAGCTATGTAATGTCTACGTCCTTAACTTCCGCTGGACCATCGTAGGACGTGGACTGGCCATTTTCCTTCATCCTTTTGGTTGTCAATTGGACCACTTTTCGTTCATCAATGGTGTAGGTTTTGAAATGGTCTAGCACTAAGAGTGGGCCTGGCTTGTCATCCTCAACATCTTCTATCCTAGCCATCACCTTCTTTGCCTCTCGCTTGGCTTTCATCTTGCCTTAGAGAGTTTTGGCATATCCAACTCTTGAGGCATGGCTTTCTTCTCTTGTTTTCCTACCAAGGTTATCTTACTCAATTCCTCACCCCAGTTCTTAGAAAACTCCTCGTGCACCTTAGTGACTTCGAGATATCTTAGCCACTGGGCATCCGTGGGTAATAGGGAATTTTGTCAAGCGATATACCTCTTTTGTTTTTGCCACATCTTGAGGCTTTGGGTGATGTTGCTACCTTGCGGTCCAGACCCTTATGTGCTGGAGGTTTCTTCCTCTCTTGATTGCACATTTACCATGCGCACTGAGGTGGTGGGAATGGTTCCCAATTCAACGTATTTGGTTCCTCTAGGGGACAACACATCTATAGTAGCAAGCACATGCATCCATGTTTCACTAAAGTCCGAAGGTGGAAGTGATGCGTACATTTTGGCATCTTCCTCTTCTTGTGTATTCTCCCTAACTGGTTGTTGATAGATTCTGTGGTGACCGAATCTCCAAACAATTTCCCTTCCATGGGGTGTGCCTTCCACATATGGAGATTGATTTTCAAGATTTGTGAATCCCTTCAAATATACACTTGCTCTAATGCCCAATCATGTACCACCTTAGCTTCCCTCATGGAGGGTCTGCCTAAGATAATATCGTAAGAATCTGGCTGGCACAAAAAGTCCATTACAGCAAATGTATGATGGTAACGGAATGAAAAGACCTTAAGCCGAACATTTTTCAATATCCCCATAGGTCTTGAAGATGTCCCATCCGCCATCTTGACGATTAGATCCGCTCTTTCTAATCCTGGTTTTCCCCAGTTCTCCCAATATCTCTTGGTGATGATGCTCACACCCGCACCTCCATCCAGGATAGCAAGTGCTTGGTATACCCATTATGGTGAATTGGGATTGCGGCATTCATGTCATCACTCTCATAATACTAGCCTAATTGGTTGACAGGTATTTTGATGAATCTGAGGGCTCCCCCTTCCTCAGGCACTAGGTTCTTTTTTGCTAGAGGTGACTAACTGTCTTCTGTATTAGATGTTGGGTTCATTCTTCCTTCTACCCAGTCCTTGACATCTACCCATAACGCCGACGCGTTGCGTAGCAATGGTCCTAGCGGCATTTTGATAGTTGTCGATAGTATGGCTACGAGACTGCATATATCTCTAGGTTCTCTAGAAAGTGAGGGCTCCTTCCATGTGTTTGTCACATATTCAACCCTTGGGAATGAATGGATAGATAAATCTTGATATGCATCCTCTAACATTCTTGCCATGATGTCACTATGAGTCCCTTCTTCGGACTCTTCTAGAATTGGAGTAGGCATATCCAATTTCCTTTCTCTAAATAGCTCATTTCGTGTATACATTGTATCCTTAGCCTTGTTAGCCCTCATTTCGTGTATACACTGTATCCTTAGCCTTGTTAGCCCTCAATTTGGCTTCATGGCTACGTTGGCATTCCTCAACAAGGACCTTAGCTTCCTCAAGCTTCCTTATCTCTTCTTCAAAATTAGGGTATTCTCCAACACCTTTGGGGGTTGCTGGTCCCTCTTTTGGTTGTTCATCTGGTTTTAGCACTTGGTCATCTCCTTCCTTTGATTGGGTGGATCCGGTGTCAATGTTATCTTCCTTTGATTGGGTGGATCTGGTGTCAATGGTATCTTCCTTGGATCCATCCAGAATTATGACCATGGTATCACCCTTGCCCACTTTTTTCACTCTTCTCCTTCTTCCCGTCTTACAGGTTGTAACACCTCCTGGTTTTTTCCCTTTGTCTAATTGTTTCACTTGGGTGCATGTCAGGACATTCAATGGCATGATGTTTCTAGACTGCACACTTATAGTCCTAATGGTGGCATGGTTAGAAGTAGAAGCAGAGCCATGGACACGATATGGGCAGTCCTTGATCAAATGATCAATACCACACTTAACACAGGAAAGTGTAAGCATGGCGTTGGTCTGTGCTACGATTGGCTAGGTTTGGACAACATTAGCCACATTCTTTAAAGGACCCTCCGCTACTTGCTGAGGTCCATTATAATGAAAACACTATATGGGTCCCCTTTTTATAGTTGAGTTTATGTCTTTTCCTTTCCATTGTACCGTGCTTTGAAACACTAGTAGTATTGGCATGCTGTTTTGCAAGACATAGTACTCTGATGTGATCTCTGTGGGCTCGTCGTAGTAATCGTTATTGACTTTTACCTCACGCATGATTTCTCCCTCTTCCAAGGGTTCCTTGATCAACACCTAGTTGATCTTGGCTTATGGCTATGGTGGTAGGACAAGTGGCGACATTGGTGACAGACCACTCGTGTTTCACGCTTTGAAATTTCAGCTGGGAATTGCAATAATTCGAATCAGGGCGACTCCTATGGTGTACTTATGAACTTATCTTACCATTGGTCTAACAATACTTAATCCATGAACTAGTAGTCTGTGAAATATTAACTCGTGAACTACTAATCCATGAACTAGTAGAGTGTGGTTCACATCGTGAAATAGATGGTGCTTCACATCGTGGAATAGAATATATTTCATGTTGTGAACTATTTTGCTGCACTTTCATGAGATAAGATTTTTGGCTCTTCTTTGTGTCAAACGTGTTAGAATAAGACGCCCTAACTTTAGTAACGCAATTCCAAAATTTTTGGCGCGCTGATTGCAGAGAGTGTTTCATGTCATGAAGTAGCAGACCACGGATCACGTTGTGAAATGTTTCTTTCTCGTTCACATGTTAACAGGCACGTCAACAACAACATAATGATGGTTTTAGTGTGATTTCCCTATTCAAAAGTTCCATAAACGTTGTGCCAAGCATTTGGAGTGCAATGCAAGTCCTGACACAACCAAGGGCTCTTTGTTTTTGTAGTTCTCGTGATTTTTAGAAAAAACAATACAAGGCATATCACGAACTGCTAGCTCATGCTTTAGAAATTTGTAAAAAAAAATAACAAAATTAAAAGTAAAACCAAGTGTAGCTTTCCTCTAGGTACTACCAAGTACTCACCCACATGTCCAACACACGATTTTCCACAACTACTCTAATTCCTTCTCTTCCGCACAAACCTTATCTACAATTTTTATCGTAATACACCTTCAAAATGCAAAGGCAATAGGAATCTTACATAATGAGAGCTGGAGCTCTAAGAGGATGGAAGAAACAATGGTGTCTCCCTGGCAGCGGTGCCAAAAATGTTATACGCTATCGTACCTCCCAAGAGAGAACTCTACCCATTCACAATTGGAAGAAGTAATAGACAACAACTATCGTTGGATACTTACCAATGCTTTGAGCTCACATCCCTTGAGGCTCTCCAATCTCTCTTTGGGAAGCTCCTCCTCCAATCTCCACCTCCACATTGTCACCACACGGAGTCACTTTCACACCACAATGCAAGGCAATCTTCCTCTCAATCTCCAATGTACATGCATAGAAGAGGAACATGCACTAGAGTGCACTCTCTCTCTCTCTCTCTCTCTCTCTCTCTCTCTCTCTCTCTCACACACACACACACACACACACACACACACACACAAGACAAAGCAAGAGCTCTCATCATAGCACAAAGGGAGATTGTGTTCTTTCATTATGAGAAATTTCCTTTTATACATCTGGCCCTTATTCACACTTGGGTGCCCAAAACTTACTAACTAAGGCCTTGGGTGGCCAGTATCTCAAAATGTGCAACTTTTATAGCGCCTTTACATAACACTTATTAATGTCCTCAATTGAAAGAGCATCTTTGTTAATCCAAAATGGTATTAACACAAGGGCTCCTCCTCCTACATTATGAAAATGCCTTTAATCCACCCAAGATGATTTCATCAAGTGTTTTTGCTAGAGGTGTCATAGTGTCATGGTTCCACTTACAGTGAGTATGGTTTATTTGAAATGGCCCAAGATTTCATACCATATGTCACCTATCCAAACTCCACCAAAGATGATTTCATCAGCAAGGGTTTTCGGAGGAATCATTCCACTTATAGTGAGTATGGTTTGTTTGAAATGGCCCAAGATTTCAATCAGTTCTCCACTAACATCTAGTACAACTCAATATCTAGGGATGATTGTTGGTTGGGCCCAAAGATGTCCAAGTTTCCAGGACATGATATTGTGACTAGCATCAAGGTAAACTATTTATGTTCAACATTATTACCCCACTAGAATGTCTGGCCGTCTTTTAAGAGAGTATTAAGTTTGGAGTTTCATGGGCATTGTTAGGGAGTTGGTCTGTTGTGTTAATTTCTTCATCCACGACTCTTGACATCAATTAGTTAAAGGTAGTAGGAGCATTCATAATTAGCCTAAAAGGCATCACTGTGAATTCATAGTGCCCATACCTTAAGTTAAATGTAGTCTTTGGTATGTCCTACTCTTTTATCTAAATTTGACAATATCTGAACTTCAAGTCAATCTTGGTGAATAGTTAGGTACCATGTAGTCGGTGTCCAAAAGTTCATCAATGCATGGAATATGGTACTTATTTTTTGTGATTAGCTAATTAAGACCCCTGTAGTCAATACAGAGCTTCTTAGAGTCTACCTATGATTCCCATATTTCTTCTTTTAGAAAAGTACGAGAGCACCCCAAGGAGACACACTTAGATGAATAAACCCTTTTTCCAATAGTTACTTGAGCTATTCCTTCAATTTGATAGCTTTGGGTACATACATTTTGTAAGCTCGCTTACCTAGCTATAGGTTAAGCCCTGAAAACAAGCTCGATTTCATAATCAACTTTCCTAGACATTGGAATTTTTGTAAGCTCCTCAAGAAAAATGTTAGCACATTCACTTTGCCACTCTAGTTCACTCGCCTTAGGTTCCTAGCTTAAGCCCGTGGAACAAGCTCGATTTCATGAATCGATTTTCCTAAACGATGGAAGTTCTATAATCTCCTCAAGAAAAATGTCAGCATCATATGTACTTAGCCACTCTAGTTCACTCCCCTTAGGTTCCTAGCTTACTGGATTAGTTTCTACCATATAGATAGTAGATGCTTTTCCTAAGTCCTTTTAGCATCTTGGAGGCTTTTACTACCTGCAGTCCTTAATGATTTTTAATGAGATTTGACCTAAGAATCTTCTTATTACTACACCTAAGAGTTATCCAATCACATCCTTAAAGTTCTTTGATATCTTCTTAATATTTACTAATCACTCCTAGAGGGTGATTACTACATATTAAGTGTGTGATTAACTAAAGATGAAACGACTTTATAGATACATTAGCTTTACTCCCTATATCAACCTTAAATGATCAATTTTTATATTTCACTAATCTTTTCTTAATTAAGATTTTATGTGATTAAGAGATTATTTTTCCAAGTTTAAAAGCATAGTTAGCTTAACTTTTAGGATTGATTTAACTTGCTAATATCATTTTCCTAATACACTAAGCTTAAACAAGCTCACTAAACTTGTTTTTTCATCAGGTGTGCTTAAATATAAGATTTTAGGATGTTTTAATACAAATATATTAACTAGACTCCTTAGCAATTTACTAAAATAGGCCCTCACATGACTAATTTAGAGTAAAACCATTGTTTTAGAGTAATTAAGTCTAACCCTTTCCTAATTAATCATGCCATTACCTATGTTTTTAGTGATTAGTGTAACCCCAACTGAAATCTAACAAAAGGGGCCATAAGTAACTTAGCTTTAGGGACTAAATTACTATTCTAATCCCACTTCATGATGTATACCCTAATTAAGGTTTATGAAAAGCCATGTGTGGGTTTGTGGTGTTGAGGCACTAGCCATGTATGGATTTTGAAGGGTTAAGAAGTTCATATTGAACTCCTCCTAGTATAAAGTGAGATGGGTCAGGTCTAGAAGGATTAGCTTGTGCAAGACAGTAGGATGCCTAAATACCTAGCTTAGTATTGAGATATCAAGCTTGACTAGTGTTGCAGGCATTGATGACCCACCTAGGTGATAGCTTCCACACTTATGCCACTAGCAAGGTTAGTGAGATTATAGTGATATCCTACCAGTGGTCTTACAAGCTATGTGCCAATAGCCACTTTAGTGTCTTAGAGTTATGGCATAGTTATAGTGCTAGCTTATGTCCTCAGGTTCATACTATGGACTAACCTTTGTATGTTATAGTACGAGACTAATTTTCCTTATAGTAGATACTCTTATCTCTTTATGTTATGTATGTAGATAAGAGAAGAGAATAGAAGAAAATTCAACCATCCATCTCTTTTATATGTGTGCTTGTCTACTCGTGTGTGTGTGTGTGTGTGTGTGTGTGTGTGTGTGTGTGCGTGCGCGTGTTTTTTCTTGCAAGGAGCTCAAGCTTATCCTCTCCCCCACTTTCTTCTCATGGTATCAGAGCATCAATTTGTGTGAAGAGCTCAAGAGGCAAGAAAAGGAAACAATACATGGTAAGGGTAACTTCATGGATAGTATGCCTTACTATTACCTCGAGATGTGATAGTGCACCTTACTGTGCACAAAGGGTAAGTGAAGGTTAAAGGGCTTGCAAATGCCCTTGCTCCTAGTAGGATGACGATGATATGGTATTGTACGAACGATAACAAACAATCTTGGCTAGGAATACAATCAGTTTCAGACCTCCAAAAGAAATTTCTTAGTTTTCTCTCCTCATCCATGAGAGGAGATGAATAGTAGAGGAGGTTCATCCTCCAGAAATTCACATGAGCTCAGATACAAGTAGAGGAGATTCATCCTCCAGAAATTCACATGAGCTTAGATACAAGTAGAGGTAAAGGGCATATCTTCATCTAGAGGATGCAGTGGTGGTTGATTTAGAAATCAAAACCAAAAACAACAAGAAAATCAATCTCATATAGGCAAAAAAGGCCACTCTAGAGGCAGGGGAAGCTAGAGAGGCCAAGGTGGTTAGCAAAGAAATCAAAATACAAATAGCATGGAGTGCTATTACTATGGCAAACTAGGGCACATAAAAAAGAACTACTATAAAAAGTATAATGATATCAAAATACAAATAGAATAGAGTGGTATTACTATACATTGCAAAGGATTGCTATAAAAAGCATAATGATATCAAAAGTGAAAAGTACAACAAGGTGACTATGCATCATCAAGTAAACAGGGTGATGACAAAAGTGAGCAGCTATTTTGTGATACAACGCATAATCAATTCCATGATTGGAGATGTGTCAAGATCGGGTATGTAGATTTTGGTGTCTCTAACCATATAATCAGTCATGGTGGAGAGTGGTCTAGAGATATATAGAAAATGGAAAAATTAAGGTATTTGAAAACAGGTGATGATATTCTGCACCCCATTACGTATGTTGATAAAGAGCAGCCATTGTCTATGAAGAATGGCAAAATGAGGTACATGGCAAATGTACTTTATGATCTTAATACTACAAAAAACATAGTTTTTGTTGGATAGATGGTTGTGAGCGAAGTCTGCACAAGTGAGATTCAATCCTCAAAGGTGCTTTTTGGAAACTTTAAAAATCAGTATTGCTTGGTTGCAAAGGGTAATAGAAATGATACGATATTTACTTCAGATGTTAATATACCTGAAAGGTAAAGGCAACCATGTTTACGTGTGATGGGATATTTACTTTAGATGTTAATATACCTGAAAGGTAAAGGCAACCATGTTTACGTATGATGGGATATGTGTCATTACACAGATACTAACATATGGCACAAGCACATTGGTCATGTGAATATACAATAGTTGAAGTTTATGCAGGCCCAAAAATTTATTACAAGTTTGTCAAAGTTTATGGATGGCATGCACAAAGTTTGTGAAGCATGCCAACTTGGTAATAAGCAGGCCAAACATGTTTTCTTGTATAAAAAGCAGGTCAGTGTGCGAATTATTTGAGGTTACCTTGACTTGTGGGGATGCATGCATGTTTGTTTGGTCGCATATGGACCACGATGATTTCTCACATCACACGATGATCTTTTTACTACTCTTGATTTTCCCACTTACTCTAGATGTAGCTTAAATTGTTTTAAATTAAACCTAGACTAGTTTAATTTCTAATTTACTCCTAGTCTAAATAAATTCTAATTAATAATGATCTAGAGTTAACTAATCCTAATTCACTTAGCCTATATGCTTTAGGTTCCTTGATTATTTACTAAATTTAATTTAGTGCCTCACTAAGGATCCTTAATCTGAATTAGAATACTTTGGTGTCAAAGGCTGAGATACTTGACAATGATACTTGCTACATAAATTTTGGTGCATTAGGCCATTTCACATATGAAAAGGATATGTTCTTGCTTAAGAAGAAAATGTGTCTTTTGTTGGTGACATGTTTAATTATCATTTGTAAATGCGTGGTTACACTATGTATGCTCATATTTTGTTTGAAGAAATAAGTTATATAACAAATCCAATAGATGTATATTTTCTAGATATGTGGATACAATATATATGCTCATATTCCAAATTATTAAAGAAAGAAGCTAGATAACAAATCCAATGAATGTATATATTCTAGATATGGTGTTAAAAAAAAGGCATAGAAGAGAATTAATAGTCTAAAACATTAATATGAAAGCACTAACTAACATATATAATTATCTATATACCTACAACATCTTTTGCCAATCATGTGATTTAAGACCATATAATTGGGTGGTTGGAAGGAAGAAATCTATGATTCCCATCATACACCACTTTCTTAAGTAGTGCATGTGCTTGTTTGGGTATAAGTGATGGTCTACAAATTAGACATGCATTACATCCTATGGTAGACATGCATTATATCCTATGAGAGGAAGAAATCTATGATTCCCATTATACACTACTTTCTTAAGTGCATATGCCTGTTTGGATATAAGTGATGGTCCACAAACTAGACATGCATTATATTCTATGGTAGTGAGACCTACAAAAATGACATTTAAGAAAATATGCATTAGAGCCATTTAAGGGAGTTATATATACTAACCAAGGAGTTATCTTGAGGTCTCATAATGGCTGGCATTAGCTCAAAAGATTCCCATTTTCCAGTATGATCCAATGTGACTCGACTTGACATTCACGTTAAAGCGACGAGGAACACCGCCTCTATAGCCCCATCTCCCTATGCTCCACGGTGAGAAGAACTCTCCAAGCTAGCACCCAACAACCCAGCAAAAATAAATATAAACCCACCCTTGTCCAAACCCACAGGTATTTGGCATCTCATCCACCACCAAAGCACTACGAGGTCTCCAAAAAAACTCAAAGATGACAGACGATAATAGGAAGACAATGGAGATTGGTGCTACCCTAGATTTCATTAGACTTGGATGGACTTTTTACAAGAAGAGAGTTCTATGTTCCTTATATGCTGTGAACTCATACCAGTAGTACAGGAAACCACAAAAAGGGCACCCAAGATATCTCAAAACAAAAGGCTAGTGATGAGTTTCTCTCAACGAGGCAAAGGAGTAGCCTCTGCCTATAAACTGCCACCTTCCATGAGCCAACTAGCAATACATGAAGGAGATCCAAAGCAATTGAAGCTTTAGGCGCTAAACAGAGATGCTCCCCCACCTATAAAAGCACATGGAAATTCTTCCCTCAAAGTAGCTAAAAAAAACTTCTTCCTCAGGGAGACGACCTCTTGAGCAAGCATTAAAAAAAACCTTTGACAAACTCCTACTTCAATCACTATCTTGGTACCAGCCGTTCAACAAGCCTCTTCATAGGCTCTTCTTCAGATGGAGGTTTATGAGTCCTATCATGATTGCCCTTTAGTTGTGCATATATGATAGCTACCATAGAGTAGGCGATGGGTTCTTCTTCAACAGCCTTCTTCCCACACTTTCCTCACCTCCAAAGCTCTCACATCCATCAGGTCATCTTCCCACAAGTTTTTATCATTATTCTATTGAAGGGCCCCCTCTCATATCTTATCTCTCCAGCGTCAACAGATGCTCCTTCTCGTAGAGTAGGCAATGCGATCTTCTTCAGTGGTCTGCTTCCCATGCTTTCCTCAGCTCCAAAGCTCTCACATCCCAGTAGGTCGTCTCCCCGCCACTTTTTATCATTGTCATTTTGAAGGGCCCCCTCTCATCTCTTATCTCCAGTGTCAACAGATGCTCCTTCTTGCGTCCTTGCACACATCCTAGATTGTCGGTGTCAGAGAGATCCACGACATCCCCCCAATTCACATTCCTTCCCTCTATGCTTCTTGACCTACAGCCCGCCACATGTCTTCATCTTAGCTCTATTAGGACCTTTCCTCTTCACACATTTTCTTGTAGCCTTGGCAATCAAAGAGTCCTTGATTTATGCAACAACCCACCCAATCTTCCTACAAACCACTACACCAACTGCCTCATTTGTCTCTTGCAACATGTCATCGACTAGCTCCATGTAGCCGCCTACCTTGCAAAGGCTCCAACCACCTCCACCCACGTTGGTTCATGCAAAAGGTCTCCGAAGGTTTACAACTATGAGCTATTCCAACCTTTGATATATAAAAGACTTCAATGCTTAGGCCCCATAGGAGGTGTTCACACCGGCGGCTATTATGTCCATGCATCACACAAGCCCATTAACCTATCATGCCATGCCTTATTGCCATCCAAGTCAAGCACATTGTCCACATCTTGAGGCCTTCCACCTGATCGAAAAAAACCTATCATAGTTTTCCCACCCCTCCTTTGGTTATAGAATTAATGCTCGACCAAATGATTCTAGCAACACTTTATTCAAACTAACTACTACCTAGCTCTTATCTACTTATTCATACTGTGACACAAAGTTGGGGTTTTGACTTTGGTCACTTCTTAGAATCAAAACACACTTGTCTGAAACCTCACAGCCTCCTCACCTCCCTTTCTCTCCCTAGGTTAAGATAAAGATAAACACATCAAAGGTGAGATCATAATTCATGGAAGGAAACATGAAAGGCTCAGGAGAAGCAAGAATTTCTGCCAGTCTTGCAGATCCAAACAAGAGGGCAATTCTTTGGCTAGAAGAAAATCTTCCGACTCAGGATTATGTGAATGGAAACATACGGGGAATGTTGGTAAGGTTCATTCGTTCTTCGAATTAGGCGATTTGGACGGAACATCGTAAAGTAAAAGAATATAGCAATCACTTACAAGAGGATAAGACACATGGGATTTGCTTTTTGATAAGAGATTAAGAGAAATTAATCATTATTAAGAAGAAATAATGGCCAAAAGTCTATAAAAACAGAGATACACAGAGAATTGCAGTTTTGAATCCATATAGATTGTATAAAAGAGGATTACATAGGTACGTAGAGCTTAAAGAGAGCTTCGTGCTTATATAAAAACTTTTGAAAACGGGCAACCGAGCAAAAAGTTATAAGCATTTTACTACAAGACTATAAAGCTGTCAAAATTCGCCTAAAAGTTAACAAATTTGGGAGAAATTCTGATCATCAATGAAGTAAAGGATTAAGAAATTAGTTACATGAGTGAAAAGAGCATATAAAGAGCTTCCTAGCCATATGATTAATTTTAGAAACCAATACTCGAGTGATGAGTAATTACCAGTTGAAATTTGGATATTAGACCACAAAAACTGCACTTCCCTCTCTTTGCATGAAATCTCAATTTTCACATAGCCTCTTGCCTTTCATCTCCTTCATGATTGAAGCTAGAGGGTAAGGATTAACATTGCTCAGCGGACAATTGTAAAGATTTACCTACGGTCCCCAAAGTCTTTCCACATACTCGTTACCACTAAAATCATTGGTACCTCCAAAGGAGGGCAGCAATAAGGCAAAGGCTACCTTGAGAAGTCAAAGGCCCACCAAGATAATAACTCCTTATCCCACTTATCATGAATCATCAAAGAGGTCCAAAATCGGGTTAAGCATGAGGAGCTAATGCTAAATGAGACATTCACATGTAAAGAGAGTGTTTGAATAAGGGTTTGAAGATAAGAGAATGGCAATGATACAAAATGCTCAATTGAGGAGACTTCATTCATTGATTGAAAGGGAGAGGAGGGCTCCTTTTATAGGTGGAGAATCACCCTCTTTTCCATTGTTACAAATTACAATATAAAAATCTTCAACCCTTCAGTGACATAAGGGTAGATGTCACCATCAATTGTCCTCTTAGGCTAAGTATTCTATTGATTATTAAATTGAAGACTTTTGACTTTGAAAGTGTGATGAGATAATAGCCAAGTCTAAGTGGCATGTAGGTGGAGATACCACTTACACATGGTGGAATTCTCCTCTTCCATGTAGACATTCTAAAAGAATCTTTCCCAATTATGCACCTACACACACTCCTCCACATGCCTTCACACTCCCCAACTTGTAGCCTTATGGCGAATACTATATTAATAATATAATTAAAATCCATGTGAGCATGAAGGCCCGCTTTTATTTTCCACATCACTAGCCTATCTACCATACCAAAGTATTTATCAAGCATACTTGTGGCATTTACAATGTGTGCACCCTAAAACAAGTAAAACCATTATATTTGAAGATAGAATGCTGTTATTAGGATAGCCGCCAAGCCGCCGCATCACCCCGCTGTTATTCCATTGTGGGCGCCGCAATCTTCTTGGACAAGCTTCCACCTTACTACCATTGAGAAACCATCTAAATATGTACAAAATTGAAAATGAAAGATATTAATTTTTCATGTTACATCTTCCCCCCCCTAGCAGAATCTCCATGCTTGTCTTGGGGGTCTGCTGGCCATAGTGCTCGAGGGTAAAATATCTTTAGCCGATACTCATTGGCACATCCGGGAACCTCCTGGCCACTTGCATCCTCTAGAAGATCCACTAGCTTAGACAAAGATCCACAAAGCAGTCCATTAGTTTTTTCTACTAAACCATTACATTGGGGATAATAGGGAGTTGACATAGCATGCTTTATTTTTAATTTTTGCACCAAAGCTTCAATCAAGCCATTCCTAAAAGACCTCCCCCCATCCGTACGGATTTCTAATGGGCACCCAAATCAGGCACATATGTATTCCCTGAGAAAGAATGCCACAACCACTGCTTTATTATTGACCATGGCCTTTGCTTCTGCCCACCTTGTTGCATAATCTATGGCCACCAATATGTAATACTTCCCATGTGAGGAACGAGGAAGTGGGCCCATAAAATCTAATCCCCACCTTTCAAATGGACCATATGCTGGGATAGGGTTTAAGGGTCCAGGAACCAATTGCTTATGCCCATATGCCTGGCATACTTCACAGCTTCTGCACCACTCATAGACATCTTTGCTGAGTCGAGGCCAATAATAACCTATGTTAAGGATCCTCCGAGTTGTGATGGTGGTGGCTGAGGCAAAGTGACCTGAACATTCATGACATAATTCCATAATCCTTTTGGATTCTTCCAGGGGCCAATAATAACCTATGTTAAGGATCCTCCGAGTTGTGCTGGTGGTGGCTGAGGCAAAGTGACCTGAACATTCATGACATAATTCCATAATCCTTTCGGATTCTTCCAGGCGGCTCACTACCCTCCTAAGAATCTTATCCTTACCTTGCTTGTAAAGAACATCCCCTAGAATTGTGTAAGAATAAGCTTTCCTTGTAAGCCTTTGCTTCTGTTGAGGATTCAATCCAGGAGGTAAGTATCCTGTATCTAAATAGTGTTGAACATCTTGGAGCTCAGGCCAACTTATATCCATTAATGCAAGAATAGCTACTTCGAAAGAAGCCAAAGTTTTAGTAGCCAATTCATCAGCATTTTGATTATCCTTCCTGTTAACATGCACAAATTTACAAAACTCAAAAGCTTCTTTTAACTCCATTGCCCTTTATACAATTCTTGGAGATTAGGACTCCTTGCCTTATATTCTCCTTTCATTTGTCAGATGACCAATTGCGAATCCCCTTTAACCTCTACCTCTTTAATTCCATCTTTTATGCAATCTTCTAATCCCCAAATTAATGCATTGTACTCAGCCACATAATTTGATATAGCCTTTGGAATTTCCTACCCTTGGCCCATACCTCTTTTCCTTCTGGATCAAATAAAACTATCCCCCCAGTCCCACATTGCCTGGAAGGGCTAAAGACTCCATCAAAATGCATAGTGAAAGCAGTTGGTGGTGTCTCCAAATCTTCATATACTTCTTCCTTTGTTCCTGTTCCTTCTTCCTCTTCCTTCCTTATTGTAAGCAAATCTGCAAGAGAGGCCCTAGTGGTGTTTTCTATAATAAAAGTGAAAGAGAATTCTTGAAGCTCATAAATCCACTTTGCAAACTTCC
Source organism: Cibotium barometz (assembly GCF_041138505.1). Lineage (NCBI taxonomy): Eukaryota > Viridiplantae > Streptophyta > Polypodiopsida > Cyatheales > Cibotiaceae > Cibotium > Cibotium barometz. The sequence goes on along the minus strand of NC_141048.1, from coordinate 47,308,515 downwards.
CTCCTGCAGGATTGGGTTTGCAGACCAAGAATTGTAAAGAAGGTTGAGATGTGAGGAAGAAAAGAGGGCGAGGTAACAAGTCTAAACGTGAACTTCTTTACTACAAAAACAAGAGACAAACCACCTTTCTCCATTTCACCATACCTCTCCTCAGCATCAATGAGTTGTCGGCTTGCATAATACACTGGTTGCATATGCCCTTGCTCTCCCTTTTGCAAGAGTATAGCACCCACTGAATGTGATGAGACAATTGGGTTCATATAAAAGTCCTCCCCCCACCTAGGAGGCTGCACAATTGGACTTTGACTCATGCATTCCTTGAGCAAACAAAAAGATTGAATTTGATCGGGCTCCCATTGGAAAGAAACATTCTTCTTTGTCAACAGATTTATAGGATACATCTTCTCAGAGAACATGTCAGCAAAGCGTTGGTAATACTTTGTTTTACCCAAAATCCTCCTTACCTCCCTTACATTGGTAGGTGGTGGGAGGGCCACAATTGCCTGCATCTTCTCAGGATCCATCTCTATGCCTGCATCTTCTCAGGATCCATCTCTATGCCTGCATCTTCTCAGGATCCATCTCTATGCCTTCTTTTGAGATAACATGTCCCAAGAGAACCACCTTCCTTCGTGCCAAGCAGCATTTTCTAGGATTAAGACACCCTTTTGCATCATCAATACTTTGCAAGGCCAACCTCAACTTTTCCAAGTGATCCATGCAGCTTGAATAAATGTAAAAGTCATCCAAAAAGACCCTTATAAACTTTCCCAAGTAAGGTGCAAATACATGACTCATGAAAGCGTTGAAAAGTTGCTGGTGCATTGGTCAAGCCAAATGGCATCACCCTATAGGCATACACTCCCCAAGGGGTGATAAATAAGTTTTTCCTTTGATCTTCTTCACAAATCCGGATTTGAAAGTATCCACAGTATCCTTATCACACACTGAATACAACTCATGACCTGTAACTTGATCCAAAATCTCATCGTGAAAGGGTAGAGGATAATAATCACTCTTTGTGCATGCATTCAGAGGGCGAAAGTCAACACACACACGCCATTTTCCACCCTTTTTGGGAGTGACTACAACTGGGAAAATCCACTCTAAATTCTCTACTGGAAAAATAAATCCAGCTTCAAGCAAATTATTTACCTCATTCTTTTAAGCACCTCCGCTTGCACTACTCCCAAACACCTTAGCCGCTGTACCACTGGCTTACTTTGGGGCTTGAGATCAATCTTGTGCTCTACTAGGGTAACTTAGCGTACTTGTGAGTAGTTGTTTACAAAAAGGTTAGGAAATCCATCCAACATTTTTAAGTAATTCTCCCTTTCAGTACCTGCTATGGACTCATCTCAAGAAGAAGTTCATTCTGTTGGTGAAGACTAGTGAGGTCCACATCTCCTTTCTTGAACATGGTTGAAGAAGCTTCCCCTTCCAAGGCTCCATTGTCTTCGATCCCTTCCCAGGGAAAGACCAAATGCAACTCCCTCCACCTCCCCTTCTGAGATGGAATCCTCGGAGCTACCACTTGTCTCCTCTTCATCGGATGACTCTAACTCTGAATTTTCAAAAGTTGAAGGTTCACCTCTTACCACTTTCTTGCCGACGACTCTTGATGTTGTAGTGGACCTTCTTATTCTCACCTTGTAGAATAAGATTACCTTTCTTCCACTTTTGAATTGCCTTCACTTGGCGAAGCCATGGCCTACTCTATATCAATGGGTAAGCCCTAGCAGCATCAGGCTTTGTAAGAATGACCTAGAAAGTTATAGGCACAGAAATACCACATACATCCACTCCCAAATTCTTGACAATTCCTAAGGTTTTTACCCTAGTATTATCAGCAAGTTTGATGCGATGGGGAGAGTTAGTAGAAGACAACTTTAAGCCGGCATCTTTCATTGTTTTTTCACTCATGACATTGATTGACGCACCTCCATCAATGTATGCATTAGAAATTGTTTGCCCCTCAATGATGACATCAATCACAAGCACACCATCTCCTACATCAATATCCACCTTTTGAGCCATAGGAGTCCCATTATCCCTCTTCTTCTTTTTCTTAGATTCCCTTGTGCTAGCCAGCTTACCCCAGCTTACCCCATTCCTTTTTTAGCTTTGGAGAGAGTGCCAAAAGCTGCCCAAATGTGATTTGTGCCGTTTTCACCCTAAGATCTGTTAAGAGGTCATAACTAAGAGATCCTTGTCTAAGAGGAAAGTCAGATTGTCTAATTTTTCTCCTAGATGACTTCTTCTTATTATTATTTTTCTCCTCTTCTTCAGATTTATCTTCTTGTTCTTCTTCTTCTTGGCTCCTAGTTTTACGACCTCTTTTTGCCATTAATGGCATCACTTCTTCTGAGCATGTTTCCTCTAAAAGTGTTGAGCTTTTATCCTCTATTTTCCTCAATTTTGGACACTCAGTGCGATAGTGCCCCTTCTCTTGACATTCATAGCATGTGACACTACTTCTATCCCTAGGTTTATCCTCAACTCGTGGAACCCTAGGTGGCCTTGCGTTGACTAAGTGTAACTTCAAATCAGCAAACTCTGCCATAAGTTGTGCAATGTTATGATCTAAGGATGGAGCTTGTACCTGAGATGTTGAGGCTATCTCTACTCGTGGTGGGGTCAGCACACTCGGAGAAGATTGGAATTTGGACTCAATATGAAGAGTGGCCTCCTTCTTCAAAGTAATACGAAGAGCATCATTAAAATTAGTGGGATCTTTGCTAATAACTTTTCCATGCAAGCGGGGATCCAAAGCCATGATAAACTTACTCATCTTAAGGTGCTCCATTGCTAAAGAACTCTTTGAATCTCCCATAGAAGGTGAAAAAGAAGAAGCAACAACATGTAAAGCAGCTTGTTGATATTTGATGAACAAGGCTTCATACCTTACTGAAAAGGTAGAAACTGACTCTCCTTCCTTTTGGAAAATCTGATCCAATTGCAATAGTAAAGCATTTGGTGACTCCACTGTCCCAAATCTCTCCTTCATTGCTTTGGTCAACCTTTCCCAATCTTTCTTGGACTCCTCTGGTAAAGCCTCATGCTGCCAAGTGAAGGCCACACCCTCCAAGAAATCTGGAAGTATTTCTGCCCTCTCCTTCATAGACCAACCCGTCAAGCGGCATGCTTGGTTAAACTCTCGGAGATAACTCCCTGGGTCTTCTCTTTCCGATCCTTGGAACACCAAAATGTTGAACATCTTGCAGCAAAAGATGAGTAGTAACAAGGGAAATTTACTTATTTCAAAATAACTTTTTTTTAATCATGCAGGACCTTGAGGTTAAAATAGAATAATTCTAAGTAAAACTTGCCCGCCGTCTCCACCAAAAGATATGACAAAAAGTTGGGGGTTTGACTTCGGTCACTTCTTAGAATCAAAACACACTTGTATGAAACCTCACAGCCTCCTCACCTCCCTTTCTCTCCCTAGGTTAAGATAAAGATAAACACATCAAAGGTGAGATCATAATTCAGGAAGGAAAGATGAAAGGCTCAGGAGAAGCACGAATTTCTGCCAGTCTTGTAGCTCCAAACAAGAGGGCATTTCTTTGTTGGAAGAAAATCTTCCGACTCAGGATTATGTGAACGAAAACATACGGGGAATGTTGGTAAGGTTCATCCGTTCTTAGAATTGGGTGATTTAGACGGAACATCTTAAAGTAAAAGAATATAGCAATCACTTACAAGAGGATAAGACACATGGGATTTGCTTTTTGATAAGAAATTAAGAGGAATTAATCATTATTAAGAAGAAATAATGGCCAAAAGTCTATTAAAATAGAGATACACAGAAAATTGCAGTTTTGAATCCATATAGATTGTATAAAAGAGGATTACATATGTACGTAGAGCTTGAAGAGAGCTTCGCGCTTATATAAAAACTTTCAAAAATGCGCAACCAAGCGAAAAGTTATGAGCATTTTAATACAAGACTATAAAACTGCCAAAATTCGCCTAAAAGTTAGCAACTTTGGGAGAAATTCTGATCATCAATGAAGTAAAGGATTAAGAAATTAGTTACATGAGTGGAAAGATCATATAAAGAGCTTCCTAGCCATATGATCAATTTTAAAAACCAATACCCGAGTGATGAGCAATTACCGGTTGAAATTTGGATATTAGACCACAAAAACTGCACTTCCCTCTCTTTGCAAATGAAACCTCAATTTTCACATAGCCTCTTGCCTTTCATCTCCTTCATGATTCAAGCTAGAGAGTAAGGGTTAACATTGCTCAGCGGACAATTGTAAAGATTTACCTATGGTTCCAAAAGTCTTTCCACATATTCATTACGCCGCTAAAACCATTGGTATCTCCAAAGGAGGGCGGCAATAACGCAAGGGCTACCTTGAGAAGTCACAGGCCCACCAAGATAATAACTCCTTATCCCACTGAACATGAATCATCAAAAAGTTCCAAAATCGGGTTAAGCATGAGGAGCTAATGCTAAATGAGACATTCACATGTAAAGAGAGTGTTTGAATAAGGGTTTGAAGATAAGAGAATGGCAATGACACAAAATGCTCTATTGATAAGGCTTCATTCATTGATTTGAAAGGGAGAGGAGGGCTCCTTTTATAGGTCGAGAATCGCCCTCTCTTCCATTGTTACAAATTACAACATAAAAATCTTCAACCCTTCAGTGACATAAGGGTAGATGTCACCATCAATTGTCCTCTTAGGCTAAGTCTTCTATTAATTATTAAATTGAAGACTTTTTAACTTTGAAAGTGTGATGAGATAATAGCCAAGTCTACGTGGCATGTAGGTGGAGATCCCACTTACACATGGCGGAATTCTCCTCTTCCATGTAGGCGTTCTAGAAGAATCTTTTCCAATTTGCTCAGTGGACAATCGTAAAGATTTACCTATGATCCCCAAAGTCTTTCCACATACTCATTACGCCGCTAAAACCATTGGTACCTCCAAAGGAGGTACCAATAAGGCAAGGGCTACCTTGAGAAGTCACAGGCCCACCAAGATAATAACTCCTTATCGCACTTATCATGAATCATCAAAGAGGTCCAAAATTGGGTTAAACATGAGGAGCTAATGCTAAATGAGACATTCACATGTAAAGAGAGTGTTTGAATAAGGGTTTGAAGATAAGAGAATGGCAATGACACAAAATGCTCAATTGAGGAGGCTTCATTCATTGATTTGAAAGGGAGAGGAGGACTCCTTTTATAGGTGGAGAATCACCCTCTCTTCCATGTTACAAATTACAACATAAAAATCTTCAACCCTGCAGTGAAATAAGGGTAGATGTCACCATCAATTGTCCTCTTAGGCTAAGTCTTCTATTGATTATTAAATTGAAGACTTTTTTACTTTGAAAGTGTGATGAGATAATAGCCAAGTCTAAGTGGCATGTAGGTGGAGATACCACTTACACATAGCGGAATTCTCCTCTTCCATGTAGGCGTTCTAGAAGAATCTTTTCCAATTATGCACCTACACACACTCCTCCACATGCCTTCCACACTCCCCAACTTGTAGCCTTATGGTGGTGAATACTATATTAATCATACAATTAAAATCCATGTGAGCATGAAGGCCCACTTTTATTTTCCACATCACTAGCCTATCTACCATACCAAAGTATTTATCAAGCATACTTGTGGCATTTATAATGTGTACATCCTAAATCAAGTAAAACCATTATATTTGAAGATAGAATGCTGTTATTAGGGTAGCCGCCAAGCCGTCGCATCACCACGCCATTATTTCATTGTGGGCGCCGCAATCTTCTTGGACAAGCTTCCACCTTATTACCATTGAGAAACCATCAAAATATGTACAAAATTTAAAATGAAAGATATCAATTTTTTATGTCACAATACCATTCATCCTCAACATAGTCCTCCTATATCAAAGGGCATAAGCACATCCTCCCATGTTTTGTGGCCAATGAACTTTATGTCCACCACCAAGATCAAAAACTTTCATATCACTTACAATATACATCTTCACATATCTTTTGTCTCTATCAAATGGCTATTTTCTCCCAACATGCATTGTGGCTAGGCTGCCACCATCAAACACATCATTTACATACCTTTTGCTATTCCATATATCCTATTGAGTGTACCAATATAGGACCCTATCAAGATCCTTTGTTACATCCAAATTCACCCATGCATTGCATCTCCTAACCATGTCTATCATGTCCAACCCTCCTATGATGAGGAAACACACGGACCTTTCAAGAACCTACAAAGTACATCTAAACATGAAAGCATGAGGAGCAAAGCACATCTGACGAGCATCCCTTTCACATTTCAGCATTTGCAATCTTGATTGGGCTCTCCTCATGTAAACCTATATATCTACATCCATTTCTATCATGGCTCATCAAAGCCCCAATCAAAGGCATCCTCAAGACCTCCAGCCACCTCCTGTTCACACATATCCAAGACATTCTCTTGACAAGCAGAGAGCTCTTTCATACCCACCGAGTAGTTATCCTCCTTGACTTGGCGCACCATCTGTATGAACTCGGCCCAAGAATCCTCCTCGTGCTCCACATCACCATCATGGTGTCCTTCAGCAACCTGTAAGCTTATCTCTGGGAACTCTATCATAATAAGAACTTCTTTGCTTTCTTCATCCTACATGACATCCTCTCAAGAGAATCCACCATAACCCACTCATCTCAACCAATCATGCCAAATGACATGTTCTCCCACTCTATATCAGACTCTGTTGTCCCGCCAACATGCAAAAGAGGACCTACTTCTTCATCATTGCAAGATAAATCATTAGTAGACGTATCGTCCAGGTATGACGTTCAAGTATAACCATCCTCATCATCAGCAAAATAGGCAATGTCACACATGGATGCATATGCAAAGTCTCGAACCTCTCATGTTCCTACATCAAATACTACACCATACTTGCTACATCAGGTAAACCACTTCAGTTCCAAGGTTCCCGAGTAATGTCCCAATGAACAAGAACTCCTCCTCTTGTGCGTCCAACTCGACATCCTCCATTAAATCCATCTCTTCCTTCATGCATTTGAATCTCCAATAGTGTAGCTGGACATCCTCCAACCTCTCTAATTGCAATTGCCTGAGCATTTAGTCATTCATTCTTATCACTACATCACTAGGACTCCTCATGGCTTCACCACACACATGCATCCAACACTACTACAAACTGAAGGTACTCTAGAGAAAGATCCTATGTGGAGGCACCAAAACAATGAAGCACCGGGGAAAACCGCCTCTATAACCCCATCCCTACGCTCCACCGTGAGAAGAACTCTCCAAGCTAGCACCCAACAACCCAGCAAAAACAAATATAAACCCACCCTTGTCCAAACTCCAAACCCACACGTATTTGGTATCTCATCCACCGCCAAGCACCACGAGGTCTCCAAAAACTCAAAGATGGCAGATGACAATAGGAAGACAATGGAGTTGGTGCTACCCTAGATTTCATTAGACTTGGATGGACTTTTTATTACAAGAAGAGAGTTCTATGTTCCTTACATGTTGTGAGCTACATGTAGCCATAAAAGGGCACTCAGGATAACTATACAAAAAAGGTCAGTGAGATGAGTTTCTCTCAACGGGGCAAAGCAGTTAAAGCTTCATGGGCTCTTCTCTTCAGTAGCCTACTTACGACGTTTTCCTCAGCTCCAAAGCTCTCACATCCATCAGGTCATCTCCCCACCAATTTTTATCGCTTCCTAGCCTGCAGAGCAGCAACCCACCACATGTCTTCATATCTTAGCTCTGTTAGTACCTTTCCTCTTCACACATTTTCTTGCAGCCTTGGCAATCAAAGAGTCCTTCATTTCTACAAAAACCCACCCAATCTTCTTGTAGCCCACTACACCAACTGCCTCACCAGTCTCTTGGAACACGTCGTCAGCCACCAGCTCCATGTAGTCACCTACCTTGCAAAGGCCTCCAGCTCCATGTAGTCACCTACCTTGCAAAGGCCTCCACCCATGTTGGTTCATGCAAAAGTCCTCCTAAGGTTTACACCTATGAGCTATTCCAACATTTTATATATAAAAGACTTCAATGTTTTGGCCCCCATAGGAGGTGTTCACACCAACTATTACATCCATGCATCACACAAGCCCATTAACCTATCATGCAGTGCCTTATTGCCATCCAGGTCGAGCACATTGTCCACATCCTGAGGCCTTCTATTTGACTAAAAAAAAACCTATCAATGTATATAAACATTCTTACATCTTGCACATAAACAAGGGATTCTTGTTTGCAAACAACCACTCCGGACTCCCAATGCAATCACTCTTTGAGCTAGAAGAGGACATCTACATTGTAAAAGAAAAAAGTGAATCAAAAAGTGATGTGTAGATATATAGAAAGTGTACATACATTTGAATAGCATGCATCAGCTATTTTCTCTCTAAAATTCCCGATGGTATAAGTGCCGCTATAAGCACTGATAAAATGCCACTAAAGTGTCACTTATAGCATGCATCATCTATTTTCTCTCTAAAATTTCCCTAGCGATGGTATAAGTGCCGCTATAAGCACCGATAAAATGCCACTAAAGTGTCACTTATAGGAGCGCTAGGGATAAAATCTTTTTCGCAACCCGTGGCATTGCCACCTTCTTTTCAAAAGTACTCTTCTAGTCCTAAAATTCTCTCCACTACTGTGCACCATCAATCTCATCCCTAATACAACCATACATGAGTGCTAGAGTCTTCATGTTCTTTTACCCCTTCTCCTTTGGTGATAGCAACATAGTGAAGGCTTCACAAGTGCAATCTCTCTTTAGCCATAGCTATGGTGTGGTAAGCTTCTCTCTTTTTTTGTTCTTTCTTTCATCTACATTGCATGCTCATTTTATTAACCCTAATCTATGCTAAACTTGTTTCCCTCAATGTAAATCTATTTTAAATCCTAATCTATTACCAAACCCTAATCTATGGTAAAGCTTAATCTATGCTTAATTATATGCTACACTTAGTGTGAAAACCCTAATCTATGCTTAATTATATGCTACACTCTAATTAGTGTGAAAACCCTAATCTATGCTTATTTATATGCTACACTCTATTTAGGATGAGAACCCTTATCTATGCTAAACCCTAATTTATGCCTATCTCTATACTAAGCCCTAAGCACTAGTCTTCTCTACTCTCCATTAGGGTTTAAGCTCTTCATTAAATCAAAGAAATCAAACAATAATAAGAGATAAGTAAGCATGGACTCACCTTAGTTGATTGCTCTTCTTATGCTCCTCTTAAAATGGCCTTTTTCTCATTAGGTTTTGAAATAAGTGTCCTTTTTTTTAAAGTAGTTATCCCTCATTAAATGCATTATTTCTTTGTATTTTTCTTACTAACATTCTTTATTGTGTTTACTAACATTCTTTCATTTTTTGTGTAAGGCTCTTTAATCTTGTATCCATGCTTTTTATTGTTCACTAACATTCATTATTTTGGTAGGGTATGTCTTCTCTTTTCTTTAGCCCCAATCAATAACTTCAGCGTGTCCTTTTTAAAGTACTTTACCCTCATTAAATGCATTATTTCTTTTCTTTTTTAACTAACATTATTTATTGTTTACTAACATTCTTTGGTTTTTTGTGTGTAGGGCTCTTTAATCTTGTTTCTATGCTTTTTATTCTTCACTAACATTCTTTATTTTGGTAGGGTATGGCTTCTCATTTCTTTAGCCTCAATCAATAACTTTGGCTTAGCACACACAAGAGGCAAAGTTTTTTTTTATTGCCTAGTTTTTCTTATTATGCATGTGCTCTTATTTTATGGCTCTTGTTTTGTGGGTATTATCTTTTTAGGCCTAACACCTTTCCAAGAACTTGAGGTAAGGTCTTAAACCCTAATCTTTTTGACATTATTTTTAGTAATTGCACCCTCATGTAAGGAGCTCTATTTCTTTTTAGTAATTACATGCATATTGCTCTATGCATGAGAGTTGATCTATGCATTGCTCTATGTATGCATAGGGTTCTATGCATTTCTCTGAACATGTATACATAGATCTCTATACATTTCTCTATACATGCATAGAGCTCTATGCATTTCTCTAAACATGTATGCATAGATCTCTATGCATTGCTCTATACGTGTATAAAGCTCTATGAATTTCTCTAAACATGGATGCATAGAGATTTATGCATTGCTTTATGTGTTGCTCTATGCATAGAGATTTATACATGAGCTCTATACATACATAGAGAATTAGATGCATAAATAGAGTTATGCATGCATACACAGAGCTAAAAGGTTCTATGTATGCATACATAACTCTATGTATAGCTCTATTCATTTCTCTATACATTACGTTATATGCATTGCTCTATGCTAGAGATTTATGCATGAGCTCTATGCATAGAGCCTTGTAGCTCTATGCATGCATGCATAATAGATCTATGCATGCATACATAGTAGCTCTATATATGCATGCATAGAGCTACAAGGCTCTATGTATGCATGCATAGCTCTATATATAGCGCTATCCATTTCTCTATGCATTGCTCTATGTATATACATATATATGGCCTTGTAGCTCTATGTATGCATGAAGAGTATTGCATACATAGAGATATGCATGCATACATGGAGATACAAGGCTCCATGTATGCATACATAGCTATATGTATAGGTCTATGCATTTCTCTATACATATTCATTAGTCTATGTACATAGCTAAATGCATGAGCTCTATGTATTCAAAGAGCCTTGTAGCTCTATGTATGCATGCATAATAACTCTATATATGTATACATACACATACCCTTTTAGCTCTATGTATGCATGCATAAATCTCTCATGTTCATTGCATTCTTCTATTCATTTTACTTTTAGATAATAGTTATATTTGTTATGATATAGACTATGTGGCCATGGGAGGATCCTAGTAGAAGTACTCCATAACCACCTCGTTGTTCATCACCAATGATTCTGACTTAGAGTAGCTCTCATAGTTATTGGCAACAAGTCTATCATGCCACTATAATAGGGAGAGTGTGTGAAATATCTTTGATCCACCCTTGATCCCTACTACAGTTAATCCTACTCCTACTGGGGAGGTACTCCCATGGGTGTGGCACTACCCTTGGGTTACAAACTCTAATACCCATTCTCACTAAAACTAGTGGCGCTAGTCCCTTCTTGTATGTCGATGTTAGGCCATCTCGCCCTAGCTAAGATTCTTTCACTCCCCATTCTTCTCATGCACCTACTCCACAACATCATGGGACCTCCTCGTCTCGCAGCAGGTGACAGGAGATCTAGCTCTTCTCATCGTTAATCCGGGAGTGGGGGAAGGAGGTCATGGTGGTTTTTTTGGGAGTGGCAATAGCTCCTCATCATGTTCTTGCACCATCATGAGTAGATTATCATGTGCCACCACATATGATCCTGCTCACCTTCCTTACTAAGATATCATCCAATGGGAGGATCATTAAGGATCATAAGGAGAAACATGTAATCATATTCATGCACATCACCTAGTAAACCTCGAGTTCATGCATATTTGGGGCATTTATTGGTGAGTATAAGATAATTCCAAAAAGGAGTATATTTTTAAGTGTATTGAAGACAAAGTTTCCTGTGCCACACAAAGGCTTACAATTTTAGTAAAGCCATAAAGTGTGGTGAACCAAAGCTAACTGGTTGTTTGAGCTTAGATTAGAAGAAAGAAAAGAAGATATATCAAGATAATTGGAAGGCATTTAAGCAACAAAAAGAAGCAGCCTAGATACGACAAGCAAAACAAGGGGCTTTTCATCTTGGATTGGCCATATTTTCTTGCATCATTTGTAAGTATTTGAACCCTTCATCTCTTCTATACTAAATTTGGTTATTTAGAGAACCTATGTCAATAGAAAATAATTTCTTTAATTTTATATGTATTTAAATATAGGAGAATGAGGTAGGTCGATCTCTTATTCCTCACGTGAAAAATATGACTACACTTATTACTATATGGGATCTCGGCGGCACCGGGGCGACGTGGGATTGGTTACATGAATAGGGTGTTCAGTTAAACTATGATGCCATTGTGCCTATAAGTAACTTGTTTAAGTTGGTTTTTTATATGTTTACTTTATTATTTATTTGCTTTTAGTTATGTATTTTGTTATATTTTAACTATCTTGCTTAATATTATATTTTTACTTTATTATTTATTTACTTCTAGTTATATATTTTGTTTGTATTTTAACTATATTTCTTAATCTTATATGATATAGAAAGATGGTAAAGAGAATGAAGATGAAGAGGGCATGGAGGAGGGGGATGATGATGATGATGACGATGAGTAGTAGAGGCCTTCCCCCATGTCTTCATTTAGTTGTTGGTTTTTGTATACATCTACTTTATGAGCGCAACATGCTTGTAACTTGGCTTTTATAGCCATTTTGAAACAATATAAATAGTTTTTGGATTTTGGTTCTTGTAACTCAACTTCCATGGTTGTTTTGATTTAATACAAACAAATTTATCCATTTTGGTTCCCCATCAAGATTATTTTACCATGTGCTATTGCTCAAACTTGTATTCTATTATTATTTAAACTAAAATGAGGTAGGATGGGGGGGGCAATAAGCACTAAGAAATCAAAATTGGTTTCCTAGCGCTAATGACCATCATTTATAGTGATGTTTAAGCGATGGTATAATCACCACCATTAAAAATACCATCACTTATAATGGCGATTTAACTCTAATATCCCTCCCTAGTTTTATTTATAAAAGCAATGATATAAGCATCACCTAAGCCCCTCTTTGTTGTAGTGTTAGAAATCTTAACCTAATATTTCCATCAAATGATGAGAAAAACAAGCAGTATTATTAGGGACTTTGGGAAAGTTCCCATACTTCGGGAATTTCAAATGGTGGCACTTTTGAATCTTCTTATTAGAGTATCTTGAGCACACCAACTCTAAATTTGTTGAAGATTATATATTTAGATCCTGTACGTCAAAAGATTTCCAACGATATGTCACATGAGGGGTTTTTGACAAAAGATTGATAGGGTTCATCGTGCTCCCCATTTGTGAATCTTTGCAAAGTGGGAATTGGGGATTCTCAAATGGTGGCACTTTTGAATCTTCTTATTAGTATCTTGAGTACACCAACTCTAAATTTTTTGAAGATTATATATTTAGATCCTATACGTCAAGAACTTTCCCAATGATATGTCACATGAGGGGGTTTTGACAAAAGATTGATAGGGTTCATTATGCTCCCCATTTGTGGATCTTTACAAAGTGGAAATTGGGAATTTTTGAAACTCCCTCAAATTGTAGAGAATAGATATTATCTTAGCTAACAAGACATTAAAATAAGCTTATTTTTAACGCTATGAGACATTAAAATTAAATAGACAATAACACACTTTTATCAAGCAAGAGAGAAACTTTCAATGAAACTTTAAAGGTAAACTCGCATGGTATTAGTAATATAGGTGGTGTGCTGGTTGCTAAGCAAGAGGGAGAAACCACCATAGCTAGAAATACTCTAGAAACTTTACTCATATGGTATTAGTTATACAGGTGGTACACTGGTTGCTAAGCAAGAGGGAGAAACCATCATAGCTAAAAACACTCTAGAAACTTTAGGAGATACTATATATAAATTTCCTTATCAAGGTGAAATTGTATGACACCAATACACAAGCAAAGAAGATTCAATTAAAGCAAAAGATGCATAGTATAACTTGGAACAATAAGAGCATACATGATTATTAGGAGATCAAGGAATCTACAAATGCACTTGCATCTATTAATGAACCTATGGACATGTTGCTATTACATTGAATGGCTTGGGTAAGGAGTATAGGTCATTTGACAGCACAATGAGAGGACATGACCCCCTAGACTTTGAGGAGTTATTTTCGCTGCTTATTGTGGAAGAGTTGAAGCTTGGATTTAGTACATCATCTAGTAGCAGTGGGCATGCAAGGGACTGGCATTCTACACATAGAGAGGTGCAAGATGCAGGGAGAGATCCTCATCTAGAGGATGCACATGTGGATGTGGTTGGTTAGATAGACCACCATAATAGAATTTTCAGCCCTCGTATAATGCAGGAGGTGGTAGAGGACCATATCCATGAGGTAGGGGAAGATCTAACTCCAGAGGAAGAGGTCATTGGCAACCTCAACAACAACAAAATCATAGAAATGAGTGTTACTATTGTGGCAAGATTAGTCATATGGCAAGATATTGTTACAAGATGCAAAATGGCGGAAGAGTTCATGGGAACTATGCATCATCTAGCAATGATGCAAATGCAAATCATTTGTTTGCTATGAAACATGTTATGGGTAGCATGACTTCACCATATAGTGAAGTTTTGATGAGACATGGTATATGGATTCAAGAGCATCAACAAACCATGAATTGCCATAGAGAGTGGTTTGATAGGATGTCACCTACACAATCATAGGTAGGGTTATGCTATTATAGAGGATAATACACAACATCCTATTACTCGTATTGGGAGTGTGGCATTAAGGATGCATGATGGTAGAGTCAAGACCATGTCAGAAGTGTTATTTGTGCCTTCTATTAATAAATAGCTTGGCATGGTAGAGCAAGGATTGCAAGTGAGATTTAATGAGCTTGGATGATTTATGGAAGACTTTAAGGATGGATGCAAGCTCATTGAAAAGGGTCAAAAGAAAGGAATATTGTTTAATTTAGATGCTCCAAAATTGAAGTCAACCATGCTTTCACATAGTCATGGCATTGTGCATGACATTGATGATATGTGCCATAAAAGGATTGAACATGTAAACATTCAAAAGGATTGGAAATTGTGAATGACATTGATATATGGCATAAAAAGATTAGACATGTGAACATTAAAATGCTAAAAGCTATGCAAAAAAAGGACATTATCAGTGATTTTCCAAGGTTCAAGTATGATGGGATTACATGTATATGCGATGTATGTCAATTTGGGAAGCAAGCTAGGTTGCCATTTCCCAAAGAAGACCAAATGAGTAGAAGACCGCGACGAAGTTGTGCATAGTGACATATGTGATCCTACGCAAACTCAACCCCCATCAATGGAAGCAAGTACTACATTACCTTCATTGATGATTTCAGTAGGATGACATGGATCTACTTCTTGAAGGAGAAGAGTGAAGACTTAAGTTCAAAGAGTTTGAATCTCTTGTGGAAAAGCAATATGGACATTAGATCAAATGCTTACAGGAGGCAGATGGTGGGGGTGAGTATACCTCACATGCATTTGATAAGTACTTGAGAGAACATGGAGAAGCAATATGGATCAAATGCTTGAGGACATATGGTGGTGGTGAGTATACCTCACATGCATTTGATGAGTACTTGAGGACATATGGTGATGGTGAGTATATATCACATGCATTTATAATGAGTACTTGAGAGGACATGGAATTAGAAGGCAACTTACATACAGGTATAGGCTCAGCAAAATGGAGTTGCTGAGAGAAAGAATAGAGTTATTAGTGAAGTTGAAAGAGCTATGATAAATGAGAAGGGTATGCCATTATATTATTAGGTAGAAGCATGTGCTAGAACAAGAAACCTATAGCTACAATACATGAGAGTACTCCTAAGATGAGAGTGATAGGTTTTAGGCCTGACATTGGATGGGCGGTTTTTTTGGTGAGCATTTTCGGGCAAGCACTTTTTGGGAATCGGGTGAGCAGATTCCAAAAAGATGCCCTTCCCCCAAGACAGAGAGGGCCGAAGTAAGTTGGAGAGAGCAAGATGATATAATAGTTTGACACATCCTACAATTGAGCTTATTAGTTTGAACTGAGAATAAAACCAAGTTTTTTCACGTACATCTTCCAACTACAAAAATTCCAAGTCCCCCTCCATGAAGAGAGAGGGGCAAAGCAAGTTAGAGAGAGCAACATGACATAATAACTTCAACGGGAGTGAACACATAAGCACATGTTAACATCACATCCTCTACATTGGGATTATTGGTTCAAATAAAAAATAAAACCAAGTTCATTCACGTACACCTTCCAAATACAGAAATACAAAAACCAACATCTTTACTACTATGGGCCTCGCTTGTTCTCCAGGGTGTAGGCACAAAGTAAGCGAACGATGTTCATATCCTTCCGTACTTCCTCTAGCAAGACAGTGGTGCTTGGGCAGCAATAGTCTATTTATGCCCCAAGATCAAATCTACTTCCAACACATAACCACCAAAAACTTGCAAGTAAGGGGATTAGTTTCAATATACATTTTATGTTCAAAGTACCCTAAACATGGCATGTTCAAGTCTTGTGTAAAGGGAATTCTTTCAGGATGAGCCATGAGTGTTGGTTGACCTAACAAATCCCATAACTCGAGGGTCATGAGATTGTGTTCTTGTGTGTTCGATAAAGTTATGCTTAAGATGTGGTGATTTTTATAGGAAAGTTCCAATCCAACCAGAATCCTAGGGATCTTTTCAGTAAGATATGTTGGAAGTTCCAGCTCCTCCAAGGTCTCTTCCACCCGTAATAGCAATTGTACAATGCCTATAGGAGTGTTCAAGGTGACTGTTTGCATGGATTCATCAATTGAATACAACGAGTCATGTATCCAAGTTCCACCAAGGACGACATCATACTCAAGAGAATCTAGGGTAACATGGAATGTAAATTCCACATCTCCATCAACATAGCTAAAGTAACCAAGAACTTCAATGTTTTTTCCATTGGTTCCCCTTGCAAGACCATTGTTTGTAGGGATTAGTTTAGGTTGTCCCAAAATAACACCCAAGTGTCTATTTTCATGATGTTATGAGTAGCTCGAGGGCTAATAATCAATGCGTGTTTACACTTAACATCATTGCCTATAGGGAAATATAACCATACCATGATAGAATCTTCAAGAGAAACCATGGATGTTTCAGTTTGTGTTTTAGCTTCAAATCCCATTACTGTTTCATATTCCCATTCACTCTTTTTTACTCTCAGATTTTCAAGAGTACCCAATGTGTACATTGGCACACTTGGTCCTCTAAGAATTCTAAATGAGGTCTGTTTGGAAACTTGTGAATCCTCACAATCTCGTTCTATAGAGCTCTTTATGTCTTAGTATAACTCATGTTAAGCCCTTAAAGGTGTAAGTGCTAATGTTATGCTGGCTTCACCATGAGAGAAGAGCATTCCTCCAAATGAGGTTTTGAGAGATTGCTTTAATTTTGTAAGGGATTCATCGAATTCCTCACGTGCTTTCTCAACCACATAATTCGTGCAATCTGTCTCGAATGACTCTTTTGTAGAGAGTATGTCTTCCTCTTAAAAGGGGAGCGGTACTCCTTTGGGTTTTGTATTTTGGTTGCTTTTTTAGGATTGGCATTATTAGGTTCAATCACAACTGGTGATCCTGTAAGACACTCAACCATGCTAAGCATGCTCTCCTGAGCTTGCTTTTTGCATTCCACGTATGTCATGTGATCATGATTTTCATTTTGGGGTGGTTGGGTGGGTTCTAGTTTATGGATTGGCCTGGAAAGTGCACTAAGTGAAGAGTTAGAGCTTGTTTCATCCTCACGTAGCGACGTACTAGAACATGTTTCATCTTCTTTCTTTGGATCGTCAGATTTTCATTATGTTTGCCCATGCAACGAGATCGAATTTTCTTTTGGGCTTTTGTATCCTGTGTCGCACATATAGCCTTTGAGGTGGATACATCTGCATCATGTGTAGCTTTTGGCTCTTTTGGGTTTATGTCCTTCACATGCTCCTTTTCCCTGTCCTCCTTTAATTTAACCTTGGTTTCGATAGTTTGTTGTCCCTTGTTTTTCTTAGGTTTAGAAGGTTTTGTTTTCTCTTTTGGTTTCTACTTTAAGGTATGTTCTTTTGTTTCGAAGTGTTATCTTTTGCATTCTTTTTTACTGTCTCTCGTGCCTTAGCTTGTAAGCGTGTAAGCACATTCAAGGGTATCGAGGACAAATACCCATTTTATACACTTAAGATGTTTAGAGTTATATTTTGTGAGACAAGTTACAAGAAACTCATCTTGGGCAATCTTGGAACATGTGGTCAATGCCACATCATTCACACATGGGTTGCAAAGCGTCAGTGACTATGGGCATGGAAGTATTCCAAATTGTGCAGTCTGCCACTTTGTGAGGTCCATGACAATAGAAACACTAAAGTGTTCAATTAACTGCTTCCTGAGTAGTTTCTACCCTTTGGACTATTTCTGTTTGGTGCACAGGAGATGGGGGTTTTGAGTCAATTGTTGATAAATTGGGACACTTTGTAGTATCATGATCAAAGGATTTACAATATATGCAGTATAGAAAAATAGGTGCCTTGTATACACAATGGGGATTGGGATGGTCGTAGTGATTGCACTTAACACAAGGCATTTCGCTCCTCACTTGTAGGGCATTAAAGATAGTTGGTTTTGAAGGAGCTCATTCTCTCTTAGAGATGTCGATTAAATCTTTTAAGAAAGGTTGCATAGAATTCACTGAATGACAATTTCGAGATTAATCTTTCTTTTGCCATTGCTTCACTTGGTTTAGATGAGGAACACCTCGTAGCATGATCATCTTCCAACATGTTGTCATCTAAATGTACTACTTCTTTACAACATTAATCGAATGCTTCCGGATTGGATACAATGATCAAGTTGTGTAAGATGTTCATCATAAATACTCCATCACACCATTATAGGCACCCGTCCAAGTTGTAGCTTTAGAAACCATTGCTTCATATCTTGAATGTATGACCCTTTGGTGTATCTACCTTGACTCCTTGATGTAAGATAATGGTGGTAGTTCTTGTTAACCCTAGGAATGGGTTAACAACTTCATTGGATCATGACCAAACTACTAAAAGCATAAGGATTCTATGAAGGCAAACGCTGCATCTCGGTGCCATGATTAAAGAAACTCGTGCCTCAAACCCCATATAAACACACCCTCGAATGTCAAATCCAAACAGGTGTGGAGACCCAAAGCCATGCCTCTGATGCCAACTTTAAATCTCAAGTAGGAATGGAGAGTAGTGGCTTCCACATCTACTCTTATCCCAACACCACCTTCAAAAAAGTCAAAAGAGCCCTTGGATTCTAAGCAGGAAGAGACAACACCTTGCCCATGTGCAATGGCCCTACTCATCCTTATTTCCCACCATTGGTCGAAGAAGAGTTGCCCATGGTGTCGAATCCCAAAGATAATCATGCATACACTTTTGTGGCACCATCGAGCAACCCTAAGGCTCAAAAAGATCACCGTGATTCACAACACCTATATGCACCATGCCACAATATCAACATGCCAGCTAAGTTCAAGCAAGCGCACCAGCAAACCAAGCTGATCATGGTGGTGTCCAAGATTTCATCGTGGATGGGCAAGTGACTCTCTGCCCTCACCCAATAAGCACACACACAGTAAGTATCGAACCCCAACTCAATTATACTTATGTAACATAACCGTCCCCACTCAAGTGTACAATGTCATTACCTTCATCGGGAATTTTCCCACCAAGAAGTTAAGTGCAAGCTAGTTTTATTGTTGGTTACTTTTGTGTGAGTTTACAAATCTACAAGTATGGTGGTGGTAATATATTTTTTATGATAGGGATCATGAGAATCAAAGAAGCACTTATGTGTGCACTAGTAATCAATGATCCTCCTTTCTTGAAATTGCCTAAAAATGTGTTTATTTACCAATCTAATTATTAATCTAACTTATAAATGATTTAAAAAAGTAACATATTTTCCAATAGAGATTCCAATTGTTTTTTGTTTAAGAACAATGGAGATACTGTTACAACAGTCTGATGGCTTGTATGCAAAGTTATAGAGCACTTAATGAAAATTTGATAGAGTTTCAACACGATTTTGAAAAAATACGTCCAAGGAAAATGACATCAAAATTTATTTTTGATGAACTCTATAGGTGTACATGAGAAAATTAACCACTACGCAAACTAATACCAAAATTTTCCTTCTATTGAGGCTTTTTTATTATAAGTATGATATTCATGGGTGGTATTCATCAATATGGGACCTGACCTTTATTATGCCAATAATGTTTATAATTGGAAAGGGGTTTGTATAAGAAACTAATGCTTATATAGAATGATTTTTCACAAGGTTGTTGGCAACATGGGAAGCTTATAGCTTGACACTTTCAATGGGAACATGGGAAGCTTATAGTTTGACACTTTCAATGGCTTTATGGTGAATATCTTGTTTCACATAAAGGATTCTAAGGATATATAATGCAATATTATGTATTGGGTGTGAGAACGAGTAGAGTGTTGCATTGTATGGATGATAAATACATTGATATGGGTAATAGTGCTTATCTTTTATGGAATTAGTGAAGAATTATAAAATAATAGTGATAATATTTTATGGGTAATAGTGCGAATCTTTTATGGAAATAGTGCTAATCTTTTATGGAATTAGTGAAGAATTATAAAATAATAGTGGACCTTATGTCTACATGGCTTGGTAATTCTATTAAAATAAGAAAGCTGACACATGTCTACATGGATTGGTAATTCTATTAAAATAAGAAGGCAAACACATGTCAAGCTTATGGAGGCTTGTGCAGTGTCGAAGGATGCATATTAGAGAAGGATCCTTTTAGAAGTCCTATGTGGTATTAGGAGGGAAAACGCATGTCAAGCTTGTGGAGGATTATATAACGTGGAAGGATGCATAGTGGAGAAGATTCCTTATAGAGGCCCTATGTGGACTTAGAAAACTTTCGACACGTGTACATGAGGGGCTTTTGTGTGGGCTCAAGGTGGGTTTATATCTTATCTCCTAAGTTAAGGATTTCTTAAGGTGGGGTTATATCTTATCTACCAAGTTAAGGGGCTTTTTTGTGGACTCAAGGTGGGGTTATATCTTATCTCCCAAGTCAAGGGGATTTTGTGGGCTCAAGGTGGGGTTATCTCTTATCTCCCAAGTTTTGACACGTACACATGAGAGGCTTTTGTGTGGACTCAAGGTAGGGTTATATCTTATCTCCCAAGTTAAGGATTTTTGAATAGGATAAATTAAAGGGACACATGTCAAAATAGCCAAAGGACATGTGATGGTGGCATCTCAGCTTATGGTCCAAATTAATTCTTCTACCATTGTTCACCCCTATGTCAACAACATCTACTACCACTTCAACGAGTCTTAGCCTATTAAGTGTACAAGGAGGACTTATTTATATAGTCCCCCCTTAATGCCATCACAAGACTCCAAACCAAGATGAGAGAGCAAGAAAAGAAATATCCAAGGCTTTCTCCCATTAAGTAGAAAGCTTAGCTTCAACTTTGAAGTAAGAAGCCAAAATCTAATCAACGAGAACCAAAGGTTTAAAAGAAGAAGATCTCAAAGAGCACACGAAAACGCAACGCACAAAAGGACAATAGCATCATAACCATTGAAAGTGGTTTGGGTGGATGAGAGCTCCAAGGCTACCTCACTTGTGGAGACCAATGATCTCCTGCATAAAAACAGATGCGTACATAGTCACTTGTGGAGACCAATGATCTCCCACATAAAAACAGATGCATACATAGTCTGGGAAAAACTCTTTGAGTAGGTTTTTTCGAATGGCTATTTTTTAGACGTGTAAAATTTATTTTCTTAAAGAAATATAGTTATAATGTATAGTCTCTAATGCAAGCATTAAGAGTAGTGATACATACTTTCCTCTTATTGGTTTTGAGTAGTTGATATAAAGAAATTTTCAAAACTTAATTTCTTAAAATAATACTAATATTTAACTTATATTCATGATAAATCTAGAATCATAGGTTACCTAATTTTATATTAGACACATGGCTAATTTCTATGTTTATGATGACAAAATAATAGATCTAACCTAGATCTCTTCATGATAACTAAGTAAATATACGACCTAATTAAGAAAATTTTATTTGATTGATATCGAAAGAATGAATAAAAGAAGTGGTAGATTATTCTAAGTAAATTTATATTGTTTAAATACAAACCTTATTCTAAAGAAGATAAAGAACATATCAAAAAGAAAGTATACCTTATTCAAGTAGATTAAATATTTTTTTAGTATTTTTGCATAATTTTTTATGCGTTAAATAACCATAAAAGAAAATATCATTAAAAAATAAAGAATAAAACACAAACATTTTTATTAAAAGACCACATGAATATTTATTTATTTATTAAAAGACCATATGAATATCTAGTTTTAATAATTAAGAGAGAAATTATGATTATAATAATGACTTGTGAGATAAATTTTACATAAAGTATCATTAATATAAGGTTTATACCTTTATAAAAAAAATATCAAAATTATTTTGGAAAAATCTATTGTTAATGATAAGATTTATATAATTTAACCTTTTCAATGTTTTCAAATGGCTTTTTTCCTATAATTTGAGTGGTTGAATGGTTATATTGGCTATATTTGGACATGATGTAGAAGTTCTAGCTACTTTGAAAATTTTATAAGCCTAGTTTCACTAACGAAACTATGTTTGAAGACTAGAAGTCATGCATTTTCACCTTGAGATTTTAACATACAAGAAAAAGATGCCACACTTTTTGTATGGAAATAAAATGCAAAGAAAAACACATATATTAGCTTTCTCTAAAGGGCTTGACATAAAACTCAAAAACTTGTATTGTGATTTGTATAGCTTTTTAAAAAATTGTGTGTGTGTGTGTGTGCGCGCGCACGCGCGTGTGTGTATAAGAAAACTTGTTCTACTTAATTGTGTGTGCACACGCGCGCGTGCGTGTGTGTATAAGAAAACTTGTTCTACTTAATTGTGTGTGCACACGCGCGTGTGTGTGTGTGTATAAGAAAACTTGTTCTACTTAATTGTCTCATGTATATGCTTTCCATAAAAAATAGGTTTGAGAAGAGGTGAAGGGCCTTTCAAATTTTATGGGGAAAGTTATAAATTTGGGATTGTTTGTGTTAAAAACATGCATACTGTACATTTTTTTAAGAAAGAAAAAATGAAAACAACTCAAATAATTCATAAAACCTATTTTTTTCACTAAAAAAGATTTTGCAAAGAGGAGGTAAAGAGATTTTGATAACATTTTTGAGGAAAGTTATAATTTTGAGTCTTTATTTTGTATTTGAACATGCATTATGTATATTTCTTTGAGAAACTCAATAAACAAGAAAGAGAATTCTTAAAGGATAATTTTGTCGTTGCTCCGATGCTAGGAAGTTTTTGCTCATAAAATACTCATTCGTAAACCCACTCTTCCCTGCCGAAGAGCCATCCCTTGTCTTTGCTGTTCGTTTTTCTCTAATCTATAGTCTTCCCATTGCTCACCTCTTGCTTAGTGGGATTCCATGAAAAAGAGTGGGATTTGATGGAAATTTGTGTGATTTTGGCTCTCTTTTATTTCTTTTTCTCATATTCTGAGAATGTGTTTTTGGCTCAATTAGTTGTGTGATTTTTTGTTTTGATGATGTTTAGATTATTTATTGGTGTTGGCAGAGCATACACATAGGTAGAATTAGGCTTGGTTGGCACAAATTGCATTAAACGATGGAGTAGCTTTGCATTTTAGCTCTCTTTTCATGTTTTGATATAAAGTTAATGACTTAATTTTTGCATGATTAGGTAGGATTTTTGTTGTATTTTAATATAATAGAGTGTAGGGATCCATATTAGGAAGCTTAATCTCCAAGAAAAGAGATCAAAAATACTTTAAAACTCTTGATTTTCACCAAAATTCATTAATTGGACTAGTTTTTGAATTAACGGAGCAATTAGTGAGGTTAGAGTTGATAAAATAAAAAATTGAGCCTCTAATAAGCATTAAGATTGTTAGGAATGTTGATTGAATGAGTGTGGATTGGATTTGGATGTGATTTTATTAATTTTACATCCCAAGGTATAGAGGAATTTGCATTTCTATAAATTGATGGTTCTCTAGTATGCATTAGTAGTGAATAAGTAGGTTCATTTTTGTATAAAAATTCCCTATAGGAGCACCATTAGAAGCAATAACATGATATTATTATGTGTAGGACACTTACATTGCTTGAAAATCATTTTAAAAAAAGTTTAAAAATCCATCACTTTTTCCAATTTCACTTATTTGACCGGTCTTTTTTTCCCTATTTAGCAAAGTGATTAGGCTATTTAGTTTCTCTCTCCTCTTTTACCCTCTCTCCTTCTCCCTTCTCCCTTCTCCATTCTCTCTCACTGTCAATGTTAACCTTGCTGGCCTACAGGAGTTGGAGTAGGTACTCTTATATATGGGAGGCCAAATTAGTTTTTAATTAAGCTTACATTAAAGGCAAATGCTTCGTTGTAGTCTAGTTGGACTATAGGTGGGTAACACCCTTTGATGAACACAGCCAGCTCTATATGCAGTACCATGATTGCCAGTGTTGCTATTGTGATTAGCGGTGATCGATATGATCCTTGCCAACGTGCTACCATGATTACTTCTTATGTGAACCTGAAAACTAGTGACATGGCTATAGCACCATGATTTAGATCTGCATCTCTCAAGTGTAAGCCTATGCTATGAGCTTGACATTACCATAAAGGAAGTTCTCATGCTAACATAAGTTCAAATGACCATGATGATTGAATGGTTCAATGTCATGTAGCATGTTAACAGCATGCGTGAGTCACTCGTTAGCGGTGACGAAGCTCGACCTGACATGGAGTCCACATACCGAAGTGCATGTGGTGAGAGTGTCAGGGGTTTAGGGGTGAGGTGCGAGGTCGGAGGACTGTGGGCAATCGAGCTAGTGTGGGCAGGTAGGCCACTATATAAGCTCGATAATGTGGACACTTATCCACATTCCTCTATGGTTGGGTGTCACTTAGATCTTAGAGCCCTCCTTGGCTATGGCGGTGGTGACTACGGTGATGTGACATTGGTATCAGAGCCATTGTCGTACAAAGCTATGACCAAACAAATGTGTACATTTATGAAATGTTTGTGTGAGAATGCACATGATTCATTTGCTTGCTTGTACAATCCGGGTGGGTGTTGTAGAGATAGGCAAAGTTATAGTGCTCATTAGTAATGATGTTATAGTGCTCATTAGTAATGATGTTATTTTACTCATGTGGCCGTAGTGGTCTTGTGAATTATAACATATTTTAAACCACAAATAAGTATCTTGAGAGTGTGATAACTACAGTGTTTGTTGCTAAACAATCAAAGTGTATTATGCTTAGTCTATAGAGATGCAAGCACTTGTATGGATGGATGGTCCTAGAGATCAATTATTTTAAGATTTTTACTAATCTTAAAGTGAGGTCTGTAGTGAATTTTCAATTTGGAGTTTACCAAAACCTGGATGTTTATGATGTTAATGGTCTAATTGTTCAACGCGGCTTGTAATAGAGTACGGAGCTACTCTACTCACCTTTAGAGTATGTCATCGCTCCTTTCATTTGATACGATGGGAGTGTCCCTGAGAAGTCTTACTCTAAATGCTACCTTGTGGCTAGTCTTTAGACCTTCCCTTATTACTTCATATACTAGCTTCAAAGTAGTTTATGTAGTGGGCCATTGGGACGACATCGGATTATTCTCATAAATACTCTAGATTAAGTATCTGAGGCTATGGAACTTAATATAGTTCTTAAAATTATAGCCTTGTTGAACTTTGGAACAAATTGTGCATGGTTCGCCTAGTGCAAACACTTATGGGTGCGTAATCATCCATATGCTTGAGATTTTATTTCTGAAGGAGAGGAAAAGATTTTGCTTGTGTGTAACGGTGAGCTTCATGCTCATTTGATGGTATGGGACACCAAGGCTTATACGCATAGGTTGACCCTTTGATTACTTATACTCTTGTTCTGTAGTGATCAAGTGTTTGGACAAGATTGAGTTTGAGACCCACTTATAGCCTTTTTTGGGAAGAAATCAAACGATAGAGTTTGGAGAAGCTACGTGTAGCATGGCCATTATTAAAACTAGTGCCTACAGAGTGGTTTCTAGTTTGTGAGTACTATAGAACCATTGGTGAGCAGGGAGACTAGTATTGTTGGTTTTGATATGTGGGGGATGCCCTATAACATTGAGGGAGTGTAATCTCACATGTATCCAACACTGGCGTTCATTTTTTGGCACATGTTTGGCTACTACCGTACAAATTATGGAAGTATGGAATGACTTTCATAAATTAAAAAAAGTAAACGCTTAGTTTGCTTGGGCTAAGCGTTTATGGAATGACTTTCATAATTAAAAAAGTAAACGCTTAGTTTGCTTGGGCTATTTAGTGTTGCAAATCTCATGTCCTTGTAGAACCTACCAGCTGCAAGACACTAGGAAATGAGTGGATCATTACCAGTATGTGAGAAGTACTTCACTCTAGACGAGCATGGTTATTTATTGTCATTGGATCCAACATAGTTTTATAAACCATGACTGTCTTTGCTAGAAAGAATTCTAAGCCAGAGATCTTAGTGGAGTATTCTAACGAGCATGGTTATTTATTGTCATTGGATCCAACATAGTTTTATAAACCATGACTGTCTTTGTTTAGAAGAATTCTAAGCCAGAGATCTTAGTGGAGTATTCTAACATGTCTAGTGAGTTTAGGACTGAAGATGGTGGTTCAGAAGTAAACTCAAGGTTTGAAGCTAGTCTAGAGAGATTAGAGGCAAACTACACTAGATTTAGAATTAATCTGGAGTGAATACACAAATCTCAATCTCAATGCTAGTATGGAATGCCTAGCAGTTATCTTGATGCGAGTGTACTTTCCAACAATCATCGCCTTTCCACCAAACCCTTCATGCCCACTTGACCTTGTGTCAAATGGGGGGTGATAAATTTATCTGAAGAAAGTGATAGATTCATTTAAATGATATAGGTGTTGATTTTCAACGAGCTCAAATTTTATGGAAAGTCAAAAACCTTAGGTGTTTGTTATTATAGATAAAGCCCTAACCTTGATAATTTGGTGCTAAACCAAATTGGTAAGAGTGTTCAATGTGTAGTTGAGTATGAGTGATTGTTTTCACGCTATGCTTAGGCATGGTAGATGGCCACGAGGTGGTACCACAAAGTTTTGAGCAATTTCTTTAGGGACTTTGCTGTTTATATTCACACTTAAAGTTGAAGTCTAAGGCTACTCTATCACGGCCTAGTGGCACTCATGGTGGTTAGATGCTAACCGTAGAGTTTAGAGATTGACATAGTTGTTGAGTCAATGTCTTTGAGTCAACAACAATTGGGTGCTATAATGCCCCATACTTTGTGCCATAGTGCCAAAGGTTTTAAGTCAATCTAGATAAGCACTTCGCCACCAGTAAGTGGCTCGAGCATCTTGTTAAAGACAAATTAATAAATATCCCAACTTGAAAATGCTTCAACACAGCTTTCACCTCATCCTCAGAACTATCTCATACCCAGTGGCGAACCAAGTGAAACAAAGACTCTCTAGCAATGACATCAGGAGATATGACCTCCTGTGGCCCTAACAAACGGCGATAAATGTCCATGCACACATCTAGAACACAAGCATGATCATAATCAATACTCCTTGTCTATCTTGTGTCCTGACAATATTCTCACATGCACGCTTTTGCTATAAACGAGCAAAGAACATATGTGATTGACAATTAGAATCCATTAGGGCATCCATTCGAGCCATAAGCTTATATCTCACATATTGATTCTCATGCAACGCTGCAACTTGATGGGACAACCAATCAATATTTATCTCAATGTCAGGGCAAGAACCGTCCTCTTGAACTAAGAAGACTGTCTCTGGAAAAAAGGACTGGAAAGAAGACCACCTGGTTTAAATCAAAACAGAAAGCCAATCAATGAGAGGTACCACCATCGACCTCTCTTTCCTTAAAATATTGCACAGGATCCTCAATGCCTTCTCTCTCCATTTGTTCCCATACTCTTCGTAGGCAAAACATCACCCGTTCCTTCTCACTTAAAGTACAGGCATCACTAGGTAATGTATCCTCTCTCCACTTGACATTCGGATACTTCTTGTCCCAAGCTGAGACCATAGCCCCTTTTTTATCAAATATAAGAGGAAAATTTACATGATTTTCTTTTGTAACTCGAGGTCTCAAATTATACCAAGAGTGTGATACCCTACCTTGGTTATAGTTCTCTCGAGTCCATCTTGCGGCACCAAGATGAAATGATGAAAAGGCACTATGACCAACACCCACATTTTGATTACCACTAGAAGTAGCTGTCTGGTGAGCGCCTCTCTTTGCCATCACAAGCCAAGGTCTATCTTCTGTATCTGCCAAAACTTGTTTACCTTTATCTACCTTTTGCTACTTGTTTTCCCTTCTCTATATTTAAATTAGATGGCAAAACAAGAGCTAATGTATCATTACAAGTTGGACCTTGGGACACATTTGGTTATGGCTGAGCATTCACCTCCTCTTGACACTATGAAATGAAGTGACCCATCTCCCCACAATGGAAGCAATGGCCTGCAAATGATCCCCGCTTTAATTCGAAATACAAAGGGTCAAATCTATCCACGCATAACCTCAATTGTCACATAGTGGAAGGGAAGGCTCTTCAAGCTGCGCAGGCTCTCCGTGATATCCTCCGCCAGGGGGTATGCCGCCCTTGCCATAGTGGTGGAGGGGGCCAGCTTAGCAGGGAGACCCAGGTCATAGACACACGCCTCCTCTACCTCCTCTCAAGGTCGAGGCTGCCCAGTATCCCACAGCATGCAAACCTTGTTTTTATTCTTGGATGACATTATGGGCTCCACCAACACCTCCCCAATAGTACGCATGGCCAACGATAACAATTCCCACATAGTTGATGGAAAATCTACAACCTCCACCCATATAGGGTATGCTTGGCGCAACATATCTATATACTCTGCCATAGGGCACCAGGGTACAACATGCACCAACTATTCATCTAGAAATAATGGGACTTTTTGCATAACCAAATCTCGAATTTCTTTGGATGAGAATAGGACCTCATAGAATCCTCTGGGACCGTCCAAAATCTTCTCCACAAAATTACCATCTAATAAATCATGTAACCAATCTGTAATCCTATTGAAGAATGTAATTTGTCCAGTAAAAAAGAAAAATGTAGCCTTGTTATGAAAGGATTCCACTTGTGCCATAAACCGCCATGTTTCCACTCGGGCATCTACCACTTCCTCTATTGGAACCTTGGTAGCCCTAACATGATTTGCCATCACATATGGCTGCAAAATCTGATTAGCTTATGTAACTCGAAAGTCAAAAGCCACCTCATGGTTCTCTTCCTAAGGTGCATCAAGAAGCAAGGTATCCTGAAGCATCCCACCAGCCTCCTTCGCTCCATATTCACCACCGATCAATCTTTGCCCTTTAGCCTGATCTTCAGACTATGGCTCTAGCCCTCCACCCTCAAACTTCTCTACATCTTATGTTGAGACATGTGCCTCTACAAAATCCATATCTATGGTTCCATAACTCATTTCCATTGCTCAACACTGAAAATTTATGCTTCCACTAAAAGAAGAAGAAGAGTTACATTTTAGCCCTGCAAACAAAGAGAGAAGCTCCAGTGCCTGGAATGGAAAATCTGTTTGCACGAGTGGCTCCGAAAGGGGGGTAAAACACCCACACAGCTGGTGGCATCCCTTCAAGATCACCCACATAGAAATTAGAGCAAAACACAAACACTGTGTAGGCTGAAAATCTGCGCACGGCCGCGCTCACAGATTATGTCTCTCTCTCTCTCTCTCTCTCTCTCTCTCTCTCTCTCACACACACACACACACGCACACACACACACACACACACACACACACACACACACACATTCCAAATATTTTTTAAAAATGCCATAGCTAGAATCATGGCTTTAAATACACAATGACCATCTTCTTAGCTTTAAATGCCTAACTTTTGGCTTGGCTTTAAATGTCATAGTAGCTAACCTTATGACTAACCATGTTGATTGCACTTGCTTTTTGGTCTCTAGCTAATGAGATTAAACAAATAAGATTTCATCATGCCTAATATGTATGTAAGTAAAAAATTTAAACTTGTAATCTGTTTAAAACACTCACGAGGGTGGTGGCTCGAAAAAACTACTTTCTTGAATTCATGATGTCTACTTCCTTCATTGTTACTCAAATGGCTATTGGAATTATTCGAGTCTTCGTGGTGTAAGATTGTGTGTAGGTGTGAACACCCTCTTAAGTGTGAACGTCCCTTATTAAGGGTTAGGTCAAAAGATAAGGCCCTAGTGCCTATAAAAGCATGTACTTGGGTCCTTCATTTTTACATAGGTGAGTACCATGTAAGTCGTGCAATCTCTCTCTTATACTTGAGCTCTACTGCATCTCTCTCTTACTCTCTCTCTCTCTCTCTCTCTCTCTCTCTCCCTCTAACCCTTGTGCTTCATAGCCATGGCTTGGGTTCCAGCTTCTCTCCTCCTCAAGCCTCATCCCTCGTCTCTACACATCAACATGAGAATGATCTATGAGCCACCATAGCCTATCCCTCTTGTGTTTTCTACATGGTATTAGAGAGCCATGGTGAGGCCATGGCCATCATCTTGCATTTTTTTTCCCATGTGAGCTTTGTAATTTTCTTATCCATCAACTTTCCGTTCTTCTATTCTGAAACGCCACCAGCCCCTGGCAGCTCCACCTCTAAGGGCAACATCTCAATAGTAGCACAAGTTTTAACTATGCCACTAAACAGGGTGAATAAGATTGTTTAATGACTATGTGCGGTAGCGTGTTCGACCATTCACTCCCACAGCTGCTCTTCCAATCTATGGGTAGTGCTAGAGGCCAATGGGCCACCGTCTCTTGCATTGCTAGCTACCTCTCAGCATATCCGCTGCCTTTGCTACCACCTTATCTACATTTTCCAACTGACTATGCTTCTCTTGTTCAAGTTGTGCACCTCTATTAACTGCTTCCACCACCAGGTCTCTATGAGCTGGCCACCTCTGACCTTTTGGCTAACCTCTATATCATGTAGCTACTCTAGACCTTTTGGCCTTTGTAGTTGGCCAATCAAGCTTGGCTAAGGCACTCGTTTGGTAGCCTCTCCTCAGTTGTGTTTTTGGGCTTTTGGTTCGTGAACTTCAATAGCACTTGCTCTAGCCTACTTACTTGAGGTTGCATTCTTTACTCCTCATCAATAGCTTGGCGTTATCGAGAAAGGTACAAAGGCTATCTTTATGTTTTAGTCAAGGTTTATCTGCTTGGGTTGTCCCCCAAAATCTTACTATTTTTAGAAGTCTTTTTGGAGTTGTTGTAATGCCTCGATGCTATAAAAGGCAAAGATGTATTCTTATCCTAGTTTTAGGAGTCAAGAGAGGTGACTAAGCAATGATCTTAGCTTTGGTCAAGCTGATTGAGGGAATAGTTATGGCACTCAAGGTGCATGTGGCTAAGTCACCTCCCTGCAGTGATGTGATGGAGTTAGAGATTGGTTGCTTCTTTTTGCGTTCGGGTCTCACTAGCTTTGCTCCGGGGGTGGGTCTTGGAATTATCTGAGTCTCAGTGGTGTAAGGCTGTGTTTAGGCCTTGTTTGGTGTGAACGTCCCTTATTAAGTTAGGTCAAAATATAAAGCCCCAAAGCCTATGAAAGCATATACTTGGGTCCTTTATTTTTACAAAAGTGAGTACCATTCAAGTTGTGCAATCTCTCTTATACTTGAGCTCTATTGTATCTCGCTCTCTCTCCCACTTACCCTCGTGCTTCACAGCCATGGCTTGAGTTCCATCTATTCTATCTCCTCTCCTCCTCAAGCCTCATCCCTCTTCTCTACACATCAACATGAGAATGATCTATGAGCCACCATAGCGTGTCCCTCGTGTTTTTTACAATGGCTCCCCCTTTACTAAAACCTATACGTGAAACTTTAAATTACTATTTACAACCCCTTTTTTAACTTATCTTGCTTAAATGGTTAGCAATGTGCTATAATTTTAATCTTACAGTTCCCATTTTTGACATGCATGTTCTAACATATATGTTGTGGTGGATGGATATAGGTTAGTAATTATCCCTCAAAGTTTCACCTCTATATCAACTTCTTGGAGCTACCAATTTGTATCCTAAATAGATTATATCACAATCCTCATAACTTTTCTAAACACTTTTATCTCCTTTAAATATACTACAGTTTAAATTGCAGTTTATTGGGGTGTATTTGTAACACACACACATATACATACATACACATACACACACATATACATACATACATATATTATAGTTTAAATTATAGTTTATTGGGGTGTATTTGTAACACACACATATACATACATAATATATTATAATTTATTGGGCTACATTTATGTTTTTTTGTAACACACACACACACACACACACACACACACATATACATATATTGCAATTTATTGGGCTATATTTCTGTTTTTTTGTAACACACACACACACACACACACACACACACACACACACACACACACACATACATACATATATTGTAGGGCGGTGGCATAATTTAAAAGTGTTTAGTTTGTTCTCTCTCTAGAGTTACTTTCTCCATAAAGGGAATGTGAGATATACCAGCAAGCTCTTTAACTTTTATTTTAGGATCTTGAATTGTTGTTCATCAACTCTTTGAGAAGAGTTAAAATAACACTAACATAAAAAAAGAGAAAATGAAGTGGCTTTATCTTTAATTTATCTCACGATAAAGAAAGTCAAGTTTTCTAAGTGTAAGGAGAGGAGAACTTCCAATGACAACTCAATGCATGTGCAATCACATACGGTGGGTGTTAAGCGAATGTTACCAAAGGCACCAATGTTGCAAGACATATAAAATCCATTATGAAGCACCTATATATTAACATAATACTTGTCCCACCAAAACACGTTGTATACTTACATGACTTTTTCACCCTTTATCGAGACCACCTCAAGAGAGAAAGCAAGATACCTTTACCTATGATATATTCTCCTAACCACTTTGTCTTGCCAAAATTTGAGAACATATAGGCCTAGAGAGCCTTTACAAACTACTTGTTAATTTACACACACACACACACACACACACACACACACACACACATAATTGGCATGATGTGTCCTTGTTGCAAATGGACACACACTTGGTGGCAAACTTTGTATTTATATTGTATAGATGCTTGCCTTGAAATTGAAGGTGGAGTAACGTGATAGCATATAATTCATGCTAAAAACAGTCAAAATCATCAAGTTACTATACCTATATATATGAGGCTTACAAATGCGAAATTAATGATTTTCTCATAAAGAATTTAATTTTATCATGATTTTTTTAATTGCAATCCTAAATAGGAGGCTCTGACAAAGGTGAGATTTATACGCTTCTCACTAACAATTTGATTGAACTAGGTTATGCAGCAAAAACATGCAAGTAATTCCAAATAGGAGGCTCTGACAAAGGTGAGATTGATACGTTTCTCATTAACAATTTGATTCAATCAGGTTAATTTTAAAAGGGGAATTTGAAGTGTGGTGCACTTTGAAACACGCACTCGCACACCCACACACCCACACCTCCACACACGTACACACAAATTTTTACAACATACCAAGCCAAGCATCCAATGGAGTTTGAACTTGTGACATCATGTTAGGTTATCGTGTGAGGGTTTAGGATTTAGGTTGTTCCACACTAGTTAATTATTGCAAAAATACAAGTATTTATAGTACAAGCTATGGTAAAAGCAATCATGTTAGGTTATCGTGTGAGGGTTTAGGATTTAGGTTGTTCCACACTAGTTAATTATTGCAAAAATACAAGTATTTATAGTACAAGCTATGGTAAAAGCAATCACTTTTAATTAGTTAACGCTAAGAAAATTATCACACAAATAATTATCAACAAATTGATTTAATTAATTTGACAAAAAACCACGTATATTGTAGAAAATTTCCCGAATTGATTATAAAAAATGCGGTCTTATATTAGGGGGCTTAATTAGTGGTAATATAACGCTCTTAATTAGCGAGGTCCTTTCTTCTACCCTTTCCCTCTCTTTTCATTTCTCTCTTCTCACACTTTGACACCGCTATGGTCACTCCCGAGTCGCGATGACGATGATGGCTAGGGCACTGGAAGTAAGTTAATCAGCAGAACAAACCCTTATCCAACCCTAATGCGTACACATAAATCCAATCTACGTTATTTCATCAGATCGATCTGCGTTCCATGCTTAGCTTACATGCTCTTAGTCGACATTTTTTTCTTCTAATCTAGTTTTGAATGCTTTTATGCTGTTGATCCGTATTTAAAAACGTTTTTCTCTCTTTGTTTTTTTTTTTTGCAGGACGACGAAGAGATGCTGTCCGCTCCTCCAGATCACCAAGACGGTGTTGAACAGATGGAAGGTACACAGTTTTTAATTTCCATTTTCTTCTCTGTTTTTTATTCCATTTCTTTCTGCAGAACCAATGTGGTTGTTGATTTTTGCCTCCCCTGCCTGAGTATCCATGTCATGCTCTTAATG
This sequence comes from Cibotium barometz, assembly GCF_041138505.1. Taxonomy (NCBI): domain Eukaryota; kingdom Viridiplantae; phylum Streptophyta; class Polypodiopsida; order Cyatheales; family Cibotiaceae; genus Cibotium; species Cibotium barometz. The sequence continues at coordinate 47,274,099 of NC_141048.1, read as the reverse complement.
TGCATTATCATCATAATCATAATCATGTGCATTATCATCATCATCATCATCATTATCATCTAATGGCCATCTTGTGCACACCATCATTAGCAGCACCTCAAACGGATTCAGTCCCGACAGTTGAGAATCGGCCGCAGCAGCTGGAAGACCCTCTCCAGGGCAAGTTTACATGGCGGATTGAGAATTTCTCAAAACTCAATACACGCAAATACTACTCTGACACATTTATCATTGGCGGACACAAATGGTAAAGCTCTCTCGAGATCGACAAAACCTTTTTCAATCCCATCCAATCATCACGTGGTTATACAGGAAACCAAAATTTTTGTTGGATCATGCAGGCGCATCCTCATCTTCCCAAAGGGGAACACGGTGGATCACCTTTCAATGTATCTGGATGTGGCTGACTCTGCCGTTTTACCCTATGGCTGGAGCCGATTTGCACACTTCAACCTCGCTGTAATAAATCAGTTGGATCTTAAACTAACCATAAGAAAAGGTACAACTCTGTTTTTAATGATTGTGTGGGGATTTTTTGGTTATTTGCCAAGTTTTTACTTGATTTGGGGTTCTGTAAAGAGTCGAATGAAGAGTAATATTGAGCTGTAGAGCAACAACATTGTATCTATCACTAATAAATTTTGTTATTTGGGCTTGTAGCATCAATATTTTGCGTGTATGTATGTATGTGTGTGTGTGTGTGTGTGTGTGTGTGTGTGTGTGCATGCATGCATGCGCCATTCAGCCTTGCTGAATTTGGGGTTACTATATGTTACCGGTCTTTTGTTGTAGACACCCAGCATCAATTCACAGCGCGGGAGAGTGACTGGGGTTTCACGTCCTTCATGTCTCTCCACGATCTTTATGATCCATCCCGGGGCTACTTGGTGAATGACACATTGATGGTAGAAGCAGACGTCAATGTTCGGAAGATGGCTGATTACTGGGCATATGACTCCAAGAAGGAGACAGGCTTTGTAGGTTTGAAGAATCAAGGGGCTACATGCTACATGAACTCCCTCCTTCAAACTTTGTATCATATTCCTTACTTCCGAAAGGTTGTTTACTATACAGGCACCTTTTTATTCTCATATTCACTCTCTCCTTTTGTCTGTGTCTGCCTTTGGATCATTTATTGCTAATTGTTTTGGACAGGCGGTGTACCATATGCCCACTACCGAAAATGATGTACCTTCAAATAGCATTCCGCTGGCTCTCCAGAGTCTGTTTTACAAAATCCAGTACACCGATTCCAGTGTTTCAACAAAAGACCTCACAAAATCTTTTGGTTGGGACACTTATGACTCTTTTATGCAGCACGATGTACAGGAGCTGAATCGAGTTCTATGTGAAAAACTCGAAGATAAAATGAAGGTATCAACAAGGGTTTTAACAGTTAAAGTAGATTATGATTGCAACTAAATATAGAGTTTTAGGTGCTCATAATATGTGGTCTGCAACAGGGAACAGCAGTGGAAGGCACAATCCAACAGCTCTTTGAAGGGCACCACATGAACTATATTGAGTGTATTAATGTTGATTACAAATCAACTCGTAAAGAGTCATTTTATGGTATGGGCTTTGCCTTGTGTGTTGGCTCACCACAGAGTCTTAGGCCGTGGGCTCACAGATTTCCAGGTAGAAGCTGGTGATGTGGTGCATTTGTGCAGCCATACCTGTTCATGCACAAGACTAATTAAAAAGCTGACATGCCTGCATCCCCAAAATGGGGGTAGCCGGGTTGGTAAATTGCGATGGACATGGTGGGAACAGCTGTGTGAAATATTATGCTGTCAGCCTTGTGTCTGGCGAAGGAAGGCTGGATGCTTTTTATCAAAAAGCTTTTCTGCTTGATGGGCCATTCTCCAGCTTCAGCCTGGATGCTGTGAAGCCAAGACGCCACTACCCAAAATATTTTGCCGTGTTAGGCGGGGGCTTGTCTGGATGGAAAGCTCTGAGTGGGGCCTTATTCGACAATATCACCTAGTTTAATTTCCTGGGATTATAGCTAGTGTTCGCTATTAGATTGCAAGTTCCTGTTTTGATTTTCTAACCCGAGTTGGTGACATGCTATCTGTAGATTTGCAACTGGACGTTAAAGGCTGCAAGGATGTCTATGCCTCCTTTGACAAGTATGTGGAGGTGGAGAAGTTGGAGGGTGACAATAAATACCATGCTGAACAACATGGTTTACAGGTTGATGGCTAAATTTAACATTAGATGTAAACATATCAATGTATCAATTTCTATGTCATTATATTCAGCTTGGATGTTCTTTTCCTAGGATGCCAAAAAGGGAGTTCTTTTCTCCGACTTTCCACCTGTACTTCAGCTGCAGTTGAAGCGCTTTGAATATGATTTTGCTCGGGATATCATGGTCAAGGTTGGGTCTTTTTACCTTCAACGTGCCTCTTGAGCCTTTGTAATCATGCTACTGTCATAGTTTTTTTGCAGACTTTTTCTCTCCTTCTACCTCTTCCCTTTTCACTTCAAAAAATAAGGTAATTTGTTTCTTGGGAAAAAAAAGTAAGGCACGTTTCTTACCATTGATGGAGAGCTTGTGCTTTCTCAGCTCTTCAAACACAATGGCAAGATGCTTCTTATGCTCTTCCTCATTCTTGGAGAACACCAAGATGGCATCAAAGAAGGTACTTGTGAACCTCCTGTTAGCTTGGAAATCCTGTCCATCAATATGATGAAAGTGGCAGGTGCATTGGTGCTTAACACCAAGATGGCATCAAAGAAGGTACATGTGAACCACCTATGCTCTTGGAAAATCCTGTCCATCAATATAATGAAAGTGGCAGGCGCATTGGTGCTTTAAACCAAGTGGCATCACCAAATATTCATAGAGTCCAATAGATGTAGAAAAAGCTGTCTTGTGCACATCTTGTGGTGCCACCCTCCCTAGTGATAACCATTCTTAAAGTCAACCGTGCTAAAGCATGAGGCACCCTCTAGCTTGTCCAAAATGTCATCTATCCTTGGTATGGGGAACCGATTCTTGATGATAATCTTGTTGTGGGCCCCGTAGTCCACATGCATGTGGGAAGACTTGTCTTTCTTATGTACAAGGAGCACAGGTGAGCAAAAGGGAGAGGCATTGGGCCTCACCAACCCCTTCTCAAGAAGTTTATTCACTTGTGCCTTAATCTCCTATTGACTTGCACTAACTCGATAGGTTAGTTGGTTAGGTGGTGAGCTACCAGGGATTAAATCAATCGTATGATCTCTGGCCTTGCTGGTGGCATACTAGCTAGGCAATGATTTGGCAAAACAATTAGTACGCTCACAAAGAAAATTCAGCTTACTGGCATGTAAAGGATCCATATGCACATTACCACGTTCATAGCTTTATTAATTCGAATGTGGAATACAAGAGGGATACTATCCCCCGGAGGCTTGCATTTATTACATGATTCTTCTGCCTATGAGTGAACACAATCCTCTTGCTTTGGTAATCCTTTGTAGGTGTTGGCTACCTTGGCTGCTTTATTGACTGCCGGCCTAGCCAGGCTATGCCCCATAGTCGGCCTGCCTAGTGTAGCCAAGCTTGGCTGCCCTTAGGAGGCTCTGGCTGGTTGCCATGGCCTACGTCTACCTAGCGTCTTTGCCTTAGGCAACTCCCCTTCTCTTGCCTCAATTAGGTACTTGCCCCAAACATACACATACAAAACACCTCTTCTCTGTTCTTTCTCATATACACTACAAACTCATGACTTTGATTCCAACAAATCCTTGTACAACTTCAACAAAGCAATTCGTTAAGAGAAACGATGAGAGAAATACTTGGAAATCTTGATATCTATGATGCCTAGACACGCATACCTTCTTTAGCCTCTGCGTTAGGGTAGTTTTGATACCAACTGGGAAGTCCTTCCCAAAATCTGTCCTAAACACAGTTGAAAGCAAGGTTAGTCCTAAACTAAATCATGAGCTAGCAAGTAGCTCACCTCCCAACTGCGATCGGTATCCACTAATCTCTCTTGAGCCAAGGCTTGAGCTTCTTGCACAATCCCATAGGCTTGTGTCTTAACTTTGGCATCCCATACCACCAAAGCTTGGTCCAAAGCCTTCGACATGCCAACCTACGTATTTGCCATATGTGTGGCATGAGCATGTCTGCTCTCTAGTGGTGCATACGCACAACTGTATCTCATAATAACCGAGGCTCTCACTTATATAGTGATAACTATGCTATAAATAGCTAACTTGCAATAAACGGCCATTAAGCTTGCTGTACTAATTCTTTCTATTTGCTACTTCTCGTAGTGCTAGGCTTCATTATGGTTGAGTCTGCCTTGCATCTCCGGAGGTTTGACAGAAACTCAGTACGAAGGACTTTGTGTGAATATATGCTCTTATGTGTGTGTGTGTGTGGAATGCGTGTGTGAGCATATCTTGATATAGAGTTCTAGACCTACTATTGGGCACTGATGACGTTAGTGGGGATGTCATAGTATCTAGTCCATATTATGCATAATGGAGTTGATAGTTATGTAGAGTTCTAGACCTACTATTGGGCACTAATGACATTAGTGGGGATGTCATAGTATCTAGTCCATACTATGCATAATGGAGTTGATAGTTATATAGTCTTGTGGGTTGACTACCATGAGTATATAACATGCATGTTCCTAAAAGGTGAATTTGGACATGTTCCTGGATTCATCTAGGTATATATATTAAGCTTGTTTTATCAATCTAAGAACCCTAGCCAAGTATTTGCTTGCTAATCCCTAATCTCGGGGCCCCCTAACCTTGTTGGATTAGGTCATTAATTCGTAGATTAGTGTTGAGGCACATTACACATGCAGAGTGGCAATCAAGAAATCCTCATGATCGTGGATATGCATACAAAGCTTTCCAATTAATAGGTGTTACCTTTACATCCTTATCAACAAAAGCTGAATTGGCATTTATATCATTTTCCAAGTTGTGCATTCCCAAACCCAAAGGTGGTGGCAACCATCCGGGTGGAATGAAATTGTTTGTGGAGAAATCATCAAAGGAGAAAAGGGCAGGCTGATCCTTCAACTGTCCCCATGCCTTGCATCTATGTTGTGGAGCATGGGATGTCTTGGCATGTGCATCCGGTACCGTGTTCACTTGAGGGGCTTCACTTGTCTCTTTGCTCCATTCTAGACAGCTCTTCAAGATATGATCATTGCTCCCACACTTCAAGGATTTTTCCTCCTTGACATACTCCAATTTCTCTTGTTGCGGGGTGAGGCTTAACTTGTTCCTCTTGTCCTTGGACCCTGGCTTCTTCTCACGTGCATCTTCAGCCTTTTTAGGCTCTCTAGCATGTTGGAAATCTCTCTTATGCTCCCGTTCAGGTTTATGCTGATTCGGACCATCTTTGTTCTTGTCCTTTCAGGGAGATGCTTCACATAGACTTTCTCCACAGCCAAAGTTGAAGCAAATAACTCCTTGAAATTGGTATTTGGATAGTTCTAGTCCATCGTGGTAGATAGGTTGAAGGCTTGTTGTTTCAAATTTCCTGATCTTCTCCTCTTTAGAGATTGACATGAAGGGCAAAACGTTTAGGAACACTTGCCAAAAGTGCATATGGTATACCTTCACTTTCTTATGCTCCTTTTGACAAAAAATTTCACACTTTTTGAGAGTTTTCTTCTCAAAATTTGGCGGTAGGAAATGCGTATGAAAATCTCCCTTTGAGAATATTCTTCTCAAAAATCGTAGGAAATGCCTATAAAAATGGCTTTGGGCTTGGCCAAGCAGCTTCTCGGCTAACCACCTAGAGCTAGTGGTGCCTTTGAGATGATGGCTTTGACTTCTCCTTGTAGCCTTCTTCTACCTCAAATTGTAAAATGAATGTCAGGGATTTATCCACATTCAAGTCAAATTGTAAAATGAATGTCAGGGATTTATCCACATTCAAGTCCCCATGATAGGCATCAAATTTGACTTGCTTATCCCCCGTTTTGAACTCCATTTACTTCTTAGAAGCATGCTGAAAATCCTCGTGCTGATCCACCTCATCCAACATGGGCATATTCCTCTTGCCCCTATTGCTTCCATCCGAAACATGTAGGTGCAATTCTTGGTGTTGCTGGAGACGTGCATCGGAGATGGGCATAGATCTGGCAGAGCGAGCTGGGTGGAGGCGGACATCTCCCCAATACGCGAGCATGAAAACGGGATGCGGCGTTGACGAGCTGGGTGATGGTGGCGCGTCTTGCACTTGTGTCGTCTAGAATTGGTTGCAATCGGCTATGGGGTGGCTTTGGGCTATGAAATGGTGTGACGATCAGTTTGAGAGTCTAGCTCTGTTACCATTTGTGGGAGAATAGGGCTAGCACATGTCAGCAAGGTTATGGTGGAGAAAAGGTATTCAATACTGTGTAGAGAGAGAAAGAAAGAACGAAAGAAAGCTATATTAACATCTACTAGAGGCCGAACTCGACCTATGAGACAAATCAATGTACAACTGTCAATGTCTTCTGGATGTCTAGAAAATAAAAGGACAAAATGAAGATGAAATAAACTATGAAAGTACTGAGCTAGTGGGGGGTGTGATGGACGGAGCACTACTGCTAGAGGCTCAGTATGCAACCTATATGTGTAGGGTATACAAGAATGCAATGCAGATTTGTCTAGATCCAACTAGTACCATAATGGGGGTGTAATATGTGATACATAGGCGATGGCGAGGCAAAAATACCTTGGAGCATGATCTCGGGTGCGAGTGTAAGTGAGCTAGCCGCTCCTGGATATGGTGCTGATGTCGAGCCCGTATCTCTGTGATCTCCCTCTGATGTAGTGTGGGAGTCTAGTAGGCCTGGTGCTCTCGGTCTCCGTCTGGCTCGGAGGTCCGCAACGCGGTGAAGTGTAACCCCCTCTTGTGTTAGGGTAGGCACTGGGATAGATCTCTGGAAGAAATCAGTGAGCTGGAGCTGTCGCCCACCTCTCCCTGTGGTATGAGTCTGTAGCAGTCTCTCTGTGGCGTTGTGTCTCTAGCAAGAACTGGCCAAATATGAGTTGGTCTGCGGACTCCATGATTTGGCGGAGTGAGGGATGTCCACCGAAGATGGTGGTGTATCTCTCTCTAATGACACTATATGCTCTGCATCTGCATACATAATGTTCCTCACTCTCAACCTCCTCGTGGCATAGTCTGCATATCCTCTCTGCTTTGGGGATCCGTGCTGCCCTACTTGCCTCAATCTCAAGATGGTGTGATGACACTCTGAGCTGGCCAATCACCACTCGGGCACTGTGAGGCATGTACACATCCATGTATCCAGGTCTCCGTATGAATCCATCCGTTGAGATACGCATAAACAAATCTCTGTAGTATAGCTTCTTCGGCGGCAGAGGTTGACTGGGTGTAATCCAAGTCTCTTGAGTGTATTGTTGCCATAAATCTTGCCGAAGGACTTTGTTTCTCTCACTGTGAGAGAGCTGGATGTGTGGTGCATGTATATCATACTGGAAAGGTGGCAGGTGATCTATGTCAAGACCATGCTGAGTGAGCCAATGTATCATCTGTGAATACCATGATCTCCTATCTCCACTCTCTGTGAGCTGCCTGGACGCCTCAAAAGCTCTATGTGAGAGTCGATCTGATGGCATATCTCTGATCCTCTGTATGAAGCAGATCGTCTGGAAGAGGGTCTCTACTAGCATAGGAGGTGCAGCAAACTCCGTCCGGACAATGTCATGTGGGACGGAGGGTTTGTTGCGGATCATCCGTGAGAGCATGAGAATCTGAGGCCTCGGTGGCGAGCCCAGGTGCCCATACTGCTGCAGCATACATCAAACCAGGGGTGACTAGTGTGTCAAACAACCACTCCTTCGTGCGGGGCTCCTGGAAGTGTGCCTGGTGACACTCTCTCTAGCATGGCCAGAGCTTCATACCCTCTTGTGAGTCTATCCCTGGCTGCCTGTGCCATAGTAAATCTTCCTGGTGGAGTCGTAAATGTAATCCCCAGGTACACATATACCTGTCCTCCTGCTAGTGTGAAGATCGCTTGTCGTCGAACCGGCCCTGAGGTGTGGAAAATCATGGCATTGGTTTTCCCAAGGTTCACTGTAAGCCCCCTCTGTGTGGAGAAGTCACATCCTACTGGGTTCTAATAATGTAAAACTGTTGCACTGCTGATGATGAGCCAGTTTGTCACCATGCACTGAGTGCAAAGTGCATGTAACATTCCCTCCTGCTTGGCGGCAGGTTCATGGCTTCCAAGTAGTCCGCCAATAACTGGGGTACTCTTGGAAGAACTCCTCGTCGAGCCATACGGCTTCGTGGGTGCCTCGATCTCGGAATTTCGTATAGAACTGACGAATCCGTCGACCGGAACCATGCTTCCATCGATGAAGAAGGATCTGCTCAGGCTCAATAACTTCTGCTTCGTCTACCACGTCTGGCTGCTGTTCATCTGAAACATCAAATACTTTTGGACCAATATATGGTTTTAGCCAAGAAACATGGAAAACATCATGCATTGTCCAACTGGTAGGTAACTTTAACTTCATGGAGACATCACTTAACTTTTTGACTATTGGAAAAGGACCAAAACTACGGAATGAAAGCTTGGGACAATGTTTGCCCACTTGTTTCAATCTTTGTTTCATGATGCACTGAGAGATCCAATCCCCTTCCTTGAAGTGGATATCTCGTCTAAACTTACATGCCTGTCTGTGAACTGAATGATGGCCAGGCTCAAAATTGAGGGCCAAACTGGGTTGAGTACCAAACTCTACGAAATTGACATACTGATCTTCTAAGTCTTTTCCAGAGATGTTGAGAATGGTAGACTCCTGAGTGGTCGGGATGCTGGTCTTTCTACTAAGAACATCTGCTACTGGGTTAAGGGATGTACTTAATCATTCCTCCAACTTGTTGAAAGAGCTGACCCTGTCTAGTGTGCTGAGCACTCCACTGGGCACTTGGCATCGTCGGGAGCCACTTAAGTGCTTGGTGGTCTGTGGTGACTGTGGAAATGTGTCCATAAGGAACATGTTTCAAATGTTTGAGAACTGACTGCTGTTCTAGCTTGCCCTTGAAAGTCTTGGAAAGACGAGGGAAACTTGCTAGGAGGTTCTGCTAACTGTGGGATACTGGGTGCGAGATCATCCTTAAAAATGTCTGAATGAGAAAGGAGATCTGATAACTGAGGGACTGAAGAAGATGAGACAGCGGTTATCGATGAGATAGAAGCTATTTGAGCATAAATTAATGCTCCTTCTACTGCGCCCTTGCACATAGCTTGTCGGCCTGGAGATGAGAAATCATAGGAACGCCAAGAATGCTCCTATCCTCCCGAATCATGACAGGCCCAAGAAAACCTTTAGAGATAATAAAGGTGTCTTGCCCCCAATTGAGAATAGGTTCATACTGACGAAACCACTGGATTCCTAAGATCATGTCACATCCCAAAAGAGGAGAGACAATGAAATCTCGCTGGAATGAGGCCTTTTGAACTTGAAAAGAAAACTGTTGTGCCTTTTGAGAGATGTGGGTGCAGAGACCAGGTGTAAACCCGTCTACCTCCAAATGATAGGGCACTAAGGTACAGCTCATGTTGGTAGCCAACTCGGGAGAGATGGCATCCTCGAAACTGCCCATGTCAAAAAGGATTATGAACTGTCGGCCATAAGCTCGGATCAGGCTTTTCTATGTGGTTGTTGCCTCACCCTCCTGCTTAGCATCAAGTACCACGGATGGCATGGAGTGCATAGAAGGTAAGGTCTGAACCGCATTGGTGGTAGCAGGCAGGTTTGGAGGAGCGGGGGATACTGCGGCAACTGTGGCAGAAGGCTCTTTGGAGGCTTGCTCCGCTTGTCTTTTTGGACAATCCTTCTTACCATGCCCGATGGTATGACAGAAAAAACATCTGTTTTTTGACTGATACTGTCTTTACTCCTCTGGAGGAAGATAGCCTCCAGTGATGCCTGCTTGAGCCTTTTCCTCATGGGTCTTCTTAGGCTTGGATTCCTTACCCCCTGAACTAGAGCTAGGACTGTTGTCTGTCTTAGTGTCTTTAGAAGACAAATTACCCGTCCCTTGTTGAGGTTTGGTACTGGACTGAGATGACTGCTTGGGCTTTCCTCCGTTCATCTTCATTCTGAGCGAGAGTCAGAGCCCGGTCATATGTACTTGGTTCAAAGTTACGAACTGTGAACCGAATGTTGGTCCAATCCACGAATGAATTACTCCATTTTAGCCTGCTCAGATAACCCTAACTTCGTAACTTTGAACCGAATGTTAGTCCAATCCACGAATGAATTGCTCCATCTTAGCCTGCTCAGATAACCCTAACTGATGTGCTAAAGTAATAACCTTATCGGAAAACTGAAGCACTGGCGATCCGTTCTGTCTGAGTCCATAGAACTCGTCTTTCAGACTGGTCATGTACTGGGGCGGGAGAAATCTGATCTTCAGGTCATGGACAAAGATGTCCCTGTCAAAGGTTGTGACACTTGTGGCCTGGTCTGTATGAATACTAGACCAATGCTGCCACCAAGTGACTGCCTCACTAGTGAGATGGGGAGCCGCTAAGTGGACTTTGTCTTGAGGGTCTGTGATCCTAGCTAAAGGAAAATGAGCATTAAACTGATGAATAAATTGATTAACTGATGAATGATCACACTTACCATCATACTTATTGAAGTTTGGTTGACTGCGAATGATGGTGGTTGATGCTGCTGCTGCGGACTGCTGGCTGGTGACACCTATGATCGGGGAGACTAAGGAGAGCTGCTGTTACCTCAAGTGTATGGCCTCCTTTTCCTGTTGGTGCTCGAGTAACATATGTTCTCGATCAAGCTCACGTTGGTGTTCCCGAGCGGCGAGTTCAGCTTGACGCCGGTCTTCGTCGATCCTGCGTTGGGCTTCCTCATAGTCCCGTCTTTCTGCTTTTTCTCTTTTCCTTCGGGCCTCATCCTCTCTCCTTTGTCGTTCCATCTGAAAGAAGAGGGAGATGTAGTCGGGTGTTGCTGGAGGTGGAGAAGGACGTGCTGCTGCTGCCTCCAAGAGTTGGAGACGCTCCACGAGCAACTGGTTCTGAGCTCTAAGAAGAGCTATGGTGTCTGTTGTAGGCGGAAGAACATGGTCTCCTTTGGGGGAGACGTCTTCCGGTTGATGAGTACTCTCTTCTGTAGACATGATGCTGAAGTCGGTGGTCGTGCCGGAACGCAATCTAACCATCCAAGGATGCCCCCATGCTAGGATACGGTGTGTGTGGACAATCTGAATCTGATACCAATGTGATATGCAGCGGAAGTCTTTGTATTGGAAGATCCTATCACACAAATGCTCACACCGTCTTCTGTATCCTGAGTTTCGTGAGTTTAGCAATCCACTTTAATACTTCAAACTTTAAATAGATATGAGAACTGTACACCAGATTGGGTCCCGAATTACCCACTGAAGGGCCCCCCTCTCCCGATAACGAGATAGTATTTGCTTTATTTCTTTAGAGAGAATGACTGTGGACTGTAGATAAGCCAAACGCAAGATCTCGGAGGATCGGAGATTGGCTGAACTGTACACGGCTGTAGAAACACCTCGATGAACTGATCTCGAGCCTATGCACTCTTCCCAAGGGCATGAGGAAGGGCTGCACACCTGAGGCTGAGAAAAGGAGATGGTGGACTGTTCTAAGCTATGTTAGAATGCTGTAAATGCTTATGAATGCTGTGCTACCTTCTCGAGTTTCGAACCAAGATCGATCACGAGGGGATCCTTGGGGATTTGACAGTGGTATCAGAGCATACCTCGTGAACGAGCAAGTCGGTCGGTAGAGAAGAAGAGGTCGAAGAACGGTATGTGTTAAAAAGCTTGCTGTTTTTTCTGTGCATACTGCAGATTTCAGAATAGTATGTGTTTTCCTTCATCAAAGAAACCCATGTTGATGGGGGGGATGGTAGTTAAGTAGGGTTGATTGCTTTGCAAAGAAGAGGCATGTTTTGTTATGCAGTCGCATATACTGTCGTGAGAGAAAAACAGAAAAAAGCATGTTTGCTTTTCGTTGCTTTTTGGCGCACGAGAGAGAGAGAGAGCGAGAGAAGTGCTGGATCGCATACTCGCTGGCGAGTGGGTTTGCTGGCCGAGTTTTGTTGACGTGGCAGGCGGACAGGTACGTTGTAGGCAGGCAGGTACGTTGCAGGCGGCCTAGGCCTGCAGGCAGCCAGGTGGCTTGCGCAGCCACCCCAGGCCGGCCAGGCTTGTGTAGCCAGGCGGCCAGGCAGCACTTACGCCAGGCTAGGCCAGGCTTGCGTAGCCAGCCTAGGCCCAATACGGCCGGCGCCCAGGCCCACGTGGCCTCCTGACCAGGCCTATGAGGTGATGACGCAGGTGACGACAGCACCTCCAGCAACGTCAGCAGTCAGCGATGGCAGCCAGCACGCCGACGGGCGAATCCAGGGGGAAAGAAAAAAAAAACTAGGAAAGCTTATGTTTTTTTAAGCTTTCGTTTTTTTTTTTGGAGTTTAATTTTTTTTTAAAGTTTTAAAAGATCCCTCCTCCAAGGTTTCCAAAGTGTTTATTTTTTTTTAAAGACCTTAGAATATATATATTTATATATATATATATATATATTTATTCAAGAAAAAAAAACACAAAAGCAAAGGCAAAAGCCAAAGTTAGCTTTTGGGGGCTTTCAGTTTTTTTGGGAAACCTTTATAAACCCCCTCAAGTGGGCTTCTTGCCACACATCTCTCAAGTTCTCAAGTTTTCAAGTTTTCAAGCTCTCAAGTTTCCGTGCACTTTTGTTGTGCAAAGATCGATCGAATTTTCTCTCCACGTACCCTCTTCACGATGTCGATCCAAGAATCGGAGTTGGAGCCCCTTGTGGAACGTGAAGGCTTGCCGGCTACGGAAGGTACCGATGCCGATCTTTTTGACGATTTTCTGTCAAAATCAGATTTCCAAGAGTTCAAAGTAGCTCTTGAAGCTTCTTCGACGGAACGTCAGGCACAAACTGCAGCCCAGATGCAGGCTTTGCAGAACTCCATTGCTCTCTTGACCACTATCCCCTCTACTTTCTCGGGAATGGATACCTTGGCTTTTGCTTTAGGTCCCATCATTACTCCGGAACCTTGGGGGCGAGCAAAAGCAGCGAACCAAGGAGATCGTGGACACGTGGCTATATAAGTGGCAAGTTCACTTTCAGTTTCATCCATATGATGATGGAAAGAAGATCCAGTTAGCAGCAGGTTTCTTGTCCGGCAAAGCTTTGCTTTGGTGGAAGGAACTTAACCCTAGGCCAACGACTTGGGCACAATTTGAAGACGTTTTCAAGAAAGAATTCCTCAAGAAAGAGGATGATTACGATGTTGTTGTCCGGTTTTCAGCTTTGACCATGACCTCGCAGCACCTCACTTATGAGGTCTACCTCCAGAAGTTTCGTGACTTGCAGATGAAAGCTACAAAGATGGATCCCACTACTCTTTTGGAGTTTTTCGTAGCTGGTTTATCAGACTCGTACCGATTACAGGTTAAAAATAACAAATGTAAAACATTGGACGAGGCCATTCATTCAGCTCGTATCTACGATGATACAATGGTCTCTTCCAAGTCGAAATCCGTTACCGAGCAGGGGAACAAGAATAAAAGAAAGTTCTCCGCACCTATGGCTAACACGACAGAAGGAAAGTCTTCGGACCAACCTTCGAAGAATTCAAGTTCGACACCAACGAAGAAGAAACGACTCCTTAGGGCTTTGAAGCTCAAGAAGGAAGGACGTTGTTTTATCTGCGAAGAAAAAAGACACATGCGTAAAGAGTGCCCGAAGCAAAAGGGTACCAAGTCAAACGCAGGACCCAAGCCAAAGGCAGCTAACCAGTTGTCTTTGACAGGTAAGTCAATTACTGTACTTTCTCGTCCTAGTACTTGTTCTGATTGTCTGTTCAATTCTAAGGTATTTGGCTTGCATGATCTTCTCCGAGTTTATGGAGAAGTGAATGGCCATAAGATTCACATTCTTTAAGACCTTGGCAGTTCGCATAATTTTGTTAACTACAAACTTGTGCAAAAATTGAGTCTTGATACGACTCTCAGCAACCATACCTATGAGGTACGTCTACATGCGGGAAGACAAGTTTGGGATCGCAAGGTGGAGATGCTTCCAATCCAGATTCAGGACTACAAAGACACTCTGGAATGCTATGTCATGCATCTTGAAAATGTAGACTTGTTATTAGGAATTGAGTGGTTTAAGACTCTTGACGTCCAGATAGATTGGTCTAGTCATATTTTTTCTTTTCAGCATAGGGACACCAAGTATAGTATTTTAGGTGATTGTATTCATCCCTCTCAGGGACCTCTTGTAAATACAATTGATTTTGGAAATATAATGAATTTTTCTTTGTATACTGCTTTCCATTGTGTATTGATTTTACTTTCTTCTTTTCTCATCCCTTCCTTGGATGTAAATGAATTAAGTGTGTTTGAAAGCAAAGAATTACAGAAGATACTTGATTCATTTCAAGATGTATTTCCTAAGGAACTACCATCGGGTTTACCACCTGAACGGGCAGTAGATCATCGTATTGACTTGATCCCTGGTGCTCATCCTGTTAGTATTCCACCTTATAGGATGAGCCAAGCTGAGGAAGATGAAAGTTCATCCTGTATTTCATGTCAGTAGACTTAAGGAAGTACTGGGTGGAGCAGATCAGTTAGTTACTCCTCAAGAAATTATAATGTCGAGGACATGACATTTGTTCCGCACGAACCTGAAAAGATTCTTGGATTTCGTGAACGAAGATTGCGTAACACGCTTATCACGGAATACAAGATCAAGTGGAAGGATCGTGTTGAGGAGGACTCTACATGGGAGACAATGACTACTCTTCAGAGAGATTACCCTGGTTTTTTAGTGAGCTCAGGAGTGAGCTCTTAGGAAGGGGAGTATGTCATGTGCAGTGTGTATCTACCGTGTGCTATACGCATGCAAGACTAGTTTCGAGGCTTGGGGAAGCTTGGAACTAGGCAGGTTGATTGACGAGCTAAGTTAGGGATAAACTAACGGGCGGACACCCAAGTATGGACGGGCGGGCTCCCAAGTGTGGACGCTCGATGACTGGCCAAGAGCCTATAAAAGGGTGGCTAAGATTAGTTATTGTATTATAGAGAGTCTCGCGAGTTTGTGAGAGCTCTATGGTCTTGGAGCCTGGATCTAGTGTAGACGTGCACTTGCTTTACGCAACCGAGGCCGGCAGCAGTCTCGAGGTCCGCGAGGGCAGCTTCGTGGCAGTATGGGACGTCGCGAGGAGGAGATTGGTCGGTACGTCATCCTAGTTAGCTCAGCTCGTGGCTCGGTGGGGACAGCCAAGACTGTGGGCTTGCCCACGGCTGTCATGGTTGGGAGGTGAGTCAGGCTTGCACCCCCTTTGTTGTTTGTTGTTCGTTTGTTTGCAGGATTCGAGTTTCGAACCAAGATCGATCACGAGGGGATCCTTGGGGATTTGACACGACGCCCCTTCTACTGGACACCTTGGGGTACACAGGACATTATCGTTAGTGAAACACACTTTTTATTGGCCGAAGATGAAAGGGTATGTAGAAGATTATGTTCTCAAGTGTCAAGTTTGTCAAGCAAATAAAGCTGAACGCTTTAGACAGGCTGGGCTGTTGCATCCTTTGCAAATGCGAGGTAATAGATGGGAAAGTATTTCCATGGATTTTATTACCGGATTGTCAAGAACACATCAAGGCGACGATTCTATTTGGGTTGTGGTAGATCGCTTGACAAAAATGGCTAGATTTTTAGATGTTCATTACAGCTACGCAATTAGCAAGACAATTGATCGAGCAATTGTTTAGACTGTACGGGTTACCAGAGGACATAGTCAGTGATAGGGACTCTAAGTTTACCATGGATTTTTGGAAACTTGTTTTTGAGAAGTTGGGAACAACTTTGAATTTTAGTTCCTCAGATCATCCTCAATCTGATGGCCAGACTGAAAGAGTGAATCAAATTTTGGAGAATATGCTTCGAACATATGTATCCAAAAGAAAGAGTTCATGGGAGGATTATCTTGCTATGTTAGAATTTGCATATAATAGTACTAAGTATACGAGTACAGGTTTCAGTCCTTTCATGCTTATGTATGGTTTTCAACCTAGATCACCTGTTACAGTGGGGTTCTCAAGACTTCAGCATGATGCAGCATGTCATTTTTTGCAAGATATGCAAGAAATGTTACAAGTTGCGAAAGAAACTATTAGAAGTGCTCAAGATAGACAGATTTTAGTCTAATAGACATCGTTCACCTAGAGAGTTCTCTGAAGGAACTATGGTGTATTTGCGAGTTTCGAAAGATTCTGAGACTTTACGGACAGGTTGATCTCCGAAATTATTCCCTAGATACTGTGGACCATTTCGTATTACACGACAGATTGGTTCAGTTGCATATGAATTGGATTTGCCTTCTCATGTGAAAGTTCATCTTGTATTTCATGTCAGTAGACTTAAGGAAGTACTGGGTGGAACTGAGTAGTTAGTTACTCTTCAAGAAACCATAGATGTCGAGGACATGACATTTGTTTCACACGAACCTGAAAAGATTCTTGGATTTCGTAAAAGAAGATTGCGTAATACGCTTATCACGGAATACAAGATCAAGTGAGAGGATCGTGTTGAGAAGGACGCTACATGGGAGACCCATTGACTACTCTTCAAAGAGGTTACCTTGGCTTTTTAGTGAGCTCAGGAGTGAGCTCTTAGAGGAAGGGGAGTATGTCATGTGCACAGTGTGTATCTACCGTGTGCTACACGCACACAAGACTAGCTTCGAGGTTTGGGGAAGCTTGGAGCTAGGCAGGCTGATTGGCGAGCTGAGTTAGGGATAGACTAACGGGCGGGCATCCAAGTGTGACGCCCGATGACCGGCCAAGAGCCTATAAAAGGGTGGCCAAGGTTAGTCATTAGTATATAGAGTCTTGTGAGAGCTCTATGGTCAGAAGCCTGGATCTAGTGCAGACGTGCACCTGCTTTATGCAGCCGAGGTCAGCAACAGTCTCGAGGTCCGCGAGGGTAGCTTTGTGGCTGTATGGGATGTCATGAGGTAGAGATTGGTCGGTACGTCCATCTAGTTAGCTCAGCTCGTGGCTTGGTGGGGACAACCAAGACTTGTGGGCTTGTCTGTCATGTGCACAGTGTGTATCTACCGTGTGCTACACGCATGCAAGACTAGTTTCGAGGCTTGGGGAAGCTTGGAACTAGGTAGGTTGATTGACGAGCTGAGTTACCCAAGTATGGACGGGCGGGCGACCAAGTGTGGACGCCTGATGACCGGCCAAGAGCCTATAAAAGGGTGGCCAAGATTAGTTATTGGATATAGAGATTCTCGCGAGTTTATGAGAGCTCTATGGTCTTGGAGTCTGGATCTAGTGCAGACGTGCACCTGCTTTACGCAGCCGAGGCCGGCAAGAATCTCAAGGTCCGCAAGGGCAGCTTCGTGGCGGTATGGGACGTCGCGAGGAGGAGATTGGTCGGTACGTCAACCTAGTTAGCTCAGCTCGTGGCTCGGCGGGGATAGCCAAGACTGTGGGCTTGCCCACGGCTGTCTCTCATGGTTGGGAGGTGAGTCAGGCCTGCATCTCCCTTGCTTGTTTTTGTTTGTTTGTTCGTTTCGAGTCCGAACCAAGATCGATCACGAGAGGATCCGTGGGGATTTGACAGGTAAGTCAATTATTGTACTTTCTCGTCCTAGTACTTGTTCTGATAGTCTGTTCAATTCTAAGGTATTTGGCATGCATGATCTTCTCCGAGTTCATGGAGAAGTGAATGGCCATAAGATTCACATTCTTTTAGACCCTGGCAGTTCGCATAACTTTGTTAACTACAAACTTGTGCAGAAATTGAGTCTTGATACGACACTCAGCGACCATACCTATGAGGTACGTCTACCTGCGGGAAGGCAAGTTTGGGATCGCAAGGTGGAGATGCTTCCAATCCACATTCAGGACTACAAAGATACTCTGGAATGCTATGTTATGCTTCTGGAAAATGTAGACTTGTTATTAGGGATTGAGTGGTTTAAGACTCTTGAAGTCCAGATAGATTGGTCTAGTCATATTTTTTCTTTTCAACATAGGGACACCAAGTATAGTATTTTAGGTGATTGTATTCATCCCTCTTCCATTGTGTCTTGATTCCATTTTCTTCTTTTCTTATCCCTTCCATGGATGTAAATGAATTGAGTGTGTTTGAAAGCAAAGAATTATAGAAGATACTTGATTCGTTTCAAGATGTATTTCCTAAGGAACTGCCATCGGGTTTACCACCTGAACGGGCACTAGATCATTGTATTGACTTGATCCCTGGTGCTCATCCTGTCAGTATTCCACCTTACAGGATGAGCCAAGCTTAGGAAGATGAGCTGGTGTAACTTGGTTGAACACAATGTTAATCAATACACCTAAATACACTAAGATTTGAAGGACACTTGCTCAAATACAAGAAGTAAATTGCTGAATTGACAAGAGGCACACAATGAGCCGGAACGGTCGACCCCTTCCTTGAGTAAATTGTATTACTATTGGAGAAATTCAATACATAGCTTCACGGGCATTCATTGCCAAATCCTCCATGCCAATGCATATGAAATTCAGCATTTAGAAAACAATGGTATGTCGATGTAGATCACCAAGGAGCTGCCTTGATGCCCGGCCCGACTTCAGTGCCCATATTCTCTACCATTGGCTCTATGTTCTACCAAGCAAGGTAGCAACATCTTCAAGAGCACATAGGACAAGAGAAATACTACACAGGGCGGCTAAACAAGGAGTCCTGTCCTTCTACTGAGTAAGTAATGACAACACATTGTCCAATTAGCTTACCAGTCTTCATAGAAGTTGTTGCAAGCGGAAGCCTTCGCGTTGGAAGCTTTAGAAGTGTTGATATCTTCGATTTGCCGCAATCCTTCGCGACAAAAGTCTTCAAGAGGATGAAGGGAATCCTGTGAAAGCTTCCCCTATGGTTCAACTTGAGAAAGGAAGGCTAAAATTAGGGTTTTCAGCAAAAAGACCAGAAATTACAGCAAAAATGAGAGCTGTTTTGCTGAATTTCAGTCATTGGGAGTGAGTAGGAGAGTGATTAGCACTTGGAAACACTCTTGGAAGCTTGGAAAACACCCTAGCAAGTTGGGTATGGCTATGGAGAGCTTGGAAATGGAGAAATGGTGGAAAAACAGAGTTTTCAGCCTCCAAAAATCCTCATGAAGAGAAAACACGAATTTCTCTTAATAAGTAAGTGAATTGGGGTCCAATCAGGTGAAGGGACATGGGGAGATACCCATTTATGAGTAAAAGGGAGGATCAGGTCCTGGACATTGAGTCTTGTCCGCATTGGGACTTCAGTGAGTGTGAACTTGAAAGCGGTCATAATTTATAAGTGACTTTTGGACGCCCAAACTTTAATGAAATGGGAACGCACTCACTTATAATTATTGGCTAAGTCCTAAGGGCTTTTTGAGCCTAGATTGGGTAATACTTACCACGTGTTCACATGCCACACAACCATGTCAGCAGACAGTTTCACACGCACGGTTCACGGGCGGGCGTCCCCTAGCCCGGAACTACACATAGGTCATGCAGGCATGAAAACAGCATGCAATTTCATTTGCAGGCAAGCACATAAAGATGCTATGCAATGCAGCATTGGCATGAGCAATTTCCGTTCATGAAACCATATAAGACCAGGCGTTTCCAGGCAAGTATATGCGATATTAGACCCAGTGGAAAGCCAATCCTCCAGGCGTTTCCGGGCATGTACGCAAAGGCACAAGTCCCAGCAGTGGAAAGCCAAGTCCTCCAGGCGTTTCCGGGCATGTACACAAAGGCACAAGTCCCAGCGGAAAGCCAAGTCCTCCAGATATTCCGAGCATGATAACATCAAGTCCCAGCGGAATATCATATCCAACTATACAGCATGACACGTGTCAATCGCATGCATAGGCACATTCCATAAGCCATGGACACCAATTCAATATGTACATAGTGTGAAAGCAAGAGTGAACCATTCGGGTGGCCAAATGGTGACATTTCTCCAATGTTACTTGGTTGAACACAATGCTAATCAATACACTTAAATACACTAAGATTTGAAGGACACTTGCTCAAATACAAGAAGTAAATTGTTGAATTGACAAGAGGCACACAATGAGCCGGAACGATCAATACTGGACCATGAGTAGTTGCATCTTTCAATTTGAGGAATGCATCTCTCTCTACATTAGTCCATTTGAACACGGCCTTCTTCTTTGTCAAATCATGCAAAGGAGAAGCAATCCATGCAAAGTGCCGAATGAACCTGCGGTAGTAAGAGCATTACCCAAGAAAACTACGGATTTCATGCACCGAACTCAATTCGGGCCAATTCCGAATTGCATCAATCTTTGCAGGATCCATCCGCACTTCATCTTTGGACACAATATGCCCAAGATAATGTATCTTTGACAAGAAGAACTCACTCTTCTTTGCATTTATGAAGAGTTTATGCTTATGGAGCTCTTCAAAAACAATAGCCAAATGAGCTTTATGCTCTTCTTCGGTCTTCGAGAAGACTAGGATGTCATCAAAGAAGACACCTGTAATTTTCCTGTACCCACGGAATATGCGATCCATCATTCTATTGAATGTAGCTGGGGCATTTGTAAGACCAAAAGGCATAACAAGATACTCATAAAGTCCAAATGCTGTCCTGAAAGCAGTTTTGTGTACATCCTCAGGCACTACATGCACTTGATGATATCCACTCTTGAGATCAATTCGGCTAAAGCATGCCGATACATCCAACTTGTCAAGGATGTCGTCTATGCGTGGAATCGGAAACCGATTCTTGATGGTAAGCTTATTCAAAGCTCTATAATCCACACACATACGAAAGGATCCATCCTTTTTTTGAACTAAGAGGACGGGTGAACAATATGGGGAAGAGCTTGGCTGAACCAAACCCTTCTCAAGAAGCTCATTTACTTGCTTCATGATCTCCTCTTTTTAGGATGCACTTACATGATAGGCTGGCCTATTAGGTGGTGAGCTACCCGGCACAAGATCAATGCGATGATCTTCCGGTCGTACAGGTGGTAACTCATTTGGTAACTCATCAGCAAAACAATCATTGTGCTCTTGCAAAAATTTCAGCCTATCATTACAAAGAGTGTTTACATGTACATCATTTTCCTCAACAGGATCTCGTACAAAAATCAAGTACGCAAAAATACTCTTTTTCATTACTTTCTTAATTTGTACATGAGATACAAGGGGAATGGTATCACCCTCTTCACCAGCATCAATTACATGTTCTCGGCCTTTATGCATGAAGGTGATCCTGTTAGTCTTGTAAGTCTTGCACGGATCAATACGTGTATGCCAAGGCTTTCCAAGCAATACATCACAGCCATTCAAAGGCGCTACAAGAAAATCCTCATGATCCACATAGCCTTGAATGTGTATGCGCAACTTGCCAAAAATAGGCATGACCTGTACTTCTCTACCAACAAAGGCAGCCCCTGCTTCAATTTGAGGACCCATGTCCTCCACTTCAATACCCAAAGCAGCTGCCATCTGAGTGGATATGAAATTTTCAGATGCACAATCATCAAACATAAACAAAGCGGGCTGATTCTTGAGTTGTCCCCAAGCTTTGCATACAACCCTATCTTTGCTATCATGTGAAGTGTTGCCCGAACCATATGCACATTAGGCTTCGGTACATTAGCATTTTCAGCTTTGTTCTTCTTATTTGGGCATGCTCTTGCCATGTGCTCAGTGCTGCCACAAGTAAAGCATTTGCCTTCACGCATATATTGCTCCTTCTTCTCAGCACTAAGACCAAAGTTTGCCGGCTTATAAGGGCGCTTTTTAGCAAACTTATTTTCAGCTTTTGGACCTGATTTGGCTTGGTTTTGGTCCCTTTTAGGTGGCTGTCCATCATTTTGCAGGTTTTGGACAGCCCTCTCTTTGCCTTGAAATGAGGGTTTAGCCTTATTGGATCGACTTAATTTGAGTTCCAATTGCTCGGTGGCGGTGGCGGCTGCGATTAATTGGTGTAAGGTATGACCAGGATACATTTGTAATCCCGCTTTGTACACGGGTTGCAATCCCGATTGAAACCTTCTCTTCCTTTCGGCCTCGGTGACATGCATAAATGGAGACACCTCCAAGAGCACTTTCCAAAACTTTTGTACATATGCATTTACCGATTCTCCCTCATTTTGCTTTACCCAATCCCACTTCATTGTTATCTCATTCAATGCATTGGGAGGCAAGAATTGAGCATAGAACCTCTCCTTGAACTCTTCCCATGATCTAAGAGGATTCGGTGAGAGCTTCTCCGTGAGCCACCAATGGGCAGCAGTGCCTTTTATGAACATGCTTACATGCCGGATCATGGATTTCTGAGTGAAATCCTCATCACTGAAAGCAATATCAAACTGGGCAATAAAAGCAAGTGCGTTTGATGCATCATATTCCCCATGATATGTGTCAAACTTAACAGATTTGTCTCTGGCTTTGAAGTCACGAGACTTTGATGCATGTGTGTGCATCTCAACATGTTTTAACTTTTTCCCCATGTTTGTCCATTGGGACAGCCCCTGTGACTGGCATCATTTTTGGAGGAAAAGGTGATGCATAAGGCATAGATACATGTGCCCTGTAAGCATGAGGCATGGCTGGCCCCTCAACATGCATTGATACATTTTCAACCATAACTTCTCCCTCACGAGCACACTCGAAGGCATGAGTGGCATGAGAGATACGTGGAATACCTGCACCAACAGAAAATTGCAGCCCATGTTGCATGTGTTGTGCATGTACATTTTCAGCCGGCAATGGCATTTGACATACATTTTGACCTGTGCCATAAACATTGTATCCTTCACGGGCTACATGAGGTATTCTTGCATGGCGTGAAGTCAGTGATTGTTCCTCTCCCATAGCATGGAGATTTATCCTCTTAGACATAAGTTCTTGTTCGGGCACCAGTGGGGATTCCAAGACATGTGGGATGGTTGCCTTTTCTGCATAGGCATCCTCGGTACAAGCCAAGTATGCACGTGCTGCATCCCTCGGTTGCATGTGCAACTCTTGAGCAATCATTGCCATTGCATGATCCATATAAGATTCAGCTTTCTTGGCCTTCAAACGATCATGTACTAATGGATCCTCGCGGCGATAGAGATTCAATTCTTCTTGTTGTGCATGGAGAAGAGCCTGCATACGAGTAAGTTCAGCCTTCAAGACTATCGACTCTTCTTCTTGCATCTTCTCTTTGCCACGGGACGGCTGTCCCACATATTCATGTTCCCTATTGTGCACCACATGAGTTTGCTCATCCTGTAAAGCATTGGAGGCATGCATTTCATTGTCCCTGCCTCTTGTATTAGCATCTCCAACATTCATTGTATGGCTGTCCATAATGTTCTAAGTGTAGACATAGCTAGTGTTCACGGTGATCGTCTCTCACGATAGAAGTGAAAGAGAACTGTATGCTCTGATACCAATGTAACTTGGTTGAACACAATGCTAATCAATACACTTAAATACACTAAGATTTGAAGGACACTTGCTCAAATACAAGAAGTAAATTGCTGAATTGACAAGAGACACACAATGAGCTGGAACGGCCGACCCCTCCCTTGAGTAAATTGTATTACTATTGAAGAAATTCAATACATAGCTTCACGGGCATCCATTGCCAAATCCTCCATGCCAATGCATATGAAATTCAGCATTTAGAAAACAATGGTATGTCGATGTAGATCACCAAGGAGCTGCCTTGATGCCCGGCGCGACTTCAGTGCCCATATTCTCTACCATTGGCTCTATGTTCTACCAAGCAAGGTAGCAACATCTTCAAGAGCACATAGGACAAGAGAAATACTACACAGGGCGGCTAAACAAGGAGTCCTGTCCTTCTACTGAGTAAGTAATGACAACACATTGTCCAATTAGCTTACCAGTCTTCATAGAAGTTGTTGCAAGCGGAAGCCTTCGCGTTGGAAGCTTTAGAAGTGTTGATATCTTCGATTTGCCGCAATCCTTCGCGACAAAAGTCTTCAAGAGGATGAAGGGAACCCTAGGAAAGCTTCCCCTATGGTTCAACTTGAGAAAGGAAGGCTGAAATTAGGGTTTTCAGCAAAAAGACCAAAAATTACAGCAAAAAGACCAAAAATTACAGCAAAAATGAGAGCTGTTTTGCTGAATTTCAGTCATTGGGAGTGAGTAGGAGAGTGATTAGCACTTGGAAACACTCTTGGAAGCTTGGAAAACACCCTAGCAAGTTGGGTATGGCTATGGAGAGCTTGGAAATGGAGAAATGGTGGAAAAACAGAGTTTTCAGCCTCCAAAAATCCTCATGAAGAGAAAACACGAATTTCTCTTAATAAGTAAGTGAATTGGGGTCCAATCAGGTGAAGGGACATGGGGAGATGTCCATTTATGAGTAAAAGGGAGGATCAGGTCCTGGACATTGAGTCTTGTCCGCCTCGGGACTTCAGTGAGTGTGAACTTGGAAGCGGTCATAATTTATAAGTGACTTTTGGGCGCCCAAACTTTAATGAAATGGGAACGCACTCACTTATAATTATTGACTAAGTCCTAAGGGCTATTTGAGCCTAGATTGGGTAATACTTACCACGTGTTCACATGCCACACAACCATGTCAGCAGACAGTTTCACACGCACGGTTCACGGGCGGGCGTCCCCTAGCCCGGAACTACACATAGGTCATGCAGGCATGAAAACAGCATGTAATTTCATTTGTAGGCAAGCACATAAAGATGCTATGCAATGCAGCATTGGCATGAGCAATTTCTGTTCATGAAACCATATAAGACCAGGCGTTTCCAGGCAAGTATATGCGATACCAGACCCAGTGGAAAGCCAATCCTCTAGGCGTTTCCGGGCATGTACACAAAGGCACAAGTCCCAGCGGAAAGCCAAGTCCTCCAGGCGTTTCCGGGCATGTACACAAAGGCACAAGTCCCAGCGGAAAGCCAAGTTCTCCAGATATTCCGGGCATGATAACATCAAGTCCCAGCGGAATATCATATCCAACTATACAGCATGACACGTGTCAATCGCATGCATAGGCACATTCCATAAGCCATGGACACCAATCCAATATGTACATAGTGTGAAAGCAAGACTGAACCATTCGGGTGGCCAAATGGTGACAGTTGGCTAAACAACTCGAAGATTATTTAAGGATGGGCCAGATCCTTCCAAGTAAATCACCTTGGGGTGCACCTGTGTTGCTTAGGAGAAAGAAGGACAATACCTGGAGAATGTGTATAGATTACAAGAGATTGAACAAGCTGACCATTAAGAACTGTTATCCTCTCCCTAGATCAGATGACCTGATTGACCGGTTAGCAGGAGCGAAATATTTCACGAAGATAGATTTACGTACTGGCTATTACCAGATACGTATTCATGAAAGACATGTCGAAAGAACCGCCTTTCGGACTAGGTATGGCCATTACGAGTTTCTCGTATTAACTTTTGGGTTAACCAATGCCCCAGCTACTTTCCAGCAAATGATGAACGATCTTTTTCGTGAACATTTGGAAAAATTTGTGGTGGTGTTCTTGGATGATATTTTGATATATAGTCGTACTCTTGAGGATCATGTCAGACACCTCACGATTGTCTTATCTATTTTAAGACAGAATCGACTATATGCTAAGTAAGTGTGAGTTCTTTATGACCGACATCATTTACTTGGGACACAAGATCACTAGAGATGGATTGAGCATTGACTATGACCGAGTTCAGAAGGTTTTGGACTGGCCTATACCGCGAACAGTGAAACAACTTCGTTCTTTTCTCGGTTTTGTTGTTTTTCTTCGGCAATCTGTGCGGGAGTACTCTCAGCTCACACTACCGATGACCGACTTATTGAAAGGTCGTGGACGTAAGTCCAATCAGCCTATCACTTGGAATAACGATTTGGATATGGCCTTCAGACTTTTGAAAGATAAAGTCAAGGAAGCACCTATCTTAGCATTACCTGATCCCAGTCGGCCTTATGTTCTTGAAACTGATGCCAGTGACTTTGCTATCGGGGTTGCTTTATTTCAAGATGGTAGACCGGTTGCTTTTGAAAGTAAAAAGCTAGACGACACTCAATCTCGTTGGCCAACCCTTGAGAAGGAGCTTTATGCTGTGATTCATGCTCTCAAGGTTTGGAGACATTATTTATATGGCTCTAAGTTTGTGGTATTGACTGATCATCAGTCAATCAAGTATGTGTGTGATGCGGATGATTTGAGAGACAAGAAAGCTCGTTGGGCAGAGTTAATGCAAGATTTTGATTTTGAGATCCGTTATCAGAAAGGGTCCATGAATAATATTGCAGATGCGCTTAGTCGGATTAGAGCGGTGAATACTTTGTCGTTCACCGAGATTTCTACTGACTTATTTCAGTCATTGAGAGGGCTTTGCAGGACTGATAGTTATTTTGGTCCATTTTGAAAGAAGATCCAGGATGGGAGCTCATTGATTGACCAAGACTCGATGACTGAGCTGTCTACTATTCAGGCTGCAGGACGCCAGTGGATGATTCGGAATGGTTTACTGTTCTGTAATGGCAAAATTTGTGTACCACAGATCCCGGACATTAGGTCCAAGATTCTGAAGGAGTGTCACGACGCCCCTTCTGCTGGACACCCTGGGGTACACAGGACACTATCATTAGTGAAACACACTTTTTATTGGCCAAAGATGGAAGGGTATGTAGAAGATTATGTTCTCAAGTGTCAAATTTGTCAGGCAAATAAAGCTGAACGCTTTAGACAGGCTGGGTTGTTGCATCCTTTGCAAATCCCAGGTAATAAATGGGATTATTACCGGTTTGCTAAGAACACGTCAAGGCCACGATTCTATTTGGGTTGTGGTAGATCGCTTGACAAAAATGGCTAGATTTTTATCGAACCGGAAGACTATTACAGCTACGCAATTAGCTCGGCAGTTTATCGAGCAATTGTTTAGACTGTACGGGTTACCGCAGGACATAGTCAGTGATAGGGACTCTAAGTTTACGAGTGATTTTTGGAAACTTGTTTTTGAGAAGTTGGAAACAACTTTGAATTTGAGTTCCTCTGATCATCCTCACTCTGATGGCCAGACTGAAAGAGTGAATCAGATTTTGGAGGATATGCTTCGAGCATATGTATCCAAAAGACAGAGTTCTTGGGAAGATTATCTTCCTATATTAGAATTTGCATATAACAGTACTAAGCATACGAGTACAGGGTTTAGTCCTTTCATGCTTATGTATGGTTTTCAACCTAGATCACCTGTTACAGTAGGATTCTCAGGACTTCAGCATGATGCAGCACGTAATTTTTTGCAAGATATGCAAGAAATGTTACAAGTTGCAAAGGAATCTATTAGAAGTGCTCAAGACCGAGACAAGTTTTATTCTAATAGACATCGTTCACCGAGAGAGTTCTCTGAAGGAACGATGGTGTATTTGCGAGTTCCGAAAGATTCCGAGACTTTACGGAGAGGTAGATCTCCGAAATTATCCCCTAGATACTGTGGACCATTTCGTGTTACACGACGGATTGGTTCAGTTGCATATGAATTGGATTTGCCTTCTCATGTGAAAGTTCATCTTGTATTTCATGTCAGTAGACTTAAGGAAGTACTGGGTGGAGCAGATCAGTTAGTGACTCCTCAAGAAATTATAAATGTCGAGGACATGACATTTGTTCCGCACGAACCTGAAAAGATTCTTGGATTTCGTGAACGAAGATTGCGTAACACGCTTATCACGGAATACAAGATCAAGTGGAAGGATCGTGTTGAGGAGGACGCTACATGGGAGACATTGACTACTCTTCAGAGAGATTACCCTGGCTTTTTAGTGAGCTCAGGAGTGAGCTCTTAGAGGAAGGGGAGTATGTCATGTGCACAGTGTGTATCTACCGTGTACTATACGCATGCAAGACTAGTTTCGAGGCTTGGGGAAGCTTGGAACTAGGCAGGCTGATTGACGAGCTGAGTTAGGGAAATACTAACAGGCGGGCACCCAAGTATGGACGGGCGGCAAGAATCTCGAGGCGGAGATTGGTCGGTACGTCAACCTAGTTAGCTCAGCTCGTGGCTCGGTGGGGACAGCCAAGACTGTGGGCTTGCCCACGGCTGTCATGGTTGGGAGGTGAGTCAGGCCTGCACCCCCCTTGCTTGTTTTTGTTTGTTTGTTCGATTGTTTGCAGGATTCGAGTCCGAACCAAGATCGAGTCCAAACCAAGATCGATCACGAGGGGATCCGTGGGGATTTGACATTGCCCACGGCTGTCAAGATTGGGAGGTGAGTCAGGCCTGCACTCCCTTCATGTTTGTTTGGTTTGTTTGCAGGTTTGGAGTCTTGTACCAGGAGCGTTCTACGAGGTGATCCTATGGGGATTTGACAAGTCCCCAGCTATATTATTGAGCTTTTAGTTGTTTTAAGCCTCTAGTTAGCTTTCAATTGATCCAAGGCCAACCTAGACCTCATCCTTGCTAGCCCCTAGCTTTGTGGGTGAGTCCTAACCCTTCTCTAGGTTAGCTTTTTAAACCTAACCCTTGGCTTAGCTGGCTTTGGGTTAGTATATCCCTTTAATCCTATGTTCTTGACTCGTGATTAATACTTGCCTGTCAAGTTTGGGGCTTTGGAACTTCTTAGACTGCAAAACTTTTTGTCATGCCTTTTCCACTAAGTCTCCTTTGTCCCTTCATAGATTAGGACTCGCAATAGGGGCTGATTTGTGAGGTAAACCTTAACTCTAATTTGCAGCCTAGTATGGTGCATGCATCAAATCTATTGATGACAACAACTCTTGAAATATGTCTTGGAAAAAAAGTTGGCACTGTCCAATTAAAAATTTAGGAACTTAACTTGATGCAAAGCTTTGTAACCATATACCATCATGCTGCATCCTGCTGTAGAAACTGACTTGGGGCAATAAAAGAAGAGTGGCTAGGTAGTAGGCTGAATATAACTATAGTGCAATTTCTCCAAGTGCCTGTGTAAGTTCTCCATCATCTTGTTCATGTTGTAAGGAAACTTTGATAGGAGCGGAACATGTCATCAAAGTCAACGTTGTGGTTTTCTCGTCAGCATGGTGGCAGCTTAGAGGGCACATTGTGAAAAAGATGTCTGCAAATCTCTCATACACAGGGTCATATGTTGATATCACATGTATATGTTCTAGTGATAGTTGTTTTTCATTAATCTCTCATACACAGGGTCATATGTTGATATCACATGTATATGTTCTAGTGATAGTTGTTTTTCATTTTCTTTCAGTTACTTTTTCCATGGCTTAGAAAACCCATGGTATCATTGTATCACTCATGGTCTCAGTGACCCTCGGTCATTGGTGTCTTTTGTAGACGTTAATATTACTTTCTTTCTATTCTTTCTCAAAGAGTTGTGCCTTTGGTCTCATTCAAACTTGAAGTCTGACGTGGCTTGGTGGGTGCTTACTGTGTGAAAATGGCATTTTTCCCAGCCCTAAAAAGGGGATTTTACTAGATTTATTTGGTTATTATTGGTTTTTTAGGTCTTGTGCTGCTGGCCGACAGCCCCTTTACTGGGCTGACCAGCAGCCCACCTCATATACACATGGCTTCATCAGTCATCATTCACTGCATCATCGACTACATCTGCTGCTGCTGTTGCTGCTGGCGCCTGCCCTACATCAGATTTTCATCATCGCCTTTCAGCTCCAGCGTTTCGTTGGGACAGCAGCCCACTCTCTGCTACAGTACATCGTTGGGACAGCAGCCCTCTCTGCTACAGCACATCAGCGTTTTTCATCAGCTCACATCTTGGGACAGCAGCCCACTCTCTGCTCCAGCACTTCAGTGTTTTCTTCTACAGCATATCTAGGGACAGCAGCCCACTACTTCTGCGTTTCTTTTGCAGTGTACCCATCTCTGCTCCAGCACTCCAGCGTTTTCTTCTACAGCATATCTAGGGACAGCCCACTGTCTGCTCTATCACTTCTGTGTTTCTTTTGCAGTGTACCCATCTTCACATCTGCGTTTTTCTTCTACAGTTCACCTCGGGACAGCAGCCCTCCTCTGCTCTCACACTACCTCGGGATTGCGGCCCTCTCCGCCCTCATCCACCATCATCGGGACAGCAGCCCTCTCTGCTCCTTTACCTTGACATCGGGACGGCAGCCGCCTTTGCTCACTACTTCGGGACCATCTGCTCGGGATCGCGGCCCTCTCCGCCCTCAGCACCAGCACGGGACAACAGCCCTCTCTACTTCGTCATCATCACATTGTTGGGACAGCAGCCCTCTCTGCTCACCATCTCACATCATTGGCATGGCAGCCCTCTGTGCTCCTCGCCACCACTCAGGTATTGAAGCACCCTCTTCACCAGAGCCTGCACCACTTGGGACGGCAGCCCTCTTTGCTCTTCATCACCCCTCAGGTACCATAGCACCCTTGTCACCAGAGCTTGCACCACTTCACCTTCTGCCGCTGCTCACTACCACCTCGGAGTGCCTCTGCATCCACTGACGAGAGCCTTCGACACCGACCACCTCATGGAGCGCCTTTGCCTCACATCGACGTGAGCCTTCGTCATCGATTGTGCTTCAGCTCTGACACCGTCTTTGCTTTTGCACCGGTCTTCTACTCAGAGTCTCCTCACATCAGAGGGCCTCTTGTACATGTTTTCACTCACCATCATATATACACTCACTCACCCATTTCATGTTGTGTTGATTTGCTCTGATCTCTCTTACGTGTGGTCCTTTCGTCCTTTTGCCCTCACACTTACATCATAAGCACTTGGGCAACTTGTTGTGCCAACCGTCGAAGCTGAATGGCTGACATTGTTGACACCATGGGCACACTAGAATTGCTTGAATCACGTTGAATTATTATTCCCCATGGAACACTTCTCTACAAGTGTGATACTGTCATTGGATCAAAGCATCACATCCATGGAGCATATAGTTCCATGAGTCGTGGTGTAATGGGGAATACTGTTGGCTCTTCAAAATTGATTCCGTGTCCAAACCCTCCTCCATCAAGGTCCTTCTGGGAAAAGTACATGCAAGATCATAAACATGTGTTGGAGTGATTATTGACCTGTGAGCTGTGCTTACAGGGACAAAGAGCAACACACTTCACCCTTCCATAACATCTTTGAGAGAGAAATTTCTCTTTAGTCTTCTTGGTGTCTCTCTCATACTTATCTTCAATTATCTTATATTGGTGCTACTTGGTGCTGGGGGAAGTGTTTGATGGGTTGAACCTCCTGCAATTGAGGGCAATTCAGCTCCGAGTAGATTCCATGCCTTGGCTTGTGTCCTTGAGATAGAAAGCCTTTTGTTTGGTGCTCCTTATGTGAGTGGGTCTTGTCTTCCTTTTGGCCTTTGGTGCGTGTCTAGCACAATAACGGAGGTCAATTCTACTCGTGGTCCAGTACCTTTATAATGTAGGTGCATCTTTTTCAAGCCTCTTGAACATCAACTAGATCATATTTCCGTTTGCTATAGCGAGAGCTTCATCCAAAGAGGTGGGTTTGAGCCCACCTTCATGGCATCTAAGCTTTAGCAGCAAGCAAAAGATGAAGGCCTCTTGCTGACTTCTTTTTGACTTCCTGTCTTGTATTCCTTTTTGATCTAGCTGCTTATACTCATTCTTCAACTTACACAAGTACAAGGATCAGATTCGTGATATGATCCTTCTTGTTACTCATATGGCATTATTGTCATACTAGCGTTGGTTATATTATAAGGGGACTCCTCCCTCTACTTTTGGAGATTATCCTATATTAATTTCTTATTTGTCATACTTAAAAAAGGGCTTGTATGATGGCATTTCAGTATTATGATTAATGCATTCATTGAAGGGTAATCTCGTGAAGAGCTTCTACATAGTGTAATCATTATAAGTTCAGTATTATGATTAATTCATTCACTGAAGTGTAATCATTGTAAGAGGTTCTACATAGTGCTGTCTAGCCCTCTAGGTCTCAAGCTTTATACTGATTAATTCATTCATTGAAGGGTAATCTCGCGTAATCATTATAAGAGGTTCTACATAGTGTAATCATTATAAGAGGCTTGTATGATGTCATTTCAGTATGATGATTATTTTGTGTAATCTCGTGTAATCAGTATAAGAGGCTTGTAT
Organism: Cibotium barometz; assembly: GCF_041138505.1. Classification (NCBI taxonomy): domain Eukaryota; kingdom Viridiplantae; phylum Streptophyta; class Polypodiopsida; order Cyatheales; family Cibotiaceae; genus Cibotium; species Cibotium barometz. Next base: position 47,241,965 of record NC_141048.1, on the reverse strand, counting down.
GATGACGTTTCAGTATTATGATTGAGTAATCATTATAAGAGGTTCTACAGGGTCGAGGATGTGCAACAAATTCACAATGTACTCAAATATGGAGTAAAGATAGCTCTTGAATCTTTCTCACTTGAAGCCTTAGCAAATCCACAATGTACTCAATTATGGAGTAAAGATTGTTCTTGCATCTTTCTCACTTGAAGCCTTAGCATTGTAGGTTCTCCAAATTTGAGGATCATTTGGGCTATAATCTTGAAGTTCGAATGCTTAAATTTTGATGGTGGTAGACCGTAGCTTGAGAACCAGCTTTTAAGAAGTGAAATAAATGCTCTGGGTGATGGCATATTTGAGACCTTTTGAAACAAGAAGACTAGGAGAAAGCGTGCTGAGAGTATGCAGACTCATGGTATTGAAGTTTTTGAAAAACAGGGTTCAAAAGAACAGACATTAGATACAATAACGAAATTTTTATGGTCTCCTCGATGATTTTGATGTGTTATAGCAGTAGTTTTTTTAATTTTTTTTTTGATTGTTGTTGAAAAGAATTTCTGATTTGCTTGTGCCCTAGATCAATGATCGCTATGAGTTCCCATTGGAACTTGATTTGGATAGAGAAAATGGTCGATATTTGTCCCCAGAAGCCGATCGCAGTGTTCGCAACCTGTATATGCTGCATAGGTGAAGATAACAACCCAAATCTTGCATGCATAGCTTATAACTCGTGACTGATGTTTAATTCCATAGTGGTGTGCTGTTTTGTAGTGGTTGATTGTGACTCCAGACTGACATCTACTGTTGTTATCTTCTGTGATAGTGTGCTAGTTCATAGTGGTGGTGTGCATGGTGGCCATTATTACGCTTTTATCAGACCAACACTTACAGATCAATGGTATGCAACACCGCTATTGATTTAAGTGCACGTGACTGTGATGTAATTTTTAGAACTCAAGACCAGATTTGTTAAAGCTTTTTTGTGTGCACATGATGGCTGGTTTACCATTGCCTGTTTCTTGTAGGATTAAAAAGGTTTGTGTGTGTATTCAGTCCATGAATGAGAAGCTTTTGAATTTTGGATTTGGCAGGTATAAGTTTGATGATGAGCGTGTCACGAAAGAAGAGGTAAAACGAGCTCTAGAGGAGCAATATGGTGGTGAGGAAGAGGTAAGCATGCAGAGGCTAGGCTGTGCACTGTGAGCAGTTGGTTGAAATGGCAGTGTTAGTTGTATGCTAATCTGCTGACTGCTTTTGTGTACTTACTGTCCAGCTCCCTCAAATGAACCCAGGGCTGAACAACACACCTTTTAGGTTTACAAAGTATTCAAATGCATATATGCTTGTTTACATCAGACAGTCAGACAAGGAGAAGGTTATATGCAATGTCGACGAGAAGGATATTGCTGAGCACTTACGGGTATGGATCTTTGATTCATAAGGAACCTTCTAGCTTATATGCGATTTTTTGGTTGCATACAAGAGGCAGACATAACCTTAATTTTTTCTGTACCTTATGTACGTTCTGTACATGATCCATCTGTTCGATATGAGTCTAGTACAAGATGCTCTGTACGGTATGGGACATTTCGTATGTGTACAGAAAAAAACATGAGGTAAGTTTTTACTTCATCTTTGGATCCAGAACATCGAATTTTGATTCATTTCCAGGTGAGACTAAAAAAGGAGCAGGAGGAAAAAGAAAGAAAGAGGAAGGAAAAAGCAGAGGCACATCTGTACACAATCATCAAGGTTGGAATCTAGGTCCCTCTTATATATCACTAGAATGTGATTCTTTGTTTTTTTACTGCTTGAAGCCTCTAATAGTGCGTTTTGCAGGTAGCATGTGATGATGATCTCGCTGGTCAAATTGGAAAGGACATTTTCTTTGACTTGGTGGATCATGATAAGGTCCCAGGTTTCAGAATACAAAAGCAGACACTTTTTAGAGCTTTTAAGGTACCTTAGTCCGCACAACAGAAATTCCACTTCACTAAAAATTGCAGCTTGGATGGTATGAAGTTATGGGCTAAGTTCTGGATAGGCACCTTTAAGGCATAACTACTTGTATACAATCAAGTGTGCCTGTGCTAGGGGGTAATGGATGAAGTGCTTGTATATATTCCCTATCCCTATGTAGCATAGCTTTGCACACAGTGTTCTGAATAAGTGATGCAGCTTACATAACGGTGATTTGTCTCATCCTCAGGAAGAGATAGCCAAGGAGCTGGGTATTCCTGTAGAATGCCAACGATTCTGGATCTGGGCAAAGCGCCAAAATCATACTTACCGTCCAAATCGACCCTTGACTGAATCAGAAGAGTCTCAGTCTGTAAGTGTGCCAACATAGAGATGCTCCCTGTTAAGCTGAATGCTTGCAGAAGATTGATTACCTGCACTTCTACCTTGCAGGTAGGATTTCTAAAGGAAAGCTCAAATAAAACTTACAATGCAGACTTGAAGCTGTTTCTGGAAGTCAACAGAAGCAAGGTATCCTAATTTGGGGCAGTTCAAAGTCTTTGTGAAATGGTGGGTCTGCAAAAGGTCTCAACAAGTGTGGTTTTACCATGTATACTTAAATGTATCAGGATCAAGGAGTTCCTCAACGTCCCCCTGACAGAACTAGAGAGGATTTCTTACTTTTTTTCAAGCTCTATGACCCAACAAAGGAAGAATTTCGGTAAATGTCTCAACCACTACCTTTAGGCTCTCTTAGCTGGTGCCTGCAAAAGCTGACAACTTCACTGGTTTCAAAAATTTTACAGCTATGTAGGGAGAACTTTTGTCAAGGCTGGAGGTAAGCCTCGGGAGATAGTGGACAAACTCAATGAAATGGCTGGATTCTCTCCAAATGAGGAGGTTGACCTGTATGAGGTTTGCTATTCGGCTGCCCAATCTTGTCCTCCATTTGATCTTAAGTAAAAATAAAGTAAGAGTTTTTTTTGAATGGGCTGGATTCAGTCTGTCGCCCCAAAGTTCACTCTACTTCTTGTTATCCTCTCCAACTTGAAAGGAGGAGGTGATTAGTGTGACTGATGGACGGTCTCTCTAAGAGGTGATGAGTGTCTGTGATAGATGAGTGGTCTCTCTAGGAGTTATCAAACTTTATTGGAGCCACTTCACCATTAAGAGAAGACTTTTTAGCAAGCACTGGGTCTACCCGATAGTCGGGACTCTTTGGAAACCTAGTGGGCAGCTTATGGCTGGGTGCTGATGAGAACATAAGTATTGCTTTGCTCTCTCTCTCTCTCTCTCTCTCTCTCTCTCTCTCTCCCAAATTTTATACCTACATCTCTGTACCCTTTAGAGCGGATAGAATCCTCCTGTGTACTACATACCATGCATATCTGAAGCTCCCTGGGCTCTCTTGTGACATGAACCTCTCTACATGTAACCTATGTGATGAAACACGGAGCTGCCTCATAGAATTCATCAATGCATGTGACAAGTGAATCTCCAAGTATTTTGGCACCTCAATAAACCCCTTCCCTATTAGTGTTATAGACTTTCGAAATGGGAGCGTGTGAGGTTGAACCCATGTTCTATAGATGCAAAGTTGGCAAAGGTCGTCTATGATATTTTGTTTTGCTCTTGTTTGGTCTCGAATGAGTTTATATACAGAACTTAATGGAGGAGGGATTTATTGAGATGCCAAGATTGTCACATCTCTAATTGGGTTAGGACTAGTGTTAACTGGGTGTTAGGAATCAGGATCACCTAGGGTTAAGAGGATGCGCTAACCCAAGGTTAGGGTAGGGCTTAGCTGGGCGCAGGGGCTGATAGGGCCTGGCTAAGAGGCTAAGAGCTAGCAAGGTTAAGGTTTGGATTGGCTTAGAGTCAATAAAAAACTGACTAGAGGCTTATAATGGCTAAAAGCTTAATAATAAAAGCAGTGGGCCAATAACAGCTTGGTTATTACTGTAGCTGCAACCGGCGGTCTGGTGGTATTGGACACTAGGGCATTCTGTTAGGGCTTGGTTGACTCATGACATTCTGACCTTAGGCTCGGGGGTGGTTCAAGAAGGGAGCCTAAGGAGGAGAGTCACTAGATCACAATCTATCGCAGTCATTAATTTTCGATCTAATGTGGGTTATCATAACCCTATTAGGGTTTCCAGGTATTAGCCATGATCTAGATGCCACCTATAGTGCTCGTCTTTTCACACTTTTGAGTGACAGTAAAATCCCGTAACTCTGTATGCTAGGTAAAATCGCCTACTCCAATCTCTCCTCAAGGCTGCCCAATGATCCTTTCCTTGTACTATAAAATCCACAAAAAAACCTATTTAATGCTCAATGTGAAAAAGGGTGGTATGATGAGTTTAAGACGATTCCTAGATGTTGGCATGAGCAAGTCCACCAAGTATGTCAAATGGAACGATGGTATCAATTTCAAGAAGGGCACCTTTCTAGAAGCCAATGAACAGGAATTGCTCAAAATATTGTGTGGTCGAGATTTCATCAATTTTGGATCCAATGTAGATTATCATAACCCTATTAGGGTTTCTAGGTATTAGTCAAGATCTAGATCCTACCTGTAGTGCTAGTCTTTTTTCACTCGTGTGACATTCAAATCCCTTAACTCTAAATGCTAGGTCAAATTGCCTACTCCAATCTCTCCTCAAGGTTGCCAAGTGATCCTTTCCTTCTACTATAAAATCCACAAAGAAACCTCTTGTATGCTCAATGTGAAAAAGGTGTTATGATGAGTTTAAGACGATTCCTAGATGTTGGCATGAGCAAGTCCATCAAGTATGCAAATGGAACGAGAATACAAATTTCAAGAAGGGCACCTTTCTATTTCTAGAAGATGAACATAAATTGCTCAGAATATTGTGTGGTAGTAGCTCTTAAGGATTTATGGTCGAGATGTCATCAATCTCGGATCCAATGTGGGTTATCATAAACCTATTAGGGTTTCTAGGTATTAGCCATGATGTAGATCCTACCTGTAGTGCTAGTAATTACACTCTTGTCTGACATTAAAATCCCTTAACTTTGAATGCTAGGCCGAATTGCCTACGCCAATCTCTCCTCAAGGCTGCCCAGCGATCCTGTCCTTATACTATCAAATCCAGAAAGAAACCTCATGTATGCTCAATGTGAAAAAAAAGTGGTATGATGAGTTTAAGGCGATTTCTAGATGTTGGCATGAGCAAGTCCACCAAGTATGTCAAATGGAATGAGAACACAAATTTCAAGAAGGGCACCTTTCTAGAAGCCAATGAACAGAAATTGCTCAGAATAATGTGTGGCAATAACTCCCAAGGATTTCTGGTCGAGATTTCTAACATGGAAATATGCATGCCTTGTTAGAGACCCAATGATTTGAATAGATCACACTGAGGCCTTCTACAACATACCAAACCAGCCCATGCCTAATAGTGAAGCTCTTGATTAGGCTGTTTGCCATGACTTGCCCAATTTGTGGACCAACATTGATTATCCCTATCCATATGGAGGAGACTCAATGGAACCACAAATTTACCCGTACTTTAATTTGATGGCGGAAATCCATAAAGCTGCACTCTGTGTACTTGTATGATTGAATTGAGAGCAAAGGAGAGAGCTGCAGGCAGGCTTTAGATGGGGCCTTTCCATATTGGATCATATTTTCATATGCAAGGTGAAGTGCACACGAAGACCGAAGCCGCTATGGGAACACCTATAGGCATGAGTTGGACAAACCACCCGTCCATAGCCACCATCCGGCAGCTCCCCCGTGCTGGGGTCCTGCATCTCGGGACATGCGCCTGCACTGCTAAGACCAAGGTGTCCCGTTATCCATACCACTTGGCCTCACCCCCTCGGGGTGACCTTGTGCTATGCAAGGTGAAGCGCACACGAAGACCGAACCCTAGCTACGGGAACACCTATAGGCATGAGTTGGACAAACCACCCGTCCATAGCCACCATCTGGCAGCTCCCCCGTGCTGGGGTCCTGCGTCTCGGGACATGCGCCTGCACTGCTAAGACCAAGGTGTCCCATTACCCATACCACCTGGTCTCACCCCCTCGGGGTGACCTCGTGCTACACAAGGCCCTCAGACTACTCGCACTAGCTCTCCAACTAGTGAGTCCCCTTATAATGAGGCTTGCAACCTTACTCACAAGTGAGTGGCCACACTGGCCTCATTCACACAAGTGCCGGCTTGGACACTGGACTCATCGCGACGGCCTATAGGCGAGGTCTCTCAACCATAGGTCCTCAGACACTCACGGTGTCTAGGGCTAGTGGCCCTATGTCGTGGACGTAACATACTTCCCTCCTTTAGGATCATTGATGTCCTCAGCAATGAATTGGGGAAATTGAGATTTCAAATTTCTCACGGTTTCCCAAGTAGCGAACCTTTCAGATCTACCCTTCAACTCGATCAAGTACTCGTCATAAGCAGTATGCCTAGAGTGACGGGTACGTTGATCTAATACTGCTTCTGGTTCACGAGGAATATAATCCGTTTAGATATCTTCCCAAACATCTTCCTCGACAGGAACAACATTATCAGCTAAGTCCATGACATAGGGCCACTGGCCCTAGGCACAGTGTGTGTTTGAGGACCTATGGTTGAGAGACCTCACCTATAGGCCGAGTCAGGATGGGAGTCCAGTGTCTGGGCAGGTGCTTGTGTGAAGGCAGCCAATGTGGTCCTGCATCTCGGGACATGCGCCTGCACTGCTAAGACCAAGGTGTCCCGTTATCCATACCACCTGGCCTCACCCCCTCGGGGTGACCTCGTGCTATGCAAGGTGAAGCGCACACGAAGACCGAACCCTAGCTACGGGAACACCTATAGGCATGAGTTGGACAACCCACCCGTCCATAGCCACCATCTGGCAGCTCCCCCGTGCTGGGGTCCTGCGTCTCGGGACATGCGCCTGCACTGCTAAGACCAAGGTGTCCCATTACCCATACCACTTGGTCTCACCCCCTCGGGGTGACCTCGTGCTACGCAAGGCCCTCAGACTACTCGCACTAGCTCTCCAACTAGTGAGTCCCCTTATAATGAGGCTTGCAACCTTACAAGTGAGTGGCCACACTGGCCTCATTCACACAAGTGCCGGCTTGGACACTGGACTCATCGCGACGGCCTATAGGCGAGGTCTCTCAACCATAGGTCCTCAGACACTCACGGTGCCTAGGGCTAGTGGCCCTATGTTGTGGACGTAACATACTTCCCTCCTTTAGGATCATTGATGTCCTCAGCAATGAATTGGGGAAATTGAGATTTCAAATTTCTCACGGTTTCCCAAGTAGCGAACCTTTCAGATCTACCCTTCAACTCGATCAAGTACTCGTCATAAGCAGTATGCCTAGAGTGACGGGTACGTTGATCTAATACTGCTTCTAGTTCACGAGGAATATAATCCGTTTAGATATCTTCCCAAACATCTTCCTCGACAGGAACAACATTATCAGCTAAGTCCATGACGTAGGGCCACTGGCCCTAGGCACAGTGAGTGTTTGAGTACCTATGGTTGAGAGACCTCACCTATAGGCCGAGTCAGGATGGGAGTCCAGTGTCCGGGCAGGTGCTTGTGTGAAGGCAGCCAATGTGGTCCTGCATCTCGGGACATGCGCCTGCACTGCTAAGACCAAGGTGTCCCGTTATCCATACCACCTGGCCTCACCCCCTCGGGGTGACCTCGTGCTATGCAAGGTGAAGCGCACACGAAGACCGAACCCTAGCTACGGGAACACCTATAGGCATGAGTTGGACAAACCACCCGTCCATAGCCACCATCTGGCAGCTCCCCCGTGCTGGGGTCCTGCGTCTCGGGACATGCGCCTGCACTGCTAAGACCAAGGTGTCCCATTACCCATACCACCTGGTCTCACCACCTCGGGGTGACCTCGTGCTACGCAAGGCCCTCAGACTACTCGCACTAGCTCTCCAACTAGTGAGTCCCCTTATAATGAGGCTTGCAACCTTACTCACAAGTGAGTGGCCACACTGGCCTCATTCACACAAGTGCCGGCTTGGACACTGGACTCATCGCGACGGCCTATAGGCGAGGTCTCTCAACGATAGGTCCTCAGACACTCACGGTGCCTAGGGCTAGTGGCCCTATGTCGTGGACGTAACATACTTCCCTCCTTTAGGATCATTGATGTCCTCAGCAATGAATTGGGGAAATTGAGATTTCAAATTTCTCACGGTTTCCCAAGTAGCGAACCTTTCAGATCTACCCTTCAACTCGATCAAGTACTCGTCATAAGCAGTATGCCTAGAGTGACGGGTACGTTGATCTAATACTGCTTCTAGTTCACGAGGAATATAATCCGTTTAGATATCTTCCCAAACATCTTCCTCGACAGGAACAACATTATCAGCTAAGTCCATGACATAGGGCCACTGGCCCTAGGCACAGTGAGTGTTTGAGGACCTATGGTTGAGAGACCTCACCTATAGGCCGAGTCAGGATGGGAGTCCAGTGTCCGTGCAGGTGCTTGTGTGAAGGCAGCCAATGTGGTCCTGCATCTCGATTCTCGGGACATGCGCCTGCACTGCTAAGACCAAGGTGTCCCGTTATCCATACCACCTGGCCTCACCCCCTCGGGGTGACCTCGTGCTATGCAAGGTGAAGCGCACACGAAGACCGAACCCTAGCTACGGGAACACCTATAGGCATGAGTTGGACAAACCACCCGTCCATAGCCACCATCTGGCAGCTCCCCCGTGCTGGGGTCCTGCGTCTCGGGACATGCGCCTGCACTGCTAAGACCAAGGTGTCCCATTACCCATACCACCTGGTCTCACCCCCTCGGGGTGACCTCGTGCTACGCAAGGCCCTCAGACTACTCGCACTAGCTCTCCAACTAGTGAGTCCCCTTATAATGAGGCTTGCAACCTTACTCACAAGTGAGTGGCCACACTGGCCTCATTCACACAAGTGCCGGCTTGGACACTGGACTCATCGCGACGGCCTATAGGCGAGGTCTCTCAACCATAGGTCCTCAGACACTCACAGTGCCTAGGGCTAGTGGCCCTATGTCGTGGACGTAACATACTTCCCTCCTTTAGGATCATTGATGTCCTCAGCAATGAATTGGGGAAATTGAGATTTCAAATTTCTCACGGTTTCCCAAGTAGCGAACCTTTCAGATCTACCCTTCAACTCGATCAAGTACTCGTCATAAGCAGTATGCCTAGAGTGACGGGTACGTTGATCTAATACTGCTTTTGGTTCACGAGGAATATAATCCGTTCAGATATCTTCCCAAACATCTTCCTCGACAGGAACAACATTATCAGCTAAGTCCATGACATAGGGCCACTGGCCCTAGGCACAGTGAGTGTTTGAGGACCTATGGTTGAGAGACCTCACCTATAGGCCGAGTCAGGATGGGAGTCCAGTGTCCGGGCAGGTGCTTGTGTGAAGGCAGCCAATGTGGCCACTCACTGATAAGTAAGGTTGTAAGCCTCATTATGAGAGGACCCACTAGCTGGAGAGCTAGTGAGAGTAGTCCGAGGGCCTTGCGTAGCACAAGGTCACCCCAAGGGGGTGAGGCCAGGTGGTATGGGACGCCTTGGTCTTAGTGGTGCACGCGCATGTCCCGGGATGCAGGACCCCAGCACGGGGGAGCTGTCGGATGGTAGCTATGGATGGGTCGTTTGTCCGACTCATGCCTATAGGTGTTCTCGTAGCTAGGGGTAACTCGTGGTGGGTGCCCGGGGGACTAGGGCCTTTGACACACTTGTTGATACCATCAATGCATATTAAAACACTTAAACATGGCCACAGCCTTAACACATATCCATCATCACTTTGCATAAAACATAAAAGCTGGACAAAACATCCACAAATGCTGAAAATGGAGCTTGCACGTGTGACACCGCATAGAGGCCGGAATGGGCCGACCCCCCTCCCCCCCTTGAGTATTTTATTACCCAAGGAGAATAATATCATGTACAAGCTTTGAGGGCCTTACTCTCCCCACACAGGAGATGCCGGATTATCCATATACAAATGCCATAACACAGCCCAACACAAGGCAACTGAGCCGGAACATAGGTTGTAGAAATGCCGAGCCAACAATATAATCCATATACCTCCGTGTGGGTACTGATTCTTCCCCAAAAACCACGGGTCTTCATGCAATAGAGCTGGTACAGCAAGTACAACTCTCCATTCAGTCGGTACAGCAGGTACAATGGTTGGTACAGTCGGTGCGGTGGTTGGTATAGTAGGTACAACAAGTAAAAATGTTGGTACAGCATGTACAGTGACTAGTACAGCAAGTATAGTGGTTGGTACAACAAGTACAGAAGCTGGTATAGTTGGTACAATGGGTGGTACAGCAAGTACAACAAGTACAAGGATTGGTACAGCCAGTACAATGGTTGGTATAGTAGGTACAAGGGCTTGTACAACCATTATAGTGGCTGGTACAGCAAGTACAAGGGCTGGTACAACAAGTACAATGGCTAGAAATCATAATAAATGATTAAATACCCTTGCCTTTAGTATTTCTTCGCGATGGAAGCCTCCAAACAGCCGGTATTCTTCATGGGCAGCCTTCAAGAGAGAGAGAAAGAGAGTAGCCATCATTAGGGCAGCCTGTAACGGTGGTAGAGGCTAGTGTGCAGCAAGAGAGCCTCTATTAATGAAGAGAGAGGGCTCCAATTTATAGATTTGGGCCTCCCATGAGCTAAAATGGCAAGAGAAGGCTACAATGACAAGTGGAGAGCCACACAATAGCTGAAGTGACAAGTGTGAGGCCACTTGTCTCACTTTGATCCATTTTCTAACAAGTGTCAGGCCACTTGTCTCACTTTGGTCCACTTTCTTGCCAGATGGGTCCTTCATCTTTACCTCTAAAAATATCCCAACTAGTAGACATTCTGTCATAGGCACTTTGCCAACTCTTGGTATCTGCTCAATCCCAGATGTAATGACGCGAACAGAATTTCCATCGGAGTCGGGCCAAAAATAGCAATTCTCCTAAATTTTAGGAGTGTGGTCCTTCGTATTCTAGGATAATCCCCCATTCCCAAAGCTTGTACTTCCCAAATATTTAGACATCCTGGAGTCCACCTGACTCCTTTCATACTGGGAAATGTCCAGGCTGGTGAAACTAGGCATCAGTCTTCGTGTGCGTTTCATGGTATCAGAGCGAGTCTAGTTGCATGATGGGAATGTATGTGCGCATATGGTGATAGGCTTTTGATTCTGGACATGTTTATGTATGCCTCATGCTGAAGTGTTAATTGATTAATGGTAATATGCTTTTTTCTAAGAGTTGTGTGCAGGGATTCTATTTTCTTTGCAGAATGAATAGGGCAAAATCTTTAAAGAAAAAAGGGCAGCAAGGTTTCCGTGAATTAAAAAAAATCATCTTTTTATTTTTCAATTGATGCAGTCTCTGCCTGGTATCAGTAACTTATGGTGCTGCAGGGTTTTTTGCACAAGAAGAAAAAAAAGCGGGATGGTTTCTTTAATTCGTAAGGCTTTTTCTTAATTTTCTGCAGATTTTCCCTCTCTTTATTCTTTTTCTCTCATTGTAGCACGTAACTCCCACTGGCAGCCAGCATGGCAGCCACAAGTACATGGGGGTTGCCTTATTGGCAGCCAAGTGGGCAGCCCTCTCACAAAAGCCACAAGTCGGCTGCTCCACGTGAGGGTTGAAGGTTGGGAACAACGTGAGAGACAAGCGCGCATCTGTGCGTGCATTTCCAAAAGAGAGAGAGAAGTTTGCGAACCTTCTTCTGGACAGAGCGTCAGCGCATGCCTTTCCAAAGAGAGAGGGAAGATCGTGAACCTTCTTCCTGAGGCACTTCAGGAGAGAGAGAGGGTCGCGGTCCTTCTGAAAAAAAATTCAACGTAAGTTAAAAAAAAAGAACAGAAAAAGTGACCTTGAACTTAAAAAATAAAAAATAAAAAATTGGCCACTTTAGTGTGAACCCTGCAGAAAATTGAATATTTCAAGAGAGTTTAAAAACTCTACAGAACTTAGATTTTCTCTCTGAAAAGCACCCTCTCTCGCCTGCAAACTCAAGCACGCACCCGCACAAATACACACACCCCTTCCCACGCGCGTGCCGATGCTGTGTGCAAGCTTGCCTTTGTTTTCTGGGACCGGAAAAAGTAGAAAACAGCATATTTTTTTAAATCTTCTCACTCTGTTCTCTCATGGAATCGTCTGACTCAGGTGCCCAACGGGATGAGACTCCTGAGTCCTGGTTATACTCATATACCTTTTACTCACGCTGTTTATTCATGGATTATGTCGAGTTTTCAGAATCTTGAGCAGCGCATTGCCGCTCTTGAGAACACGAATGTTCAGACGAATATTCGTTATACCTCATATGAAGCGGCCATGCACGGCATGAGTTCGCGGGTTGCCGCCTTAGAATGGTCTGAGAAGTTGACGACTCTCGGCCTTGCTAATGCTGAAACCCTCTTGAAGCAAGTGCAGATGCAGTTTGCTATTGCCACTCAAGTTGCTTCTCGTCCTTTGTCTGGGCCGAGCGTGACACTGCCATGTAAGACGTAACACAAGGCCATCATCAAGGAAGCCATAAGCACAGAAATTATATTGTTGCTTTGTGGATTTTCATGGCTCTATGCTAGCAGAGATGATGGTGTCTATTCTTGCTTAATGTATATGATGTAGAAACAGAGGGGCTGCAAAAGCATTTAAATGCGTAACACGAGTGTTTCCAGGACAGAGAGCTCTTATTTAACTTCGGTAAGATATGATCTTCCACAGTAGTCCAGGTTACTTGCACAAATAGTTTGTACGTTTGATGGAGAAGTAAAGATTGTAAGAGCGCACACGTACTTGGGAGTTGTGTTCTCAAGACAAAAACTTCACCTGCTACATCATGGGTGGTGAGGGTTCACCACACATTGATGATGCTTTCAAGCCCACTGTCAACATGTTCAAATCCACAGGTCACTTGCACAAATAATTTTGTACATTTGATGGAGAACTAGAGATCACCTGCCACATCACGGGTGGCGAGGGTTCACCGTATTGATGATTCTTTCAAGCCCAGTGTCAACATGTTCAAATCAAGGCACTCTCTTTTCATTCCTTAGTCAGAACAGCATTGATTCAGAGTGAGCCGATTTTTGCAGCTTGCTCAATGCATGTAGATGAATCATTTCGATTGGTTACATACATTCAAAGGACACATCTCATGGGAGAGACATTGAAGGGTAGAAAATGACCACGTCTGCTGGCCTCATCTTCCTCTATGCATTCAGCTGCCCAAGGTAACCCACACATTAAATTACATATCATGGGTTTTTTATCGAAGCAGCCATACTGATGGGAGCTTGCTAGGCTAGACGTATCTCCTGTGGATGTGGAGCTGCCAAATGTCATCTTTGATATCTGGGTTCTGCTCGTGTTTGCTCCATGGGACCACCTCTAGTCCCATCCTTAGAAATCCAATAAGATGTCATGCAACTTGTAGTCTATGCATACCATTAGATTGTATCACCTCGAGTTGCTGCTTCCATAAGGGAAGATAAGGCAAGCCATGCTGTCTTCCCATTGTGATGGATGCTTTGATTGTATGCAGCAGTGTGCGTTGAATGAGCTCTAAACTTGGCTAGGATAATGTATTGTAGAATGGAGCCCGACAAGATAGTCTTTTTATCTGGCTTGAATCTAGATGAGAGAGGTCCACAGCCCTGAAGGGTGCAATGTACATTGTGTCTGGACCGACAAGGGGTTCTGTAGCAGACCTTGCTGCCCGGCACACTAGGGTTTGTGACACCAATCTGTGTCACTGGTTCACTCTATGGCAGAATGCCTCCAGAAGTTGCTACTCGACTAGGGGGATGTGGTTACATTGCCCTGCTTCACTACGCACTCGCACAACTCTGACAAGACACTATGCTTATCGTGCACCCAACACTAGACAGTGACATGAGAGAGAGACAATCAACAAGACGACTCAAGAGGCAGTACAGAACATGAGAATGAAACACTTAACACTTTTATTCATCGAAAGTCCCTGTCTGGCAATCCCAGAGTTACATGTTTATACAAGTGATCATCCCACAGTAGGTGCACTGTTTGGCAATGAGGCGTGACTACTGTGCAGTTGCTGCTAATAGCCAATCTGGTGGCACTATCCACACATAAGTTGTTGGAATGTGCCGCTGATCCCAGTAAAAGTGTAGAAGTAGGTAGCCGATGGAGAGGATGCCACTTTGTTGGCTGAACACTTGTAGGCCGGACACTTGTCACTGAACACTTGTTGTCAGCTGTCAGCTGAACACTTATCAGCTTCCTGACCTGTCACTGTCAGCTGGACACTTGGCTGACGGTCTGGCAGCGGGCTACAGGTTCTGAAGGATAGCCTTGGTTGGAACATGTGAAAATGGGATTCAAATCGAAACCTGAAAAAACTGTCACTCATGGTGGCCTAGTGGCCGTTAGCTGGTCTCTGTAAAAATCTCAAGGGGGAAGATATTCGAGACTGCAATTGGTTTGTTAAAATTGAGTTCCTTTGGGCTTGAAATGTGCCTTTTACTCAAATGTGCACATATTGCAGGAAAAAGTATAGGCTTTTGCAGAATTCTTCTTTAGGTGTAGTATGTATGTGCAGGAGATCAAGTTTGAGCCAAATGTGATGTGTGAACCCATTGACAAAAATGCGACTTTCAAAGCTTGCCAGGTACTTTTTGAAAATACAGGTATTTTAGGGTCATAGGTTTTTGAATGTGTTGTCTGCACCAATATGGCTGCATCTCTAGTGTGGGTTTGTTTCTGCTCTAATCATTTCACTTCTGGAACACTTCTTATCAAATTTTCATTGATTTGATTCTACTCAAAATTGATGTCTTTTTTGTGTGTTTTTAATGTAGCTGGAAGATGGTGACATCATTTGTTTTCAGAAATCCCCCACCACGGAAGAGATAGCTCAGTGCCGCTTTCCAGATGTTCCGTCGTTTTTGGAGTATGTACACAATAGGCAGGTGATGGTCATATAATTACACCTTTGCTTTGAAGTACACCTTACTTTTCCATGAAGCTCCAGACCCCTTTGTGATTGCTTTGAAGGGAGCCCATAACATCAAAACTGCGAAATGGCTTGCATTAAGAGCTCTGTAGTAGCAAGCATTGATGAGACCAACATTTAGATGCTCTTAATCAGGAGATGGATACAACTTGCACAACCCCAAACCACCAGCCCTCCCCACCTCCACCTCCCTCCCCCTCCCCCTCTCCCTCCTCCCTCCTTTTTTTCTCCTCCCCAGCATGTTACTTCCTAATTTACAAATTTGAATTAACATTTTTTTTAAAAGATTGTACATTTCCGTCGGTTGGAGGCGCCAAAAGAAGAAGGATTTTGCGTAGAGTTGTGAGTTTCTCTTCAGCTACCACCTCAAGTTTATGAGCACAAAGCTTTGTTCAAAATTACTAATGTACATTGTGTCTGCCAGGTCTAAACAGCACACTTATGATGATGTCGTGGAAAGAGTTGCATCTGAATTGGGTATTGATGATCCGTCCAAAATCAGACTAACCGCACACAACTGCTACTCACAACAGCCCAAGCCACAGCCAATCAAGTACCGTGGTGTTGACCGGCTAAGTGATATGCTTGTACACTATACGCAGGTTCCTTTTGATGAGGTTATATCATTTTACATTCGAGGATTTGGTTCTTTTTGATTCACACCTAAGAAGGACAAATTGCTTGGCAGTTGGAATGTGCTGAAGTTTGCTTTCCCCCTACAGGTCTCAGATGTACTGTACTTTGAAGTGTTGGATATTCCCCTACCCGAGCTGCAAGGGTTGAAAATGTTGAAAGTGGCATTTCACAATAGCCGTACTGAAGAGGTGAGTTGGATGCAGAAGACAATGTCTTAAGCTGGCTACACATAAAGGTCCCCTCCCATGGGAGGGACCCATCGAAGCTTGGACAGGCAATCTTACCCTCCACGGAGGGTAAGCATCTAGTTGTATTCAGCCTTACCATCCAACTGTCTTACGTGAACTGATGTTTTGGATGCAGGTCTCGGTGCTTAGTATTAGGCTTCCAAAGCAGAGTACCATTGGCGATGTTATTAACGAGCTTAAAGGAAAGGTAGCTTTATCAAACTATCTTGTCATGTTTGCTAGGAAATGCTTATAAAGTCACCCTTTTCCATGCATGGTGTGATGGGCTAATATGAAAACTTGTGTAGTTTTTATGGCAAATAGAAGCACATGCTTGCATTCAAGCTGGCAGCTATACCTAACACAGCTGTTGCTTTTTAAAGGTAGAGTTATCAAGTCCACAAGCAGAACTACGAATACTTGAGGTTTTCTACCATAAGATCTACAAGGTGAGAGGCTCCCTGTTTTGTAATCCTGATTATGTACAGGAAGTCCAATAGCTAACATTAGCGAGTTTTTGCAGGTTTTTGCTTTGAATGAGAAGATCGAGAATATAAACGATCAATACTGGACCTTGCGAGCTGAAGAGGTGCATACTGTACTCCCAAAACAAAAAAGGGTAGATGGGAAGTCCGTTGTCTACAGCACCTTTTTTTATTATCTTTTTCACATTTGCAGATTCCAGAGGAGGAGATGCAGATGGGTCCTCAGAGCAAAGCCATACATGTGTATCACTTCACACGGGATGCCACACAGAATCAAACGGTACCCCCTGATTTAGGCTATTGTTGGCTTCTACCGACACTGACATTTTTTTTCATGGCTGACTTTTTGTAGTTGCAAAATTTTGGAGAGCCATTCTTCTTAGTTGTGCATGAGGATGAGACACTGGCCATGCTCAAAGAGCGTTTGAAGAAGAAGCTGCAAGTACCAGACGAAGAATTCTCAAAGGTGGTGCAGCTAGTGTTTTCTTCTTTATCTAAGTAACACAGCTTCCTCATGGGAGCTATGGAAGCTCATAGAACAAAATATCAATATTGGGAATGATAAATTATGGTCTTGTTCTTGCTGAACTACATCACCACTTGTTTTAACAGTTTTATTTTGGTGGGTTCCCTTTGCAGTGGAAGTTCGCGTTCGTTTCATTAGGGCGCCCAGAGTACCTTCAAGACAATGATGTCGTAGCAAGCCGTTTTTCGGTATGTGGTTCCTGTTTATGTCTCTAGCCATCTATTAAGCTCAAGTCTGGCTATCATTTTGAGTGTCAAGAACATGCATGTTTAAGTACTGGATACATTTGAGGAAGTTGACTTTGATTGAACAGAAACGAGATACATATGGTGCTTGGGAGCACTACTTGGGATTGGAGCACACTGACAACACACCAAAGAGATCTCACCAGGCTAATCAGGTTTGCTCTTTTAATTTCATGTGAATATATTTGATGTTCAGTTGCGAAGTTCTAACAGGAGTTAGCGTTTGTTGATGCAGAATCGACATACTTACGAGAAGCCTGTGAAGATTTATAACTGATGGGAGCTCAGAATATATACTTGCGGTCATGATGGTGGCCATGAAGCCATTCTTTTCACAAGGTTCTCCAAAGACACCACAGTAAGAGGTGTACAGGGTGCCTCTTCCAACTCTCTGGTTACATATTTTGCCATTGATTTGCTTGTCCAGTCATTGTGGGTGTCATGGGGGGCCGGCAGGGTCAAGGAAAATCTCATCTTTCCCATCATTGAAAGATTCAGGTTGCTGTATCTTGCACCACTGAAGTAGGATGGGACATCCTAGTCTAAGAAGTCCAGCCTTCTATACCAACATCATGAAGGCAGAAGACTCATTTTTGACTGATAAAGTCAAGCTTGGAAAGATACTCTTTTGCAGCTTTTGGTGTTAGCACTGGCTTTTTTGAAGGCAAGTTGCTATTATGATTCAGTGCGTTAAAGCTGGCAATCAATATGAGTTGCCCTTTTGCAGAATTTTTAACAGCTTGGTTTATTTTCCCACTATACAGTTAGTGGTGAGCTCGAGGGAAAATACACTTTGTAATAACACTGAGAGCCATTTTTCGTGGCTAGAGACTTGAAAGGTTTTCTGCAGATATTCCACTCTTGTCTTGTGTAATATGATGTCTGTAAGAGCGTCTGTCTATTCAAACCTGATGGTTTGCCTTGAGCCTCATCAGAAGCTAGAGTGGGTTTACTTTGCTATTGCTTCAAGTAGTATTCAGTGACTACAGCCCTTTTAGAGATTTTTAGGCAGAAATCAAGCTGTCTTAGTGCCGTCCTCCATGTGACCTTGTCTATTGAAGTCTCCACACTAGAAGAGAATTTACGAAGTTGTATGTAGCACCAGTAACAAGAAGCACGGCAGGTGTGTTACCATTTATGACCCTTCAAATGGAGAGAGAGAACCTTGGAGTTAAAAACACATGAATGTAAAATCTGGATTTTTTCAGTACTGAAAAAGCATGGGAGATTCATTGCACTACACAATGCCAGAGGCACAATCATGCAACCAGGTGGTAAGCCCTATATATTAACTTCTACACTCTTAAAGCTATTGCTTGTTTCACTTCTCTTAGAAAGCTGTCCCACAAGCCCTCAACCATGATGTTGCTTTTCCCTGTACATGCATGTGCGCTAGGAGCAGTTGACTTTCCGAGGAGTCTTTTTGGAGTTTTGTAAATCTTGAAGTGCCTATTGCTAATCACCAAGCTACTAATTGTATTCTCGTAGTTGAAAAAGACAATTTTGAGATTTGAACGAGGATTGTTGAGTAATATTTTCTGTGCGACAGGTCAGCCCAACAGTTGCCAGCTGATTGTGGCTTGTTACCTGTTGATCTTGATTCACAAATAGTAATTGATGTACCCCATGGTTCCATGACTTACATTTGTAGTTGCGTGGATGTGATGTTTTGGGATTAGCATTGACAATTTCCCAGGCAATAAAGCTTTCGCCACAATAGAGGGAAAGAGCTTGCATCTTGATGTGTTGGGGTAGGAGTTGGTGCTCCAAATACTTCATTCCATCACCAAAAGAGAGATTCTCCTTTTGGTCTTTTTCAGCTTGCGTTTTTTGCTCATAGAAATGAACAATTTTGTTGTACGATTTTCAATGCAATAAGGTGCAGCACATATTAATCCATAGGGCAGAAGGGCCAACGGTGGAAAAGCCTAACGGGGAATTTCAATTCCTAGTTTAGTCTCACACAACACCATGAGCATGGATTAGCTATGAGCTATATAGCTCATGCCTCTTGCTAGATGCTGTTTATGCTTGCAGTTGACTGTTTTGAATTATATTAATCATAGAATGTGGGGCCTTTCTGAGTGGGTGGGTGGGTGCAACACAGCTCATTGCTAAGCTGAGAGTGGTTTTGGATCTTGAGTAGGGCGTAGAAGTGGATAATGAACTTTTGATGGATGCTAAGCATGTTTTGTGTCGTTACTAATAATCAATTGTGGGCAAATTGGTCTATGTTCTAGCGGCCAGATCGAAACTCTCCTATGCTTGAGGATTGTTGAGAGTTAGTGGCTTCTTCTTGGTGCTTAACATGCGTGCGTGCCTTGGTTTAGTGATTTCGATGTAGCGTGATCTACAAGCTTGTGGAGTTTGTATTAGGACAGACGCTTGCATTGAAAGAGCAGATTGAATAACATCATGATAGAGCAAGAATACATGATTGGTCTTGCAATATCAGTCGAAGGTAAGAGACCATTCAACTGAAACATGGATCTTGTTGATAGATTTAGCAAAGGGAGACAATTGAGTCATGGTTGGCCATTTCTCTTTTTACTAAGGGAGGGAATTATGCTATGGCTTCTCTTTTGAGCATGCCCATGCAATTTAGTTGGGGATGTAGCATCTGTAGGAGACCCAAAGCTATTTGCTTAGATGGTGACCAAATCACATGGGTTTGGTAGCTATGACATACGAGGTTTCACAGGCTCATCGTCGTCGATACACATGGCATGACTATGATGGATTGTGGCTAGCGATTCACCATCTAACTAGGTGTAATTGACACGAGCTTGCTTGATACCGATGGCCCCAACCCTAGGAGGAACCACTCACCTTGCAACTCCATGGCCACAAGATCTTGCACGCTTCTTTGGTAGCCCTAGGCCACCGCGTGACTAGTTGACCTCTTATGTCTAATAAATGACTCCAAGGTCACTTATATAGTAATAATCCAGCTACTATTGGCCCTTGTTGTATTCATGCTTTATTTATAATCCCCCCCCCTTCTCTTTTTACAAAGGGAGGGAATTATGTTATGGCTTCTCTTTTGAGCATGCCCCATGCAATTTAGTTGGGGATGTAGCATCTGTAGGAGACCCAAAGTTATTTGCTTAGATGGTGACCAAATCACATGGGTTTGGTAGCTATGACATATGAGGTTTCACATGCTTGTCGTCGTCATATGCATCGCATGGCCGTGATAGATTGTGGCTAGCAATTCACCATCTAGCCATAGGTTAAGTGTCTCGAACCACCCGAGTTTGAGGTGTAATTGCCATGAGCTTGCTTGATACTGATGGCTCCAACCCTAGGTGGTACAACTCACCTTGCAACTCCATGGCCACAAGATTTTGCACGCTTTCTTGGTAGCCCTAGGCCACCGCGTGACTACTTGACCTCTTATGTCTAATAAATGACTACAAGGTCACTTATATAGTAATAATCCGGCTATATTGGCCCTTGCTTTATTTATAAGCTTTCGTGCTTTATTTATAATTCCCTCCCTTCTCTTTTTACGAAGGGAGGGAATTATGTTATGGCTTCTCTTTTGAGCACGCCCATGCAATTTAGTTGGGGATGTAGCATTTGTAGTAGGAGACCCAAAGTTATTTGCTTAGATGGTGACCAAATCACATGGGTTTGGTAGCTATGACATATGAGGTTTCACAGGTCGTCGTCGTCATGCATCGCATGGCCGTGATGGATTTTGGCTAGCGATTCACCATCTAACCATAGGTTCAATGTCTCGAACCACCCCTGAGACTGAGGTGTAATTGCCACGAGCTTGCTTGATATCGATGGTCCCAACCCTAGGCGAAACCACTCACCTCGCAACTCCATGGCCACAAGATCTTACACGCTTTCTTGGTAGCCCTAGGCCACCACGTGACTACTTGACCTCTTATGTCTAATAAATGACTCCAAGGTCACTTATATAGTAATAATCCAGCTATTATTGGCCCTTGCTTTATTTATAAGCTTTCATGCTTTATTAATAAACTTATTAGCTCTTGGTTTATTTATAAGCTTTCATGCTTTATTTATAAGCTAGCTAGGTTATTACTCTATAATTGATCGTGGGGTCACTTATTAGACATAAGAGGTCAAGTAGTTGGGGCTACCAAGGAAGCATACAGGATCTCTTGGACATGGAGCTGCAAGGTGGGTGGTTTGGGGCCATTAATACCAAGTAGGGCTTGTGGCAATTAGACTGAAGCTCAGAGGTGGTTCAAGACACTAAACCTACAGCCGGGTGGTGAAGCGCTAGCCACAATCCATCGTAATCGTGCAATGCGTATGACAATGTCGGATCTATAAAACCTCGTTAGGGTTTCGGTTCTAAGTCAGATAATCCTTGGGCATGGTTTATTGTTATGGGAATATATTTTAAGCTCTCTTAAAAATATTATTCTATCCTCTTAGATAATTCGAGGATGCGTGGATTATCTTTGTAGATAATTCGAGGATGCTTGGATTATCTTTGCGTCAAGCCAAATCATGTTAATATCATGGGTGATGCCATTATAAATATTACCACGTTTGGTATATATTGACATATGGTTGGGGTCTCCAATATTTGTTCTAATTGGTTTGTATGGAAGGATGATTCCTGGGTTACTTATGCCTAGCAAACATGTGGTTAAGGTTTGTATACTTATGAAATATTTGTTTACCAATCTATTGTTTTGTTAGCACAGATTTTTGTAAACAAGCCTGTATATACATGTGCTAGCTTGTGCACATTTTGATTTATTTTAAAAAGCTTGGTTTATTAAGTTTAGACTTAAACTTTAATTTTTTTGTAAAGTGTGATATGCTTTAATTCTAGTCTCAATTTATGGACACTCTATTTTGAGCATAAGAGAGTGTTGTGCAAATAAAAGCACATTTTTATATTTTTGGAGGCTATGGTCTATTTTGGAATAAAGAATTACGTAAATACTCATGTGTAGGGAGAGGCCACACACATGAGGGGGGATGATTGCACCGAATGTTTGAGTTGTTATCTTGAGCTAAGTATTTTTATTTGTTTTTCACTCAAATCTTGAATATGTTAAATTTGTGGTCTTTTGATGTTTTAAGCGGGTTGTATTACTGTATTTGGTATATATTGACATATGGTTGGGGTCTCCAATATTTGTTACAATTAGTTTGTATGGAAGGATGATTCCTGGGTTACTTATGCCTAGCAAACATGTGGTTAAGGTTTGTATACTTATGAAATATTTGTTTACCAATCTATTATTTTGTTAGCACACATTTTTATAAACAAGCTCTGTAAACAAGCTCTGTATATACATGTGCTAGCTTGTGTACATTTTGATTTATTTTAGAAAGCTTGGTTTATTAAGTTTAGAGTTGAACTTTATTTTTTTTTATAAATTGTGATATGCTTTAATCTTAGACTCAATTTATGGACACTCTATTTTGAGCATAAGAGAGTGTTGTGCAAGTAAAAGCACATTTTTGTATTTTTGGAGGCTATGACCTATTTTGGAATAAAGAATTACGTAAATACTCATGTGTGGGGAGAGGCCACACACATGAGGGGGGATGATTGCACCGAATGTTTGAGTTGTTATCTTGAGCTAAGTATTTTTATTTGTTTTTCACTCAAATCTTGAATATGTTGAATTTGTGGTCTTTTAATGTGTTAAGCGGGTTGTATTACTACGTTTGGTATATATTGACATATGGTTGGGGTCTCCAATATTTGTTACAATTGGTTTGTATGGAAGGATGATTCTTGGGTTACTTACGCCTAGTAAACATGTGGTTAAGGTTTGTATACTTATGAAATATTTGTTTACCAATCTATTGTTTTGTTATCACACATTTTTATAAACAAGCTCTGTATATACATGTGCTAGCTTATGCACATTTTGATTTATTTTAGAAAGCTTGGTTTATTAAGTTTAGAGTTGAACTTTAATTTTTTTTGTAAAGTGTGATATGCTTTAATCCTAGTCTCAATTTATGGACACTCTATTTTGAGCATACGAGAGTGTTGTGCAAGTAAAAGCACATTTTTATATTTTTGGAGGCTATGGCCTATTTTGGAATAAAGAATTACGTAAATACTCATGTGTAGAGAGAGGCTACACACATGAGGGGGGGTGATTGCACCGAATGTTTGAGTTGTTATCTTGAGCTAAGTATTTTTATTTGTTTTTCACTCAAATCTTGAATATGTTGAATTTGTGGTCTTTTGATGTGTTAAGCGGGTTGAATAATCTATTTTTTAATAATTTTTTATTTTTTCTATTTTCTAGAATTAGATCCGTGTCAGTGATATCAGAGCTATGGGTCTAAGAAGATGGAGGCAAGATTTAAAAGCTTGAAGGCTTAATTCAAAGGTTTGAAGAGTTGCAGGCTTTTAACTAAAGGGCAAAGACCAAGAGATAAAGGGGATGGCAAACCACTTTGTAGAAACCACCAAACCACCCCTTTTCTTGAAAAATGATTTTTCCAACTTCTTACCCTCTATATGATCTAATTGTATGGATAAGTTCAGCTTCAGAAGGAGTGGTGCTCTAGTTCTTCTCATTAAAAAGAAGAATGGAACATACTGAATGTGTATTGATTATCATACACTAAACAAGATTATTGTGAAGTATTGATATCCGATACCTTGAGTGGATGACTTGCTGGATAAGCTCAAGGGAGTATAAGTCTTTAGCAACTTTGATCTTAAGTCTGGTTATTATCATTCGAATGGATGAAGGAGATATTTTCAAGATTGCTTTTACAGCCCAAATCGGCCATTATGAGTTTTTAGTTATGCCATTCGGTTTGACTAATGCTCCAGCTACTTTCAACACAATGATGAATAGAATATTCTTGCAATATCAAAATTTTATTGTAGTGCTTTTAATGATATTTTATTTTTCAGTAAGATCGTCAAGAGCATGAACATCATTTAGAAAAAGTGTTCTTACTTCTTCAAGAGATTCAGCTTTAGGTCAATTCTGAAAAGAGTAAATTCTTTCAAGAGGAAATTGAATACTTACACATTGTTTGTTGTTGATGGTATTCGAGTAGACATTAAAAAGATCGAAAGCATTGCTAATTGGCCTCTAGACTGCGTGATATTCACAAACTCCGATCTTTTCTTGGATTATGTAGCTACTATAGGAAGTTTGTTAGAAATTTTGCATATATTGCACATCCTTTAACTAAACTCCTTAAGAAAGCTAGACATTTTGATTGGACTAGTAGACAAGACCATTCCTTCTCTGAGCTTAAGAAAGCATTGACTCATGCACCAGTTCTTACACTACCAAATTTTTAACTACCATTCTTTATTGTAGTTATACTGATGAAAGTGGACATGGCTTTGGTGTTCTTATGCAAGATGGATATCCCATTACATATGAAAGTCGTAGGCTTAAACTAGTAGAAAGAAATTATAGTACATATGACAAGGAATTAGTTGTTGTTGTACATGCTTTAAGACTTTGGAAACATTTAATGGGATCTAGATTCTTAATCAAGACATACCAATAAAGCTGTTGACCCAGCCATCATTGATCTCTGATCAACATATCAAATGGGCTTCTTTAATCCAGAGTTTCAATCCATGATTCAATATTAACCAAGCAAAGAATGTTGTGGAAGATGCTTTAAGTAGACGTCTTAGTGTTCACAACATTTCTGTCATTCAGAGTGAACCTTTGAGTCCTATACGAGAATTCTATGATATGGATCTAATTTTTTTTGAAATTTGGACTAAACTTAGAGGTAATAATGAAACCCTATAAGTGATTATTCATGCCATGATGGCTATCTTTTCTTCCAAAAGGGATTGTGTATTACACAACCTTTTAAATGCATTAACCACCATACATGGGTCATCGAGGTGTTTTAGCTACTTTTTTACAAATAGTCTCTAGAGAAGTCTTTTGGCCTTATCTTAAACAAGATAGATAAATTTGTGACTAAATGTTTTATTTGTCAGAAAATTAAAAGCTACAAAGATTATACCCAAGGACTTCTTACTCCTCTACCAATCCCTAATGATACTCGATAACAACTATTTATGGATTTCATTACAGTTTGCCTACTACATCCGATCATAATAACACGATTTAGACTATAGTTGGCCGTTTAAGTAAGTAAGCTTATTTCTTACCTTTGTAAGAAAACTTTGGCTTCTCAACAAAGCCACGATTATGTTTATAAGTAAATTTTTGTACATCACGGATTGCCAAAAGTCATTGTTTTTTACAGAGACTCTAGATTCTGCAGTAGCTTTTGGATTACTTTTTTCTGCAACCTAGGCACTAAGATAGATTTTTCCATAACTTTCCATCTAGAAATGAGTGGACAACTGAGGTTGCTAATAGCACTATCTTAGATCTACTCAGAGCCTATATTGCTCAATAACCTAATTCATGGATAAGTACATTTATCTTCTCCACTTTGCTTACAATAATACTCCTCATTATTGGTTGAGCACCTTTCAAAATTATGAATGAAAAACCCTTGCCTATTCCGGTAACTAGACTTTCCCACAAAATCGAAGTTGTTGATCAATTCACTATCGATTTTAGTAGCATTTTGAATGATGTAAAACATTCTATTGCTCATGCTCAAGAACGATATGTTAAGAAAGCAAACATAAAGCTATATATTTTGAAATTGGAGATTATATACTTTTGAGAATTGAGAAACGCAGACTTAAGAGTGTTGACAAATTTCCAACTGTTAAGCTCACCCCAAGATTTTATGAACCTTTTAAGGTGATTCATAAAATTAATGATGTTGCTTAAAGACTTAAATTACCTGTAGATTCATAACTCATTTCATGTGAGTTTGTTAAAACCTTTCAAGGGGATCACTTCCCACTCATCTTGTGTATGAGGAACCACCTCTTATTGAGGGTGAGGAAGAAGTTTTGATTTCAGATGCTATCATTGATCATCAAACTGCATCAACTTGTACTAGAAATCAATATATTAAATATTTAGTGACTTTCCAAAATCATCGTCTCGTGAAGAGATGGATGTCTGAGAAATACTTTCGTGCCTTCCCTGAAATCCTCCGTTCTTTTCAACAAACCTACAATTAAAAGCAATTGCAAACTCACGCAAGAGGAAATGTTATGGGAATATATTTTAACCTCTCTTAAAAATATTATTCTATCCTCTTAGATATTTCGGGATGCTTGGACTATATTTACGTCAAGCCAGATCATGTTAATATCATGGGTGATGCCATTATACATATTAATACGTTTGGTATACATTGTGGTATGGTTGGGGCCTCCAACGTTTGTTACACTTGGTTTGTATGGAAGGATGATTATGTCTTGCAAACATGTGTGTGGTTATGGTTTGTATACTTATGAAATATTTGTTTACCAATTTATTGTTAGTTATTTTATAGGTAAAGAGCATTTAGAAGATTGAGGAGAATTTGCACATTATTATTTGTTGACACACATTTTTGTAAACAAGCTTTGTATATACATGTGTTAGCTTGTGCACATTTTGATTTATTTTGAAAAGCCTTGGTTTCTTTAACCCTAACCTCAATTTATGGATACTCTATTTTGAGCATAAGAGTGTGTCATGCAAGTAAAAGCACCTTTTTGTATTTTTGGAGGCTATGGCTTATTTTGGAATAAAGAATTACGTAAATACTCATGTGTGGGGACATGCCACACACCGAATGTTTGACTCATTATCTTGAGCTAAGTATTTTTATTTTCTATTCACTCAAATCTTAAATATGTTGAATTTGTGGTCTTTTGATGTGTTAAAAGTGGGTTGAATAATCTATTTTCTTGGAAGTTTCTATTTTCTCTATTTTCCTAGAATCGAATCCGTGTCATCTATAGAGACCTTACATATCCACATGCCTTTATATTCAAGGCCTTGGATATAAATGCCATGGTACTCTCTTAAGAAATTTATATTGTCTAATGGCTTCACTCTATTCAAGTCATCTCTTTTCTTTAATCCTTTAAATGCAAAAAAATCTCAACAAATTTATTGCTTATGAAATAAAGAAAAAGTTTCTTTGGAATCAAAAGTTCTAGGAATGTGGGTGCAAAAGCTAGATATATATATATATATATATATATATATATATATATATATATATATATATATATATAGAGAGAGAGAGAGAGAGAGAGAGAGAGAGAGAGAGAGAAGAAGAAGAAGAAGAAGAAGAAGAAGAAGAAGAAGAAGAAGGAAGGAAGGAAGGAAGTAATATTTTTTCATCTATGAGACTAAAAGTAATACAATAAAACTACATGAAATACCAAGCCATGGAAAAGAGCAAAGATTGAAAAGAGACTAGTTAGTATAAGGTAGAGCTCTTACGAGTATGAGTGCAAGAAGCAGCATCGAGAGGGGGGATGTCCTCCTCATCCATTCAAAATATCTAACATAGGGGAGTCTATGATTGCTGAGAGGCTTGCCATGTCCACTACTTGTGGTGGGGAATCCTTGTGTTAGTGAAGAATCTATGAAATTTGAAGTTGCCACATGGAAGGCTACCATGGCTGGTAGGCATGTTGTAGTAGGTGGGGATCTCAAGGTTGTAGTTTGGAAGGCTACCATGGCCTCTCAAGGTCGTAGTTTGGTGCTTCCATCCACTATTTGGAATAAATTTGTGATGGATAATCGTCGTGAGGTGCTTGGATTTTGGTCTCTTTGAGGAGATTCTCTATGCTTGGTGCTTGGATTTTGGTCTCTTTCAGGAGATTCTCTATGCTATGGAGCTCCATGACGTAAAGTTTCATGTATCATCAGTTAGGGAAGTTGATCGCCTTGGAGAGGGCCTAATCCTTCTTAGAATAGGCAACAAAATCTCCTTTGGATCTCATAGTACATAGGGCATTTGCAAATGTGATACTTCTTCATCTTAACCTCTGTAGAGAAAAGACTGTAGACCGTTTCTTCCCCACCAATATCTCTAGTGCTCTTACTCTCTTCACTTTAAGGTGATGAGATGAGACTTGGATATGCCCAATCACAATCCATATCACATGGCATGTGACATGTGCCTATGCACATCCATGTGATGAGAAGAGACTTGGATATGCCCAATCACAATCCATATCACATGGCATGTGACATGTGCCTATGCACATCCATTGTGGTTTGCATGAAGTCACATCTTTCCATCTTTGGGTGTAGTTTTGGAGAGGCGCTAACCATGTAGTTTGAGTACGTAGGCTGAGGAGATCAAAGCAACTAACCTTGTTAACATCATGATGAGTGAGGTGGAGGTAGGCAATCCATATAAAGCCCTTGTGAGAGAAACTAGCTGGCTGAGGAGATCAAAGCAGCTAACCTTGTTAACATCATGATGAGTGAGGTGGAGGTAGGCAATCCATATAAAGCCCTTTTGAGAGAAACTAGCTGGCTGAGGAGATCAAAGCAGCTAACCTTGTTAACATCCTGATGAGTGAGGTGGAGGTAGGCAATCCATATAAAGCCCTTGTGTGAGAGAAACTAGCAGGCTAAGGAGATTAAAGCAACTAACCTTGTTAATTTCCTGATGAGTGACGTGGAGGTAGGCAATCCAATATAAATCCCTCAGAGAAACTAGCAGGTAACTCTAGCTTACCATGTCCTATCATGCTCATCTATTGCTAACTATCGAGATGACTATCTATCGAGAGTGTGGATGCGATGTAGTATGTTAGCATCCAGAATAGTGCATTTACCATCAATGGTAATGTTCCAAACTATTGATGGGTTGTGATACTACTCATGATTTGCTCCAGGTCATGCAAGAGAACATCATGACCTGAAATCTCTTAATCCTCTTCTAATCCTTCTCCTCAAGAACTTCCCCATAAAATTCTCTCCATACATTAATGTTGGGGTGACTAAGATGTCAAAAAATCATTCTTTAGTACTAGGTTTTTGGAAGTGTGTCTAGAGCATTGTCTCTTGCTGCATAGCCTCTACTCAATTTGGCTTGAGTTGTTGGTTGCATGGTAAAAATTGGGCTTGAAAAGGTAAATCTTAGATATACATAAGATTTAACTATTATGTCCCCACCACCAGATCTCCCATGTAGGTGAAATGGTGCTTGGATTTCATTGAATGTGAGGTGTTAAAAATCAGTAGGTTGGTTTTACTACCAAGGTTCATTGTGAGGTGCTACTGCTCATAAAACATGTGTAATGACATCATATATCTTTGTAGCCCCTTGGTTGAATATAAAATAAGCACTTTATCATATGCATACAATAAAATGGGGATTAGGGCGACAACCAAAGGGGAAACTCTATCACCCATTGAGTCAATGAATTTGCAGACCTCATAAATGTAGAGCTTAAATAGAGTCAGGGAGAGAGGGTAGTCTTGTTTTATCCCAATCATGCTAGAGTTTTCGTGCGACACAATTCTTGGCACTCCAGTAGAGTGCTATGATTTCCAAGATCATCTCCAAATGTATACCTAGATTTTGTAAGGGTGTGAGGTGTGCGAGAGGTACAATGTTAAAAGCTTTACATAAGTCCACAAAGCAACAATAAACCTTTCATTTTTGTGAAAATTTAATCTAATGTGAAGTATGTCCTCTAGAGACCTCCCTAGGCTATGGACTTGTATCCATGTCTCTCGGCAAGGGAGTTGAGTGTGAACTCTAGTACACATCCATAAATCTTGGCCAATTTATGATCAATCATGATAGTCTTATAGTTGTTGGGGTGGGTCCAATGGGCCCCTAACCTTGTGGATGGGTGTATTGGTTCTACTAGACCATGAGGGTGGGAAACATTGCCGTAGAGCTACATTGGGGTGGGTCCAATGGGCCCCTAACCTTGTGGATGGGTGTATTAGTGCTACTAGACCACGAGGGTGGGAAACATTGCCATAGGGCTACATTGAACATGTGGGCTAGCAAGTCTGCATGTGCAATGTGCTCCACGAGAGTAATCCCTCATGATCTTTGGACATGCCCATTTTGGAGTTTGTGGATAACTCTAGCTACATTATATGTGGATGAAAGAATTCATAGTATGGGTTGGGCCTTAGCGATGATGCACGGGGATTTTGACTAGGCCCTTGGTAGAGTTTTCATGTGTATGTGTGCCCAAACAAGTGGGTGAGTGATCGGTGTGGGTGTTTGGTGTTCTAAAAGCTTGCGCCATGCCTCCCGTACCATCCACGCTAAGATATGTTCACGTAAAGAGCTTACCTTAGACTTGTCGAAGCATGTGTCATTGGATCTTGCCTTCGAGATACAAATTGCAACTTCCCTGTGTGGGTACGCTAGCTTGTCAAGTCTCACATCCTCACTCCATTGTCAAACCGGAATGCTCCTTTGCCAGGGGTGGAGGGAGAGATCTTTGTATCTAGATGGAGGCAACAAGAGATCGTTCTTCAAGATGGTTATCTCTCACAAAAGGTGGGGGAAGAAGAAGCTAATGGAAGAGGTAAACCTATAATCAAACCTATTTAAACAAGCATCCATCTAGAATGCAAGAATCCAATTGCATGCATGCAAGAAATAAGAGGGAAGAAGTGGAGCTCACAAAGTAAACTATTGCAAGGGAATGATTGTCCATTTCTTATTGTCAAAAAATGACACATACAAATGACCAATTTTCACACTAGGCCAACCAAACTAAAAAATGATCCGGTCTCTTTTACTAGTCTTAAGCAGCTATGTACGCAAAGTGCCTTACGATTGGTCGGGTGGGTGAAACTATGTTAACCTACGAAGTGGTTAACAGTCCTCCTTCCTAATGGGTGACTGTGTTCTTGCATCACCCAAGTTGGTGGTGAAGTACTACCGAGGCGGAAAGGCATGGATGGTCCAGGACACAATATGAAGTTAGGGCCGAGATTAAGTGGTATTGTTCAAGATCCATAGCTAGACGTAGGGCAAAGTGGTGGGAAGCATTAGGTAGCATGTTGAGGCGGTATGGGAAGTGATAGGAGATGTAGAGGTGCTTCATGCTAGGACTCTATTGGTTATAGAAGTGGCATGTACCATTAGGTAATTGGTAGAAGTGGTTTGCACTGTCTTGTAATTGATAAAATGAGTGCTAGGGACGCCATATGGAATGATTTATAAATGGCGGTCTAGAACTTCGTGCCATGACATGAGAGTATGCCTCTCACATCGTGATGTTTAGAGATGAGGCTTCTTCATGGAAAAAATGTTGGGTGATGTGTTGTTGGGGATAAATTAGAGTCAAAGCAGAGGAGGATACATGCATAGAAGTTTGATGGAGGGAATTGCAAGGTTGAGGGTTCTCCAGGTGATGGGTCATACCATGGGCCAGGCATACACCTACCATGGTCCCTTCATCTAGAGAAGTACCTCCACATGGGGGGTTGGCTTTGATGAGGTTAGCTACACAGGTCTATGTGTGTGTTTGTGTGTGTCGTGAGATGTGAAGTCAAAAATTTGTGATGCCCATGGTGAAATATACAGGTGAGGTGCATGGGCAATGGAAAAAAGTTGTGCCCATGTGTGTGCACTTCTCTAACCCGAAGAGTTCTCCAACTCAACTTCTTTCTTTGACTCTCTTTGTTGCTTTCTTCGATATTTACTAGACATCCCTTTTCTTGGGGAGTCAAGATCTTTAGATTATTGATGCATGGTAGCTAGCTTTAACCATAGGTACAATGGAGCTGGGTAGGCCTCTCTGGCTCTCGTGGAATTTTACGTAGCGAGCATTGGTGGAGATAGAGACAATGTGAATTGATGGGTGGTGGGGCGAAGAAGAGGCTACTGAAAACAACCTCTTCATTTGATGTACTTACCTTCAAATCATGGTGTCACATTCTCCAATATTCCCAAGTACTAGATGATGAGGAAGAGAAAGTGCTTGAGCTCTATTATAGTGACACATTAACACCAGAGCTAGCATTTGAATATTTTCTCAAAAAAATCTTACATTGTCTGGAAAATGAAGGGTCGTACAAAGCAAGGCAACTAGAAAACATCTCCAAATATACCAAAGAAAGGCAACTAGAAAACATCTCCAAATATACCAAAGTGAAGTCTACCATCTGAGGGGAGTTATAGTATTGTACCACATAGTTTTTACTTAGCTAACATGCCATTACGTGGCAAGAAAGGATTATTCCTTTAATAATTCCCACATTGCCTATTCCTTTAATGAGTCCCACATTGCCACACCTCGATGATAATGAAGATCAAGGTTCATTTGAAGTAAATATACTAAAGTAAAGTCTACCATTTAAGGGGAGTTGTGTATTACTATACCATAGTTTTTACTTAGCTAACATGCCATTGTGTGGCAAGAAGGGCTTATTTCTTTAATGATTACTACAAGTCTACCATCTGAGGGGAGTTGTATTATTGTACCACATAGTTTTTACTTAGCTAACATGCCATTGTGTGGTAAGAAGGGATTATTTCTTTAATGATTCCAACATTGCCTATTCCTTTAACGAGTCCCACATTGCCTACCTCGATGATAATGAAGATGAATATTCATTTGAAGATGGTAAATAGCTCTTTGAGAACGTTGAGCCGCCACAAACAACTGATAATCTATGGCAAGATGAATATTCATTTGAAGATGGTAAATAGTTCTTTGAGAACGTTGAGCCGCCACAAACAACTGATTATCTGTGGCAAGAGAGGGCGTTTTTCTTTAATGAGTTCACATCACCTACCCCGATGATAATAAAGACAAAGGTTCATTTAAAGATACAGAACAATTCTTTGAGAACATTGAGCCACCAACAACATCAAGACAAAGATCCACAAATAAATGAGAATGCTATGCTACCAAGAGGATTCACACAGCACACCAGCTAACACACAATCTATACCATAATCATCATCACCATTATTACACTGCACACTTCTTGTTTCTCCTCCATCAACTTCTATTTACACTTACCCTCTAGATGCCTTAAAGAACATAGCAACCTACCTTAAGATAGATGTTGAGGAGGGTGATTTCATAGCAGTAGTCAACAAAACTATCCATTGCAGGTACAACACGATTTTTTTTTCTCTCAAGAAGCAACACGTGTGAAAATCTAGAGTTAGCTCATGTTGTGAGCTAAGAGTGAGCTAAGGTTGAAACCTACCTTGAGGTAACTTAGATTAGTTGTTCACACCTACTAGCACCGTGTAAAAGATTCACATAAAATTCAGGTAAGTGGTAAGTTCCCATGATAACTGTAATTCCATCTTAGCCTAGGCCGGGGGTGCAAGGTAACACCTTGGTTTTCTAGAAGGTGGTCACCGAGGGAGCTCAGTGGACAGAGATTTTACTTGGCTACCCTCTCTCTCTACTTTGAAAACTCTCTCTCTAACTCTTTCCACCACCATCTCCACCTAGCCCAGCTGCCTCCACCACCAAACTTACTCCTCACTTTCTCTCTCTATCTACTCACTCTCTCTCTCTCTCTCTCTCTCTCTCTCTCTCTCTATCTCTCTCTCTCTCTCTCTCTCTCTCTCTCTCTCTCTCTCCATATCTTTTCATCTCTCTTCTAGCACACTCTCTTATCTCTCTCCAATCGTCTCATATTTCTCCATCTCTTCCCTCTCTCTCTCTCTCTCTCTCTCTCTCTCTCTCTCTCCAAGTGTCTCACATCAATCTCTTTTCTTCCTCTCCTCTCTCTCCAATCATCTAACAATTCTTCATTGCTTCTCTCTTTCCCTTCAGTTTTTTTTCTCTCTCCATCTCTCTCCTACCATATCTTTCTCTTGCCCTCTTCGTAATGGAAATCTACGAAGGCTCAAAGACTACATAATTCATAATACAAGGTTAAGCATGATTAAATTATAATAAAATATGAATCTAGCAAACAAAATAGCGTAACAATTAGGATTAACACTATCGCTAGATCATGGAGATGAAGCAAATGACTCAATCACTTTTCATTAATCATTGAGCCTTTTTATAGGATTTAGGTAACAAAAGCTACCCCACAATCGTGGCCTTGATTGAAGGAAAATGGTGGAGAGAATCAAGGAAGATGGAGAGGATTTAGGAGGAAAATAGGCAAGTGGAAGATGCACCTCTTGTGTTTTTTAATAAAGATAAAGGGATAAAGTAAAAGCCTTAAATGTGCCCCATCATTTAGATAAATTGAGAACAACCTTAGGAGAATAAGAACATGTTTGGGGCATTATTTCTAACACCCTCCCATGAACCAAACATGGGTAAAGATAAAAAAGGGTAAGATGACCTAAACTTGAAGATGGAGAGGATTTAGGAGGAAAATAGGCAAGTGGAAGATGCACCTCTTGTGTTTTTTAATAAGAAAGGGATAAAGTAAAAGCCTTAAATGTGCCCCATCATTTAGATAAATTGAGAACAACCTTAGGAGAATAAGAACATGTTTGGGGCATTATTTCTAACACCCTCCCATGAACCAAACATGGGTAAAGATAAAAAAGGGTAAGATGACCTAAACTTGAATTCCCTTAGATAATTAGAAAATAATCAAATTTTTAGTTATTTTCAAGAAGCTTTCTGTACCCCCAGCCAGTGGAGGAGCTCCCGCTCCTTGTAGGCTCAACCATTGCCCAAATCCTTCTAGCCCAACATAGCCAACTCATTTGTGCTCCAGCCAGTTGAATCAGAAGTGCAAAACCGTCGGCGCATTCAGAAGAAATCGCGATTTTGTCAAGCGCTTGTTTCTGGGAGAGCAAAACTGAGATCTTCTCTTCCATAGATCAAATGGGTCTAATTCCTCTTTGGCCCGGGGGTTTTCAAGCATGCTCTACAAGCTGGTGAAGTCAGAATTTGATTTGATCAAGTCTACAGTGAGATCCAAGCTCTTCATCAAATCTGCACGTGACTTTGATAAAACAAAGATCAAGCATTCAATGTTTGGTCAAATCTTATGTTTCTTGGCTTAATCCTCTAATAGACTAATTACTATTGATGGCCTTGAAAGGATTTGAGCTCATAACTCTGAGGCCTCAGATCTGGGCTCCCCGCATACTCTATTTTTTGCACACAAAATAGAGGATTAATTTGTTAATCAATGATTAATAAGAGCTAATCACTATATTTTGGTACAATTGAGGGTTCAAATTAACCATTAGGTATCTGTTACATATCCTTATAACTTCAAATTGCAATTCGGAGTTGGTTTGATACTCCAACCATTCCGTACAAATTGGTTACCCTTGATTTAATGTAATTTTTGGTAAAATTATGCTGATAAAATTGTGGTAATCATCATTTTGCACTCAACCCTTGGTTAATGCCTGAAAATCACACTCAAATTCAAGATTATTCACAGCCAGAGTTGGATTTGGGAATGTGCATAAGAATGAATGCTATATGCATTATGCATTGGGCACATTACATCAGTGTAAAAATGGGATCAGACACTGTCCTTGTCCAGAATAAGGCAAGAGGTAAGACCTCCCGCATAGATTTGGGTTTGCATTGCATAATGATACAAGATAAACATCAAAAGCCCAAAAGAGCTATCAACAAAACATTTAAACATGTTGCTCATATGGAGCAAGAAGACCTGACGAGACGGACAAGCTCATGGCCCCAGCAATGAAAGAAGAAGAACATCTCTTTCCAAGAGGAAGATCCACACCAAGAAGAAAAGCTAAAGGAAGCATTGAAGGAAGACATGGACATGAGAAGAGAAGCTGCCACAACAAGAAGACTGAAAGAAGAGGAAGACATGGACGCATGAAGAGAAGCTGCCACAAGAAGAAGACTGAAGACAAGAGAAGATGTGAGGCTCCAAAGAGTGAGGAGCCATGTGAAAATCTTTGAGAGAGAGAGAGAGAGAGAGAGACCCCATAACCCAATGTAACCTGCCCCAACAAAGTAAAACCACCTCTGAGAGCCATGGATGATGTAGGCCATGTGGTAGATGTATGTGTGAGCACTTTAGTCAAGGTCGCGGGCACTTGTAGTAGCCTTGGACACATAGAGAGAGAGAGTGTCAAGGACTATGAGTTTAGGGACTTGAGGCACTAGTTCGCGGACTATCAAGTAAGAGAGAAACTTGGTACAGGGTCCAGGTGTGCTAAGTTCACTTGAGGGGAGGTGTGCTAGGCACTGTATCAAGTAAGAGGGAAACTTGGTATAGGGTCCAGGTGTGCTAGGAGTATTCACTTGAGGGGAGGTGTTGAAATATACAAGTGAATAGGGTGTGTATAGGAACAAGCCCTTGGCAAGAGGCTGTAAAAGAGAATGTGTAAATGTGAGAGAACCTGTGAAAAGGTGAGAAGAATCTACTGGGAGAGAATAAAGGGTAGCATGAGAATATTTAGAAAGTGTGGAGATATTCTGGGAGAGGTGGAGAGAATCAAGCAAAAGAGGTGGAGTGAATCAAGGAGAAATCAATGGGATTAGATGCTTGGATGTAAACTCTATAAATTGAGGCATTGGCCAAATGAGAATTTGCTGGTTTTTGATTATCCATGCCTACATTAAGCTATTAGTTAATTACTCACTAAATCACATCTTGATTATCATCTAATCACTTTGTTAATGATGTTGATTCTAGCATTTGATCCACCATAGCTCATCACATTGCTGTAATTTTAACATTCTTCTCTTCTATTCATGCCTCTCCTATTTTCTTATTAGCTAGAGGTTGGGGCCATTACTAAAGTTATCCTTAGAGTAGGGGCTACCTCAAAAGTGGTCCACTCCTCCCCACTTGCAAATTTTGTAGCTTAGTGGGGCCCTAAATTTAAAATTTTGGCTTCCCTCCCAAAAAGTCAAATCTCTTTCAAAAAAGATAACTTTTAGTGTATACATCCATTTTACCACTTTAATCCCTTATTTAGGCTTTTTGCATGCTCTTTGATGTCTAACCTATACCTTTCAATGTATACATCCATTTTCCAACATTTTTCCCTTATTTAGGCTTTTTTCATGCTCTTTGATCCTCTAACCTATACCTTCCTCATCTTCCTCACCCATTCTTGAGAGCTTCTTGCTCTTGGAGTCTCCAGCATGAAAATTTATCTTCTCTCTTTTTTCTTACCATTTCTTGAGGGCTTCTTGTTCTTAGAGCTTACAACCTATATCTTTTTCTTATCTATCATTTTCTTCATCGTATTTTGAGAGATCATACACTTGGAATCTATAACCTACTACTTTTTCCTCACTTATCTTTCTCAAACAACCCTAGAGATTCATTTTTAATGGAAAGCTCAAGCTCAAGCTCTAGAAAGACCCTAAATCTATGTCCTAATGTATTTAATATAATGTTAGAGAGGAATCCAATGCAACCCTCATGTAGACTCCCTCACAGGGTGAAGAAGCAAAGAAGAGGCTTGGTACAATGTCGCTAGAATAGATGCATTATGGAGTTCAAAATAGGCTAGGATGTGTGGGTAGCCAAGGTGCAACATGTGTCACGTGGCTAGGGGCATAAGTTGGATATGTTTATGCTAACATTTATACTCCAAGCCCATTGTAAGCTATTTCTATCTGATGGATTCATTGTATTGGTTTTATTTTCTAGATTTTGTGAAAAAACTAATGAGTGCATGTGCTATTTTTGTCACGGCGGCTACCGATCATCAAATATTGAGTAGCAACAACTAGTGAACTCATTCACTGGTACTTTTAATGCTATGCATGCTGATTTTGCATAGGTTTTGTTCCAGAAAAGCCCTCTTTTTTTATATCAATAAAGATATATTTTTACATAGCTCAAAATACATTATTCCTCTCAATGCCCAAGCTTTGGACAGACTTGAAAGTTTTCCAATTCTAAGTCTTGCTTCCATTACTAATTGGTATTTGCTAGATAAAATTATAATAACTTCATTCAAAAGCATATAGTGTTAGATATTCACAAATGCATAAATTTTGGAAGAATTTCTAAGATGCTCAAGTTATCATGGTTTATCCCACTTCATGTCTGTAGCATGTTTTTCTCATTCCAATATGCATAGCATGAAGAAAATGGAGGAATGTGTTAAGAGAGTGATTTAGATACTACTCTTGGATCTAAATGGAAGATGAAGGAAGGGATGCCTAAAGGTGATGTATTCAAGTGTGATGCTTGTGTACATAGTCAATATTAATGTCATATCACATCTCTCAGTGGAACCACAAGGGTTTGGAGTATAGACATTAGAGAATATTGCTTTTATTAGATTCAAAAGAAAGTTTAATTCAATTTGAACTTAATATTTCAATGGGTCCTAGAAACAACAAGAAAATCTTGGTCAATTATAAATGGACCTTGAAGGATGTTTGTTGAGTTGTTTCTAGATATGGCACACTAGATAACTCTAAATTTAGACTGAATGGAAACATTATAGGTAGAAGGTCAAAAAGCACATTAAATTATCAAGTCTCCCTCCTACAACTTTGGCATTTGAGGCTTATCTTAATATATCTTTGCCAATTTCTATATAGTAAATTCGTCCATTTTAATGTTATTTCAAATTATTGCCACCTTGATATTACAAAGTTACCAAAATGGAACATTATCCAAAATAGAAAATTTTTATGTTTAAGTCAAATGTCACTTTTATTTTCTTATTTCATTCATTTACTTAGTCTTATCTCTTCTTAGCTCTATAAACCTGAGTGCTAGCCTTTCTCTACTCCCATGTTATAGTCTATACTACCCCTCTCTCGAAAGCAATGGATAATACTTACCTTAATACATTGTGGGAAACTTGCCGAAATACAAGCTCATATCTCTAGAGACTCCAAGTTGTGCTAGTGGTGGCTACCTCCACTCCTTTGTCTCCTTCCTCAAGATGTCACCATGAGGTTATCTCTCCTCATACAAGGACACTCACTCCTCTTTTCTCTACTCTCACACTCATGTACACAAGCATTAGATGAACATGCACCAAGAATGAACCTCTCTCTCTCACACCATAGACATAGGAGAGCAAGGAAATAAGACTAAACTCAATTAGCATAAAGGGGGATTGTGTCTTGCATTATGAGAATTTGTTATTTATATAACTAGCTCTTATTCACACTTGGGTGCCTAAAACTTGAAAAGAGATAAGCTAAATGAATACAAGATACATAGGCCCAACCATTCTCATAATTCAACATTTATAGTTCCATTTTATGACACTTATTATGCTATCTCTCTTATGTAATGAAGAGATGATAAGTTAACCTCAAAATGGGAATAAAGTTCTCTCCTATCAACTCTCTCTCTCTCTCACCATAGACATAAGAGATCAAGAAGAAGATAAGACTAAACTCAATTGGCCGCACACAAAGGGGGATTGTGTCTTGTATTATGAGAATTTGTTATTTATACATCTGGCCCTTATTCACACTTGGATGCTAAAAACTTGAAAGAGATGACCTAAATGACTACAAAATACATAGGCTTAGGCATGGCTAGCCGTTCTCATAATTATAACATTTATAGTGTCATTTCATGATATTTATTGTGCTATCTCTCTTATGTAACAAAGAGATGCTAAATTAACCTCAAAATAGGGTTAACATCCCCCCACCTGTTTGGAGATTCTGTCCTCAAAATCTATTGGCGTAGGGCTTGTTTCACTGGATATGCTTTGTAGAGCGGCTCTTTCGAGTCTAGAGGATGTGAAGAGTTTTACGGAGAAAGTAGAGTGACCTCCAAAAGTTAGTGTTGACTATATTCTCAAAAGTAGCATGTAAGATGGCAAACCGTGTATCCTATGGTAGTAGTACATGATACCACTGTCAGAAGGCCTTGTGTTGAGATCAAATTTCATCCCCCTCGTAGTTGTAGTTGTGTACATAGTCATTCTGGATATCAATTAGAAGAATGATAAGCTTTAAAAACCACACACCAATGTGGCAAGACTACAACTAGATCTGGGATTACCCTCCATATATGCATTGTGGTGGTGAGCATAAACTACCATTGTTTATTATCTCGAATTTGCTATGCTCAAAGTAAGGAAAGTTGTAAAGGAAGTGTGATAATTGAGCTCGCCTTTCCTTGAACTCTCTGTCTCAGAGTGAACCTTCTTTTAATTGGCATGTACATGGATCAATGCGTGAAGGTGTTGTAGTGGGGATGCCCTATAGATGCTAGTATATTATTGTATGCAAGGAATGGCACTCTCCAGGATGGCTTGATATCATGGATACCAAAATTTTCCATCACTAGAACTAGCTTCCACCTAGATTTCTTCATTACCTCCCCTTGACTCTACTACATGCTCCCGCTTCCATATTTTGTAAGCGTGGGCGACCATGAATGTGACAATCCTGATTTTGAGCAAATTAGCAAGCCATGGGTTTATTCGCGAGCTTTGAGCTTCTTGTGCTATTTCCCCACAATGACTCATGTTGATCCAACTATCCAAGTTCTATTGCTTCTGACCTATCCCCAACTAAGGGATATGGTAAACATGCGGCTTACATATGTTTCTTCTAGTATAGGAGTTGTGGGATCAAAAGGGGTTATTTGTAAGAGGGCTTGGTGCATGAGATGGGGTTTAAGTATAGATTCCCATTGATAATGATTTTATCATAATCCTCTCCTATTCTAGGAGATCCATTATTGCATCTCTATGGTAATCTGCTACTTCATGACATTGTTGAGTAGTAGGTCTGGCCTCTAGCTAATTGTCTAGGGGTTCCTCAAGGCTGAGAGTGTTAGTGGTGAAATCAAAGGAGGAAGAGGGGAAATCACTCTTAGTTAGTGGTGCATTAGTTTCTCCCCTATTTTTATTATCATATATATTAGATATATGGGACTAAACACTGGGTAGGTGTTATCTTCATCGTCTTCTTGCCTATCCTTATCCCCATCATCAGAAGGTGGTGGTGGTTTTTTAGTTATGAAGAAATCATGAAGTATATGGAGGTCTTCTTCCTTAGGGAATGAGGGGTATTCTATGTGCACTTACTCAAAATCATATACTAATGATGTTAGTAAAGTACATAGATGTGCACATATGATATCAAAAAGTTTGAGGATGCCATAAGGGTGGTAAGTTTTACTATTATGCAGAAGAAGGTGCTTGTGTGTGTATCCCAAGCCTCTACCCACCTATGTGTGTCAGCATCCGTTCAAGGTTTTTTTGTATTTTAGGGAGGGAAGCAATAAAAGAATCAATATTACTAGGTTTCATGAGCTCTAGGAACTACTCACCTTCATTAAAGTTTGTTTAATTTATTAGCAATCTACACCAAGATCTAAAGTTAAGTACAATTTGGTGTATAGCATATATATATATATATATAGCTTATCCCTCCCTCAGCTCGAGAGCCCCATTAAATACAACCATTATGACTATGGGATTACCATATCTTGTGGAAGTTTGTTTAATTAATGCCAAATCCTCTTGGTTCCTTACTTAGATTTATATTATATTGAGAGAGAGAGAGAGAGAGAGAGAGAGAGAGAGAGAGAGAGAGAGAGAGAGAGAGAGAGAGAGTTAGTGAAGAAAATAACAAAATTTAGGTCTATGAAGGGGCCCGAGGAACCATTGGAAGGTCAGCCATAGGGGCTCCCCTTTCCACTAGCTTATCAATGTGTCATCATCGACTTTGACTAGCTCGTTGTGCTGGCCTAGTTGTTGTTGGAGAGTGGTTGCTTGGGTTTCTTGGGCAGCTAATGCTCTAGCCACATCTAGTTCTCTTTTCTACTAGGCTTCAGTGATATGGATGTGTAGAGTGGCTAGGTCTTCGTGAATTTTAATGGCTTCAATGTATCTTAGCCATTGAGCATCCGCGGGTCCTCTTCTAAGAATATCACTATGATTAGCATGATAATGTTTCTTCTTCATCCATCTTCGAAATTCAACCTTGCTAAATTCAAAGCTTCCTCCCACAAATCAAATTCTTATGACTCTTGCTCTTACGAAGAGCTTTGACTCGTCCACACAGAGATGGCCTCATCATGTGCACCATGGTGACTAACATTTCATCTTTCCACTCTAGTTGTGCATCACTGATGATGATGGAAACCTACAAAGTATATGAAAAATTGCATAGAGTACCAAATGTTTCTTTTGCTATGAAGAACACCCAAAATTGAACAAAAGAAGTTCAAACTAACACTCCCTTGAGATGTCTATGAAAACCTTACACACCATGCCAATGAGCCCCAAAATGCTTCAAAACGTACAAAAATATTGTTAACGTAGTGAATAGCACACTATAGGGTATATCTTCTCCACCTAAGAGGATAGCTCAATATGAGACAATCAAAAGACAACTTGAGGAGAAGATAATAAGGGGGCGAGGGCAAAGAGAACCTGCTCGAAAATAATTATTGGAGTGGAGATCAACGTAACAAGCGTAACAATGCAATAAGCAAGGAGAGAGAGATGGAAGCACAACACTCAAAGTAGATTGATGAGAATGATTGAAGTACAAGTGAAGTGACACAATAAGGTCACTTACACACACACTCATAAGAATGTGTACTTACGCTTGAGGAAAAAAACTTCCTAGAGAGGGAAAAAGTACCCCGGCCCATTATTAACTTTCACACATCGCTACCATATAAATGGTTGCATGTGTCACTCATCGTGGTTTGTCTACTTTAGTAGATGGTCACTCTCTAACTCTCAATCTCACTCTCTCAAGCAAGAGGCACAATGCATCTTTTAAATTACGCATAAGAGTTTTTAATACAATAATAGAAAGTTCAATTGTATACTTATAGTGAGAGTTCCCTTTTATATTTTGGCCATGTGTTTACAATGTGGATGCCTGAAACATAAATAGTGAAGTTCTAGTAGACTAATGGCCATTAGTAGTTGATTGGCCTTACATCTCTTAAACACCATAGCATTACATTAAGCTTGTATAATGTGTTACACAAATATTTGGAGGCTTGTACAATGTGTTAAAACCAATATTTGGTCAACAATGTTCTTGTGACATTTTGTGGGGCGATTTTGTGGGGCGGTACACATAGGTCATGGGTGCTATTTAGGCAGACCTCGTCCACACTCTTGTTGGCTAGGAGTGCTTGTGCAGGGTAGATCCAAAGCTATGTAAGAGAGGCGTAGAAAAACATAAAAAGTGAAGTTTGAGTGGACTAATGGTGGTGAAGGTCGATCTTTTCAAAAATATCATGAGACTGTAGAACTCATGTGATTTAAATTTTGTATAATGGGGATCCATAAAAACCATATTAACCAGGTTAGCACCTTTCACATGGTGATTGTGGAGGGCCTCTTGAAGTAAAGTGATTTATAAAATTTATTTAGATCTAGTCACCACTCTAGTCCTTCTACATGAGTTATGTGTCTTATTGTCTCTTGCACCCTAGCTTCTATGAAAATGCATCCTCCCACTTTAGCAACTTTAGATTACCTATTAATGCTCCTTTCACTAGAGCTCATAAGTGTGGAGCTTACAACCATCTACATCTCACAATAGTGTTCTCCATCTTTGTTGTTGTGTAATTTGAGTTTGAGTTTTGTGTTACGAAAGATCTAGTCTTGCATACATCAAATGTTGCGTCTCTCAAAGGGAGGTCATGGGTTCGAACCTACCAAACGACATCTCCTTTCAATAACTAATCTCACAAAAAAACTATTGAATCATATTTAAATTCTTAAAGTTTGGACTAAGAAGAAAAAGTTAGATTTGAGGTTTAGGTTTAAATATATAGCCATCTTAGCTTCTATAATTAAGTAATTTTGTAATAAACCAAGATACATCTCAAATGTCTTTACTACCAAGAAGTCTAGTACTCCCACTTGTTATCATTGATTTCTCCGACCTTAAAGCTTGGAATTGTTGCAAGCCTTTAAGCTAGATTGAGTGGCTTATCTCCTTGTTAACAATATTCATTGTTAATATAGCTCTTTATATTTGATCTAAATAAGCTCAACACGCGCGCGCGCGCGCGCACACACACACACACATGTGCACATGGAGAGAGAGAGAGAGAGAGAGAGAGAGAGAGAGAGAGAGAGAGAGAGAGAGAGAGAGAGAGAGAGAGAGAGAGAGGTTTATTAACCTCTTTAGGGCCAAAATAAAATGTCCCATGCGACAAATGATGATACAATATCTGTGAGTATTATAGTGGCAGATGCATAGAGCATCCACTATAAC
Source organism: Cibotium barometz (assembly GCF_041138505.1). Taxonomy (NCBI): domain Eukaryota; kingdom Viridiplantae; phylum Streptophyta; class Polypodiopsida; order Cyatheales; family Cibotiaceae; genus Cibotium; species Cibotium barometz. The sequence goes on along the minus strand of NC_141048.1, from coordinate 47,197,921 downwards.
TTGAATAAAACATAATGAAAATGAAAATAAATGGAAACTATGAGGTATACCGATAAAACATTGTTGAACAATAAATGCATGGATAAGTGCAAAACCATATCTTTGAGTAAAATGGCTCCAAAAACAAGTGAAGATTTTTTACTACCTTCACTTTTTTTGGGGTGAGGAATGGGGGTGCTGTGTAATAGTTAGATATGTGTGCCTGCATGCAAGCATGCGTGGGCGCGTACATGCATACATTCATACGTGTGTGGGTGTGTGCATACATGCATGCGTGTGTGCACATGTATGTGTGTGTGTGTGTGTGTGTGTGTGTGTGTGAGAGAGAGAGAGAGAGAGAGAGAGAGAGAGAGAGTGAGTGAGTGGAAGTAGTCTCATCATTCACCATCTTAGAGGTTATAACCCATACCTTTGAAGCTTTCTAACCTAGAGAAAAGAGAACTAATCCATTTCTTCACCACCCCCACAAGTTTGGCCCCAATAAATCATTTGCAAAATCAACGTCCATCGTCACCACCCCCACAAGTTTGGCCCCACAAAATCAACTAATCCATTTCTTCACCACCCCCACAAGTTTGGCCCCAATAAATCATTTGCAAAATCAACGTCCATCGTCGTGTATACACAAATTTAGCCAGTCTAATCAATACAAGATTCCCACGCGTTTGAGCAAAATCATGTACATAGCTTATGAAACTATAGGAAATTGACCTTAGATCAACCAAGCTATATACAAAATTTAATCTAAAGATATTGCTAAAACTTAATATATTATCTTTATAGCACGTGAGTGCAAGCATGTATTTAAAATACCCTATTTTTAAAATGTTAATTTTTTTACACAATTGTTCGCCCCCCTTTTGTAATTAATTTTGATTTAAAATCCCTCTTTAAATTTACATAAATAAATTACACTAAAAAACTATTTGTTTAATCCCCTCTTTTATGTATACAACATGTAAGTCCCCCAATTTTTTTTAAAAAAAACATCGTGCACTTAGGTGCCATGTTACATATGTAATTTACATAAATAAATTACACTAAATAATTATTTGTTTAATCCCCTCTTTTATTTGTTTACATAAATAAAGTACACTAAACAACTATTTTTTTAATCCCCACTTTTATGTATACGTGTAAATCCCCCAATTTGTTTTTTTAAAAAAACATCGTGCACTTAGGTGCTATGTTACATATGTAAGTAGTGACCCCCCCCTCCCCCCCCCCTCTCGGCTTCACCAAACAAAATAGAATTTGGATCAAGCACTCCCCAATAGGGCACTAGTCTTCATGTCTCTCTCTTTAAATTTGACCTTTCTGCTCTCAGTGTTGCCCCATAAAAAGTTGTGGCAAAAGCTGATTCACCAAGACAAAACAAAATAAGCAATTGACAATCATTAGCTGGCCGCATATTGCATCAATTTGAATACTCTTTCTTTTCTGGTCTCCCCAAGCATGTTTATATCATCTTTCTCTAGATAACCTAAAAGTATGACAACAACAAAATATGTGAAACAATTAACTTGCTACATTGCATTCAAGAAAGGGGATTTCAATACAAGTTAGGATATTACTTCACCTCTCCACATACTGAATAAACCTACAATACACAAACTAGCCAAACACCCTTTGTTCCTTCAACTCTCTTACCTCTTTGAATACTTGATCTAGCCAACCATATTAGATTCTCAATTTAACCTCACAACCACCACTATGTGTTTTCTAAAATTCAAGCGCATGCCACCTCTCCCTTATTCTTCAAGGTCATAATGTGGTTAGCATGTGTCATAATGTGGTTAGCATGTGTATTGAGGCTAGGCTTATACCTAAGGCAATCCAAGATGGGAATAAGTGACTCATGGGTGCTTATTGACAAGGTTTAATGTGAAATCTATAATTTATCAAATTTATTGATAAGTGTATTGTCATGTTTCCAGGTCTCCTAGTGATATTTGTCTTCGGGTTGAAGAGAACCCCAATTGAGTAAGATGATGGTTCGTAGTGAAGAAGGGAGAGATCAATTTGCATGTTATACATCTTGAAGAAGAGAGATCAATTTTCCTTGATTCAATTTGCATGTTGCACATGTTTGCATACCTAGTACCTAAGGCATGGAAAGAAAGATTTTCCTTTAATGAGTCGTCACAATCCATGAGCTTGATATCTAGATATAAAAAGAGTTTGGCTTCCACGTATTAGAGAGTGTATAGTGAGAAAAAATCTCTAAGGATTAGTCAAAACCATAATTTCTCGAGAAACCATTGCTAGTTAAACACTTAGATAGTGGATATCAATGGCATGGGACATTGGTGTTCAATGTATAGATTGGTCAAATGACGATGTCTTTTAAAACATGTCTTGGATGAGGTTTATTTCATCAATCAATAGTTGGTTTAAAATTTACTAGCTAGTTTGGTTGGCAATTGCCATAGGAACTTTTTCACATAAATGTTTTTCGTCTTTGAATACAAGGTTATGAGAATGTTTATGGATTCAAGCATTCAAACGAACATAAGTTGAGCAGATCAAGGTTCACATCTCAAAGAGCTTACCTATACCCTTATGATTGTACACTAAATTGGTGGACTGTTGTGGTGTGGAACACAAGGTTTGTGGCTGGGATACATCACTCGCACAATTAAGCTAAAGCTTACATCCAAGGTTGATCAATTCTTCACCTCCAAATCTTGAAAGGATTCACACCTTATAAAACCAAGAGATTCTACAAACTTTCTCCTTGGCTAACTCAGCCTTTAGAGAGACTTTTTGGAGTTGATAAACTCATTCAAGTAGAGATTTCACTCAGATTGTCACAAGGATTTTGGGTTTTTGTGAGTTTGCACTCACGAGCAAGATTATTCCAAAGTTGCTAATCAAGTGGATTATTCATACTAAAGACAATAGCTCTTTAGAATCTCTTAGGGATAGCTCCTTAACTTTTTTTTAGTTACTACTCCAACATATGAGTGGAAGGTTTAGGGAGGAAACATGTTATGACCCCAAAGACCATAATATGGTTGGTGTATATTTTCAAGCTAGGCTTATGCCTAAAGGCAACCAAGGATGGGATCCATAGGGAATAAGTGACTTGACATTGAAGGAAGCTATAATTAGTTATATTTATCGATGAATATGCTTTCGTGAACTATTATTGGCTCAAGTCTATAAAAGTGAGTTATCAGCTACTAATAAGTCCACATTCCCACCAAGGAAGAGTCCCTAAGGCATCCAACAAGGGGTTTATGTAAACACCAAAACTCTAGGGATTCCAGTAACACATTATTTGGGAATTACCAATTAGGTGGCTCCTTTCTCATCACACACAAAGAGATGGAGAAAGAGCAACATGCTTTAGTTTGATGCTCGACTTACTATGAGACCCAATGATGTGACCACTACCCCTTCGAGGACTACTTTTATCCTCTTAAGCAGAGTTATCCTGTAGAAGAATGGGAGATGGGATCCACAGGCATGGAGAGAGAGACACTTGCAGTCAAGAAGACACCAAGCAGACTCTCCTCAGCTAGTGCTGAGTTGGGAGGATGGACAACACTAGCCCTAATGATTGCCCAACCAAAGCTGCAATGGAAACCCACCACATCCGACTTGTCATCCCTTGGAGATGCAACATCCTGCATATTTAGGATCCACGGAAATAAAACCTGTATCCAAAGGAGATCACAAAGAGCCAAGAAGAAACCCCAGCCACAGCACCATATACAGCACACAAATAAAGCATATGTTCTACAGACCCATAAAAGGTACATTATCTAGCCCCTCAAGGATAGATTTATATATACCTTTGGAATCCCAATGCTTTAACAGTCAGCTAGTGTGCAGCCAAAGCACAGCAGGACCTAGCCATAGCTCATAATACTCCACAATAGCCACTCCTGTTTCTATTTCATTGTTTTCTTACAACAGCTCTCAACTGATACTCTAGACATCTCCTTCTACAACCTTCTCTAGGTATCCTTGTCTCAAACACGCCTTCAGCAAATGCCCATAATTATTTCCTTCTCCAAATAGCAATGGTTTTCATGCAAATTATCATAAAAAATAAAACGACTTAATTGATCATATATTGTGATTCAATTGTCAACCAGACCGCTTGGCATTTTGCAAAGACTAACTAAGAAACTAACTCAAAGAGAAAGGATCTAGGGACTCGTGTACTGCTTAAAAAGTGCGGCTGCTTGATATAACAGCACTCCATAACATTGGGTGCTAGCTAAACAATCCTTTGACCCAATAATTACCACCATGAAGATGAGAATATTTGCAAATGCACCATCTTATAGTGCGTAATCAAACACTGTACCACCTTGCCAAGCTTGCAGTTTCGACCACAACTTGGGTCACGCTTTTTTTTCCGCCGGTAGAGATCCTGCTATTCAGACAGCCATATTCCTCTCGATGCTCGACCTACAGAGAACCAGGAGGGTCCAGGCCCATGCAGAGCGGAAAGGTGTCCCTTGGCTGCAGGAACTGGGAATCAAACTCAAGCTCCTGCTCAAGAGTCTGACTACATCACCAGTTCGCCTACAGAACCGCCAACTTGCGTCAGTCTTATCAAGTCATACTATAATACACAGATACGACCATGCTGTTTGGCACAGACTCCCAAACCTAAAACCCTCTGCTGAAAAAAGAATGAAGCAGATCAGTAAAGAATGAACCCTCTGCTAGAAAAAGAATGAAGCGGATTAGCAAAGACTTTTCATGCCGTTCAACAAATCAGCATGTATCCAGTTCATTTAACTAGCTTCCTCATTAGAGAATCACTACTCAAGACAGTCTGGTTTTGGCTCCTGATCAGATTTCTTATTGGGTGGATTAGAAACACGAGAAAGTCTGTCCAGACAGACCTGCAGAACAAAAAGAGAGAAAATTGTTTCTAATAACAGTGCATACAGTTCAGCTTGCTTGTAAGACCAAAAAGATGGAGACTTACTTGAAGAATATTCACTGCTGAGAACTTGTCCACGATGGCCTTATGTTCACAGGTTTTGAAACCATAACCCTCCAGCACACTTTCAACAACCTGCATGAAGCTCAAAATTGCGATCACTGATCCATGAGAGTCTACTCACAAAGCTTCAAATCATCAACTCCATGATACATGCTATGGCATCCCCACTCGCATCATAAGCACCCAAAAGTAGGTGCAGGTTCATGCATAAAGACATGTCTGTCTGCTTTTTACGTCATCTAGCGAAATCCAGGAGCTCTCCCCCTCTGCGCCCAGCACCCTTCCTCGCCATCGCCTCTGCTCGGACCCCCCCCCCCCCTCCTTTTTCGCCGCTGCCCCTTGCGCCTGTGCACAGCTCCCCCTCCCCCTTCGCTTTCCCCCGCGTCACCTGCTCCCCCTCTGCCTGCAGCCCTCGCCCCCATCCTCCTTTCCTCCCACCTAAGCCCCACCTCTGCCCAGTCCTTCGCCTCCCCCTGTGGCGCCTCCTGCCCCCCGTCCACCTTTCTGCCTCCCCTTGTGGCACCCACCTACGCTCCACCTCTGCTCAGCCCTTTGCCTCCCCCCTGTGGTGCCTCCTGCCCCTTTCTTCCCTCTTGCGCTGCCCTGCCCTCCTGTCCGCCTCCTTGCCTTCCCCAGCACCGCTCCTCCTCTTGTCTATGCCCGCCCAGCTCACTTACTCCCCTTTTCTTCAAAGTCTTTTCAGCCCCTCTCGTTCAGTGCTTCTGCCCAGCCCCCAGCCCCACCCCCCCGCCTCCGCCCTGCTTACAGCTTTCGGGGCTAGTTTTATCGGTGGCAAGTTTTGGCATTCTCTGGTCCTTATCTCCTAGTAGGACTCCATGGCAGCCGCTCCGTCATCCCCGACCGAGGCCGCCGTTACTTGCTTATCCTTTTCGGAAACGGATCTTCAGCTTCTCGCTACGACTGTTGCATCACTAGAGGCCTCCACTCTAGTATGCAAGATTGTCGGTAGCCGCCCAGCGCAAACGGACAACTCAGATGCAATCGAGCCTCATCAGTGGGCCTGCAAAGATCACAGACATTCATCCTCTAGGACGTGGCTACTATCAAGTTGAGTTCGACTCGCCAATGGCATCAAATCGAGTCATGCAGCCGAGCCCCGCTGCATTGCATACGGCCCAGGCCTTCTTTGCACGATGGCAACATGGCTTCGACCCCACATCTCACCCACCGGCTGGCATGTCAAGCTTCCCAGTGACAGTCTGCTTCCCAGGCCTTAGGAAGGAATACCTTCCTCTTCTCTCAGTGATGATCAGTGGAGCCATCGGGAGAGTGATGGAATCCCCCCCACTACTGTCTCGTCTCTTGCATGGGCGGCCGGGATTCTATCCCTTCGCTTTTGTATTGCCTCGCCGGAGACAGTGCCTCACGTCATATCTATACCATGTCTTCAAGGCGACCCCATCATCCAGCGAGTGGAGTACTCACGCCTCCCGGGTCGGTGTTTCATTTGCAGGCAGATGGGCCACCTCGCCAGAGCTTGCCCTAGGCGCCAGGCCAAGAGTGAAAGAAGAGCATCACAGGTTGTACATAGGAGTGCCATGTGTCCGGGCAGGTGATAGGTGTGGGAGGGAGATGTTCTTGGAGTTTCCTCCAAGCCTCTTTGCAGTTCGGTCCTAAGAAAAGTCAGTATAACTCATCCTCTTTCCGAGCATAGAACTCTTGTTTCTTGCGTTGGGTGAGCCGTTGAGAAATCCGTTGTGCTTGGCGCTTCGTGATTTGCCCAATCCGTACCTCATGCTTGAGACGGGAGCGTGTGGCCCGACATTCGTCATCATACCAACAGTTCTGGGGCATGGAACCGCAAGGTGGCTTGGTGGTAGACCGCCGCGTGCATATGAAAGAAGCTGTGGCGGATGTGTGGAGTATGGTGGTGAGTTGTGTTGTGAGGGTGGATAGGGGGATAGTAGGTTCCACATCCTAGAGTTGGCGGTAGATGTGGTTGGTGTAAACAAGGTCAAGCTCGTGATCAAAGAGGACCTGAGTGTAATGTGAGATGGGGGGTGGTGGTGGAGGGACGGGTGGTGTGCAGGTAAGAGTGAAAGAGAGGTAGGCATGGTCAGCTTCAAAAGGGGGTGGTGGAATGGAGAAGTCCGGGATAAGGTGTGCTCAAGCCGGAGATCCCATAAGGTAGTCCACAGTGATAGTACCTCCTGAGTGAGGGAAGGAGGTGAGGGCGCTGAAGGAGGGCCATCGGGACATCCCGTTATAGATAACGAGACCATATGCAGCTCCCAACTCTAAGAAATATCTCCCATACACTGTGACCTCCTCACGGTCCTGGGATGATCGCTGCAACCCTGTGTCAGTGATGTCCAGCTCCTGTAGTCTGATAGGATCGTCTAGATCGAGTAGTGGGACCTGCTGACTTCCCGTTTTGGCGTTGAAATCCCGGAGCAGGAGGACTTCCCCCAACTGCGAGAACTCCATGATATCCTCATATAATGGTACGTACGATGACTCGCCATGCTGTGCGGCGTAAGGGGAGTGGCGTGGTGCAAAATAACACATAGCAATGTGGATGACTCTGTCACTGCTAAGCTGTAGCCGCACCTAAAGATATCGTGCATCCTCGTCCTTCCGGACGATGCTGAGAATCTGTCAGAGATGGGATCTAAAAAGGACAGCTACCCCCCCAGAGCCACGTACTCCTCTTGATGTGCGGGTCTCGCCTCGAAAAGCTGACTCCCACTGATACCCAGCTATGTATGGTAAGCCCCTCTTAGGGCTCCGATGAGTCTCTATATAAAAAAATGGCATCCCTACCTGTGAGAATCTCGCTCAAGCCTCCTAGATTCGACCACAGCATGCCATTGCAGTTCCATACTACCAACCCCAGGTGTTTGGTCTCATAGACCCCGCGTCCCTATTTGGGACGGCGCTCAGTGATAATGACTCTACCATCTCTGTAGATAGCCCACATGCCTGCTCTGCGGGCCTCATGAACAGTCACAATTGCCTCATGCCGATGTGCCACCTGTGCTGGAGTGAGATCATCTCCCATGTACACCTGTGTGCCCTTGTGGGCAGCCCGCCTGTCTAAGAAGGCCTGTCTGCTGGTGGCATCAGGGAATCTAATGATGAGGGGTCGCTCTCGTGTCATATCCTTTCCTGCCCTCCATGTATCTGCAAAGGCGGGGGCGATCCCGTCCACTCCTAGCATCTGGCAAAGCGTCATGGCATCCTCCTTTGGGGAAGCCCCCGCCTGTAGCCCCCATACTCGCACATGCAGGGCCCTATCCTTCCTGCGTTTCTCCTCCTCAAGAGTCTCATGTATAATGCTCTGTGGGGGTTTGTGCTTCTTCACCACCTCCACCCGATCTTTCTTAGTGGTCTGCAGTTCTTCCCGCAGCTTATCATTCACAGCTTTCAACTGCTCCAAGTCAGTACTTAAACCCTCCTGAATATTCAGTTCCCCTTCCTCCACAATATGGTCCTTGACCGTAGCCTTTAGGGCTTCCATTTCTGCCCGGAGTTCCCCTATCATTGGGGCAGCCTCTAGCACTCCTGTTTGTTGCAGCTGGGTCTCTTTCAACATCTGAATCACCTCTTCTTGGTGGTTCACTTGGGCTGTCAGTTCTTCAATCTTGTTGTTCTTTCCCTGTATCTCCTTGCAGAGGCCTTCCAACTGTTTTTCATGTTGGTTCAGAACCCTGTCCAGCACCTTCTTTTGTTCGCCCAGTAATTTCTTGGTGTTGTCCTCCACTGTCTTGATGTATGCCTCCAGCTCCTGTAAGTTCATTGTGCTATTTCCCCCTAGTTGTTGCCTTGGGGGCCTGAGCAAGGGTGGTGGGAAAAGGGAGGTCGTCCAACACGCAGTGTACGGGCACGCGCAGCATGGTAGGGCACAGTGTCGCGCAGCGTGCAGAGCAAGGGCGGTGGGGAAAAGGGAGGTCGACCACAACGCGCAGTGTACAGGCACGCGCAGCGTGGCAGGGCACAGTGTCGTGCAAGCAGAGGAGGGGGAGGCCACCAGCACGAACAGAGGGAGAGAGAGAGAGAGAGAGTGAGAGAGTGGCCCGTGGGAGAGGGAGTGGGAGAGAGAGAGAGAGAGAGAGAGAGAGAGAGAGCTTGCTGCTTAAGGCTTAAGCTCAAGAGTGGGGAGAGGAAGTGGGGCGGCTGGCCAAGAGTGAGAGAGTGGGAAAGAGAGAGAGAGGGAGCTCAAGCCTTACAGGCGGCTGAGGGCTCCAAGGCTCATGCATGGTGCGGGTCACGGCAGGCCACAGTGCCAACGGGAGGAAACGGGTGCAGCTGCCAGCCACAATGGGAGAAAATGGGCAGAAGCAACGGGCAAAAGCGGTAGAAAAAACGACAGAAAAAGCGCGAAAAAACGGCGGAAAAAAAAAGCGAAAAAAAACAAAGCATCCCGGCCGTCCCCCGTCCCCGACAGCACGTTCCTAGGATGCCGTCCCCTTGTGACGCAGGTGCCCGAGGCGTCCCGCCCGTCCCGTGTCGGAGCACCATGACGTTTCGGGACGGCGTTTCCGCGTCCCGGCCCTCTGTCCCCTGTTACTATGAGGCAATTACCCCCGGAGCTTCCGGAGAGAGGCATGACTGGGATCTGGGGTAGAGACAGGCTCAGCATCGACATCGACTCTGCTATCCCTTAGGAGTGGCTTACCCCTATCCCAAACCCAACTCCCCCTCATTCTTTTGGCAGTCTATGGAGCAGACGAGGGCAGTGGTTTGCTCAATTTTTCTATTGGTTCTCATGGCAGATTAGAGAGATCCGAGCCCCCCTTGGAGGATTTCAGTGGCTACATCTTACAGAGGGTGAGGGTGACTGGATTCCAAGCATGGAAGTGGCACATAGAACCCCCGCTTGACAAGGTGGCTAGGGAGAGATTCTAACAGCTATGGATATGGGAGAGTAGTCCTCTCACGTAGCTCCAGTGGGACCCGGGAGAGTGGACCTGGCATGACCCTGCTGACTGGGAGAGGACATTTGATGCCCTTTTTTTTGCATATACAGCACGGCTAGGCAGTAGGATTTAGATGCCAGAGATTGATGGCACCTCGGCAGTTGCCGTACATTGGCAATCACAAGGCATCTCACAGCGTTTCCTTTCAGATTTTTGGAAGAGGCTTTGGGACAGTTTTCAACCTAGAAAGATCACCCTCTTTCTCTGGCTGATGGCACACACGAGCTTGGCACTTGGAGGTCGGCCAGCATCTTGCCCGAGCTGCAGCCACCCTCAAGTGTCTCAGCACCATTGTCTTTGGGATTGGTTGAAGACTCGGCAAGTCTAGCTACAGATTCTCCGCATATTCACAATGGACAGGGCCTCAACCCGGATCATTACATGGGGCACTGTCGCTTGGGCCACAGAGACTGTGGTGGTCAAGGCTTATGAGGAGGATGGTGGGAGGCTAGCCCTTCAGGTCTCTCACCTCTGCATTTCGGCCCTACCAATCATAGCCCCATCTATAGACCACTGGCGACGGGCTCACGCCAAAGATGGGAGATTTGCAGTAGCATTGCAGCCTGGCACATATGACGAGCTAGATGTAGGTAGTGAAGCCATAGAGGGTACCCACACTCTGGCTCCTGAGTCCATCAGGAGCATCTAGCTCGACATCATCCATACCCTCCACGGTCAGTGGGGGAAGTTGCAAGGTGGTTCTGACCGCAGGCGGAAGCGGCAGGAAGCTTTCTTGAGGCTCTGGCGGCCTGGCCCTTTTCTCATTGATAGAGGTGGTGACCCCACTTGGCATTACAGACCACCTGTGTGGTTGTTTCCCCCCCCCCCCCCCCGCCCCCTCTTATGAGATAGCCACCTCCTCATAGAGAGGCCAGCCAGAGGAGAAGTGTCTCTTTCCCCTCTTTTGATTATTTGATCCCTGCCTTGTACATGAGGCCAGTTTGTATTTAGCCCTTCGTGGTTGTATTTAGCCCTTTGTGGCTATTTTTCGTTAACCAATAGAAGTATCTTTTTCCCATTAAAAAAAATAAAGACGTGTCTGTCTTAGTGGGGAAAATTTTATAGCTGAACCACCATACAGCCGCTCTACCACTTCTCCGGAAGTGAAGCACGGACTTAAAAACTAGCATTAAGAGCGCGCACACACAGGTAGCTGGCCGGGCACTCACAGAGCTTTAGTTAGATAGATCATATGCTCACAGTTGCAAAAAAGTGGTTTTTGACCTGGGAAGTAAATCGTTCATCCTCCCAAAAGTACAGAAGATCTTCAAATTTTCCTGTTTTTTGTAGTGTTGTCACAAAATCATAGACTTTCACTGCCTGCATCACACACATACACACACACACACTAAGTACATGCATAGATGTGAAAACCACTCAAGCATAGGGACACATGTGGGCACGCACGCATGTGCACATGCACGTCCACACGAAAAAAGTGTCTTTAAGAGTCTTTAAAGTAGTTGAGCCTTAATAACGAAAAGCCTGTAGGTGCAGCGTTCTAGAGACTGAAAATTCTTCAAAATCAACACATAGGCAGAGAGCTTAGGTAGGAAATTGGCACCTGCGTACTTCGCAGTCCTGATATGTTAAGTGGGTAACCAATTACAAAACCTGCAACATTGTACTGCTTTGCCTGCATGCAACAGAATGAGCATTGAAAACTCATTGGATGTTGAAAAACTGTGCGCTTCAAATTTGACTCTGAAACATAATGTCAACAATTAGCAGCAGACGGAAGAAATATCTGCCAGTGATCACAACCCTCTGAGGAGGTAAGAGGGGAAAGGGGTTGGGGTGGAGGGATCCCTCCATTGCTGGCCACTCTGAAGGGAGACTACATCCTTGAGGGAGGGGAGAACAGCCACACCGGGGGCCCGTAATGCCAGAAAAGACGCCATCGTCTGGTGAGAAAGGGACACGGGTAGGAAGCAAGTTTTCTTCCATATGCTACCAAACTGTATGATTCATAAGGCACATTCTGTACAGAATGCAGATGATTTTATAAGAATCCACACGCACAAAAAAAAAAAAGTTCATTGGCCCCCCCAAAAGAAGTGTGCTGCTGCTCCTGTTTTTTGTACGCCCGTACATTGTTGCTCCTCGCCCGACACCCGTAAGTTGCTGCTGCCTCCAGATCCTCTCTCTTGTAAGGTCAGAATGATACAGGTCATGGAAGCACACAAGGCCAGAAAATGGGCTATGTATTGAGACACTCGGATAGTCATTACCAAAAGGCACCTCACGCTACGGGGTGGGGTCTATGAGACACCAAATGCGCTTCACATGGCCACATGGAACTGTAATGGGACCTTATGGTTGGATTCCTTAAAAGAAACAGGTTCCTCTTCATTGCATTTACTAGCAATGAGAGCATAAACCACAAAAGAATAAGATCCATGATGAGAACCTTCACATATATTGCTAGGCAAAGGAGTAGCTAATTTGTTATCCGACAATGTATGCACCAGCCATTTTGGCATACTCTTGGATGCCTGCCCTTTCCTCATCCACTGCATCGTCCAGAATTGCCTCACATATATTGCTAGACAAAGGAGTAGCTAATTTGTTATCCGATAATGTCTGCACCAACCATTATGGCATACTCTTGGATGCTTGTATGGTTGCCTTTCCTGATCCCTTGCATCATCCACACCTTTTGGACACGTGTATGGCTGCCCTTTCCTAATCCACTGAATCATCCACAATTTCCTCATCAATAGGCTGATCTACGGCTCAAACTCGAGTTGATTTTCAACCAGTATGGGCTGATTTGAAACACCTAGTTGAGCATTCATTTGCTCCACATTATGGCTACCTAGCATTGTACAAAGGTCGGAGTGTATCAAAGATGTCTTGTGAGCATACAATTGTTATTTTTGGCATAAACGCATGGGCTAAACTAAGTTCTCGACAAAAACAAAATCTCTACTCACCAAAGTCTCCCTTGTGGCCGGATGGTAGTCTATAGTCTTTGCTTTCTAAGTTATATCCCATAAAAATACATTTTACCTCCTTATCAGCCAGCTTATTGCGTCATTGCTCGGACACAACAGCATAGGCAAGATAACCAAAAACATGCAAATGATCCATAGAGGACTTCTTGCCATTCCAAGCTTCATAAAGAGTAATAGTTTGCAAGGCCTTGGTGGGACATCTGTTTAGCACATAAGTGACACACATAACTGCCTCCAACCAAAAAACATGAGGCAAATCTTGGCCTTTGGCCATGCAACGTGCCATCTCCATGATAGATATGTTCTTCCTCTTAACCACACCATTTTGTTGAGGTGTGTGCATTGATATTTTATTCCTCTTTCAACCATATATGTGGTTTTTGAATTCGTTCGTATACCATGATTCCCATACCCTGACTTTGGCAATCCAAAAATATATTCCATAGCAATACTCTCCATGGAACATTCGGAATCAGTAATGGTTACAATATTCCTGTGGCTTTTGTCGGTCAAACTTGACCATCTGACAAACCAAACATTCTCAAACATATAGCTCAATGTCCTTTCTCATGCTAGGCTAATAAAAGTAGCTCTGCAAAGCTTGAGTTGTAATCAACATGGCTGTATACCCCATATAAAGTGGAGCATGGCATTCCTTTAATTGCTTTTGGCCTCAAATCGTGTCTCACATAAACGGGTTTGCATCATAAGAAAACCCTCTTTGATGATATAAGAAGTCACCAAATCTTCATTCTACAATATGTTCCAAAACATATCCTTGTCGGTGGCATAAAGGTCTTTCATCAAAGGGAAATGCATATGATAAGCCATAAAAACCGCATGGCTTATGGGTCTCTGAGATAATGCATCCGCTATCTTGTTGTCTTCAACTTTCATAGGCCACATCATGGCCCTCATCCAATACAATCTCTTGAAGTATCACGTTCCACCACAAAAGGTTTTGATAAATCTAGGATAATCATCACTAGTCCTTTGCTAGCATAAAATTATCATCACTAGTCCTTTGCTAGCATAAAATTTCAATGCTTCAAAGGATTCTGTTTCAACTTTGGTCCACAAAGATTCCCACAGCTTTCTTTGTCAAAACTTGCAATGGTCTAGCATCCACTGCAAATCTCTTGATAAACTTCCTCGCACGATATCAATCTGATGATCTTCTGATCTCTGTATCTTCTTGCTTTGAATTGTCGAAAAAATTTGCAGCCAAGTGTCCCTTCTTTCCACATTGGAAACACTTCCCTTCTTTGGCGTATTCTTCACATTGCTTGAAGGACAATTTCCTTTGAGAGAGTGGAGGTTTGTCCTCACTCCCATCCTTCTTCTCTTGAGACTCGGCTCTTGATGGGGATCGGTCTTTAAACTTCTTCTTTTGAGGTGATCAAGATTGTCGTTCTTTGTCTTGCCCTCCATCCAAGGCATGTACAAAGCCTCGGCTTGCAAAGCTTTGCCTTGAGCTTCTTCCAAAGTTTTCGGACCAGCCACATACATTGCTTGCATAAGCTTAGGTTGTAATCCATTCACAAACTTCTGTATTTCCATTGGCGGTGGAATGGGAGTATATGAAGTAAACTTCAGTGAAACAGCTGAAAAGTTGTTAAGATAAGTTGCCACATTCTCACCAACTTTCTGCTTTACCTCATCCCACTCTTTTTGCACATCTGCTTCAAAATTTGCGGGTGTAAACTTCTTGTTAAACATAACCTTGAACTCAATCCATATCTTTGGCTTGGTCCCATCTTGTACCACCTTTAGCCACCAATTCAAGGCCGCATCCTTCAAATTCATGCGAACCATACAAAGCTTGGGCTTTTCGAAAAAGTCCTCTCATCCAAAAGAGGCATCAAATTGCTAAAGCTTTCTGAGTATCCCGCTTTCCATAAAAAGCATCGAACTTGACACTCTTCTCTCCCGGCTTGAAATCCACTTTGCCGGTTGATAAAGGCTCCTTTGCCTTCTTCCTTTCCCTTACTTGTTCCGAGGAGGCTGCATCCAAGAGAGCAGGCCTAGGAGTAGCCTCCCAGTCTCCTCCACCAGAAGCAGACTAGCTCTAGATCCTTCTGCAAAATAAAAGCAGCTCTAGGGCCAAAAGGCAAGGTCCTAAAGCCAGAAAAGCAAAGCACAAGAACTTTATTAAAAGTTTGCCATATTTGAGTAATATTTTATTGTATGCAGTAAAAAGGGCAACAGCAAAGCGAAAAAGACAAAGCAAAAGCATGGATAAGCTTTTTGGCAAAAAGCAGAGCTCTCCTCAAGTATAAAAGAAGCATGAACCCCTCTTGAAGCACCATGAACAAGACCATTGAAGAGTGAAGATCATCATCATCATCCTCATCATTGAAGGGAGGAGGTCATCAACGCCGTCATTAACAAAGCAAGAACCTTATCATCAAACATCACCAAAAACGAGTAGCTTATTCCATCATCATCGGTACTGCTGTCGTACGCCTACGTCTTCTGAACTATACGGCTCATTGCAATCATCAACGCCTGCTTTTTGGATAACGCTGCCAGGTTGCACCTACTAGCACAGCCACCTGCGCCGCATGAATATCCATTGATGTCTTCTGGCCACCGCCTACCCAGCTGCTGCTTGTAGTGTGCGCCACTACCAGCTGATCTTTCCAGAGTCACCTGCTAGCTGTTGCTGCCACCAACCCTGCCACCTGGCTGCACACCGTATGCCTACCTAGCTGCCTTATATCAGCGCAGCCTGCGCCAAACCAAGTGCCGCTTGTTGTACGATTGCATATGCGTCACCAGCTGCTGCTGCTGTTTGTACACCGCCACCACCTATACTAGCCGCCGACCGGTTGTGCATCACCTGTTGAATTACGCCAACCACGGTTTTGTACCATTTGGTGGCTGCCATACTGTTTCATGGACTTGTTCTAGTTCATTTGCCTCTGTGCAAGCCTTCTTGTGGGTTGTCTCTATTCCAATTTGGGCAACAGAATCTGCAGTTGATCAACATATACTTTGTCATCTACACACATATCCTGTGTACCTCGTGTACGAGCTTGGAGTTTCTTGGACTTGGATTTGGTATATTGGATCTGGTACTAGCCCGGTGTGGGTCATCCCCGTGGTGTGCTCGGCATCAAGATCTCGTGCCTCGACATTGACTTCGACTTGGATATTCTACGTCGACTATCTGTTTGTTTTGTATTCATTGTTGTATTGATATTGGCTTGCGAGCCCGTGGATTGTTCTTGAAGAAATTCCTAAAAGGGGGCATGGCCTGTTCCCCGCTCAGTGTGTGTGTACTGTGCAAAGTTCTCTAAACCCTTCTCTCTCTCCCTCTCTCTATCTTCTCTCTCTATATTTCTATCTCTTGGATACGTGGTGGAATCTGTCACGGCACGCCCCGTTGGGCTTACATCAGAAATGCTCATGATGTTATATGCTTGATTCTCCCAAGATCAATATACATTATTTGAGGGAAGTCTTGTCAATTCAACAAATTACATTTTGTATTGTGCTTGTTGTCCATTAGATCTTAGTGTATTTAAGTGTATTGATTAGCATTGTGTCAACCAAACATTCCACACCAACCAGTGGAATTTCATCCACTTTCACCCACATTCACTTCCACCACAACCTAGACTCTGTTTATGAGGATCATCTATCTTGCCTCTCATCCAACCTTGATCTCACATTGCCCATCTCCCCCTCACATAACAACCTGCACATTTCTCTCATTTTCATGATCCAAGTTGCCCAAATGATTTTTGAGGTACAAACTTTGGGAAAGGGGGATTAACCAGTACAAGTATCAAGCACCCAAACTCTAGTTTAGAGTCTGCTAACCCAAAGTTAGCATTAGGTATGTAACAATTGTGTAATTTGAGTTTTAAAGTTTTGTGCTATGAAAGATCCTACTTCTTGTGAGTGTTCTCTTGTATACACCACATATTGTATCCTCTTACAGTATTCACATTAGTGTACACCATGCTGATAATGATGATGAGATAGACAAACAATTAGTCTATCTTTTTATATATGTTTTTTCAATTTCGTTAGTCATTTTCCAAGGCCTGGTACCACAAGGAACTCTTGTACCAGTTTGGACTTTATAGACCCATTGGGTATTTTAAAGACGTTTAGATGTGAAGACCACTTTGATCCCCACATTGTATCATTGTAAAGTTGTACCAGTGGCACTTACATAGCCGTTGTTTCTTCTCTCTGCCCTAGTTGGGTTTTTTAATCATGTTTTTTCCATGATTCAGTCACCTCATGGACACATTGTAACAGTTTTGGTCTCATAGACCCTTTGATCTTCTGTAGACGTTAACATTACTCTCTCTCTCTCTCTCTCTCTCTCTCTCTCTCTCTCTCAATTCCGTGCCGCCCGCCCTGCATTGCTCTCGTTTCTGCCTGGCGTCCGCCCTCTACTCTGTCTGCCGCCGGCCTTTGGTCTGTCCATCGCCCACCCTTTGTGCTACCCGTCTCCTGTTTTCGCCTGGCACCTGCCCTCTGCTCTCCGTGCCGCCCACCCTCCGTTGCTCCCGTTTCCGCCTGGTGTCCCCCCTTCTGTCTGCCGCCGCCAGTAATGTAGAATGTGCTCTGCTCTGTCTGCTGCCGCCCTCCGGTCCGTCCGTCGCTCGCCCTCTACACTAGCCATCTCTCATTTCCCTCTGGCACCCACCCTCTGCTATCCGTGCCACCCGCCCTCCGTTGCTCCCGTTTCCGCCTCGCGTCCGCCCTTCTATTTGCCACCGCTAGTAATGTAGAATGTGCGTACCCCAGACTATTGGCTCCAAAAGCCACGCCCGCCCTTACCCCATCACGCATCGAGCCGGCTCCCATCTTCTCCCGCGTCCTTGACCACAGCTTCAGTTGGGTGATTGTGAAAATGGTGCTCCCTCTTGAAGACAGAGTGAACAAGATAAAAGAACAGGCTCAAAAGGCCCTTTCAGACCAAAAGAAGCATTGATAGACAAGACATTGAGCCAGCATCAAAAAGAGATTCATGCTGTCAGGAATGAGATCCAGGGCAAAGAGGAAATGTACATATATATATATATATATATATATATATATATATATATATATATATATATATATATATATATAGATAGATAGATAGATATTATATATATCTATATATATATAATATATATAGATATATATATATCTATATTATATATATATAGATATATATAGATATATATATATCTATCTATATATGTACATATACATATACATATATATGTACATATATACGTATATATATACATATATATACGTATATATATCTCATTTTGCTTTTTCTTTCAATTTTCCATGGCTCAATATATCCATGGTACCATTGTATTACTTTTGGTCTCATAGGCCCTTGAGGTCTTCCGTAGACGTTAAACTAACTCTCTCTCTCTCTCTATATATATATATATATATATACTTAGTTCTTTCTTTTCTTTTCCAGATAGTGTATCAGATGTCACATGGTTGTAACTTTGGTCTCATAGGTCACTTTGGCCTTTTGAAGACGTTAATATAACATTTCATTTCATTTCTCTCTCTCTCTCTCTCTCGATCAGTCTCCTTTATACATAGCACTTGGGCTCTCCCTAGAGACAGATATGCTAGCTTAGCCCTGGAGTCTTCACGACAGTTGGCATCACAGGGAGACGGATCATGTTGGTATGCACAGATGACAGATTGGTTCCAACTGCATGGCTTTAGTATGGACAGGCTACCTCCATTTCAGTACTCCCTGGATGCACCCTCCCTCTCTCTCACACGGGCAGAGATTACCAGGCTTATCAGGCAGGACTTGACTCAGCTGGACACTAGGAGGACATGGATACAGCCGACACACGAGCTTGGTACGAAGATGGCTTTCTATAGAGATCATCTTCTCCAGCTCACGGAGGATGGGTTTGTGATTAGACCCAGCTACATGGATACTCATCTTTCTCATGGGGTACGGTGTGCTATTGGTCAGATGCGCACATCCTCACACCAGCTAGAGATTGAGACTGGCAGATTCAGAGGAGTACCAGCTGAGGCCAGGATTTGTCAGCTGTGCCAGATGGAGCCAGAGACAGAGTTACATTACATATGTCACTGTCCAGTATATTATGAGATACGAGGCCGTTTCCACTGCTTGTTCAGAGAGGGCTTTGGACCACTTTCTAGAGTCATGAGATACCAGGATCAGAGATGCCTTGGATTGTACTTGCTGGAGCTGCGTAGACATAGAGAGGGTCTCCTGAGAGGGAGGGGATCAGAGAGGGAGAGACACCTACAGAGGCAGATTACAGACTTCTTTCGACCAGAGATTGAGCAGTCAGGTCAGCAGGCATTGCAGCTAGCCCCAGAGTACAGCCCCACCAGAGGTACACTGATTGATCGGGCTATAGAGCTGGGGCGGTCCAGGCGCCCCAAGATGAGAGGCCCATCTCGACACCGGCGGAGACTACAACAAAGGATCAGGACCATACTAGCACGGCATGGGAGACGTCCAGTCAGAGTACTCACCATGGAGGATATTGAGGAGATCCGCCAGCGTCCGATGCGGCACATATTATGAGATGGAGGCACCTCCATACTGTACCCCTCCGTCCCACATGATATTGTATCCCCTCACTATATTCCACTCACCTCCATAGCGTACCCCCCCCCCCCCCCCTCACTATATTCACACCCTATAAGGGTTTCTGTTTACCTTCCATTTCCAGTTTCATTTTCTAGGTGCCTGTAGTATCATCTTTATTTTTCATTTTCTGGGTTTTTTTATCCAGACATTGTATCAGATCCACCATGATGTAACTTTTGGTCTCATAGGTCATTATGGCCTTTTGAAGACGTTAATATAACATTTCATTTCATTTCTCTCTCTCTCTCTCTCTCTCTCTCTCTCTCTCTCTCTATCTATATATATATATATATATATATATATACATATCTTATACACACACACACACACACACACACACACACACATACACACATACATACATACATACATACATATATATATATATATGTATGTATGTATGTATGTATGTATGTATATGAGATATGTATATATATATATATATAGATAGAGAGAGAGAGATATGTATATATATATATATGTATGTATATATATATATATATAGATAGATATGTATATATATATATATATGTACATACATATATATATATATGTATGTATGTATGTATGTATGTATATGAGATATGTATATATATATATATATATATATATATATATATATATATATATATATATATATATACATATCTCATATATATATGTATGTATGTATGTATGTATATGAGATATGTATATATATATATATATATATATATATATATATATATATATATATATATATATATATATATATACATATACATATCTATCTATCTATAGATATATATACATATCTATCTATATATATATGTATCTATCTATATATATATATCTATATATATATCTATCTATATATATATACATATCTATCTATATATATATATATATATCGAGTACTTTTAATTTCTTTCAAGTAGAGACTGCCGGTTCGCTGAAGCTTTCGCTCCCCCCTGCTCGCGCTGCAGCCTGCACGCACACCCCCCTCCCCGCCCTCGCGTCTGCTCCACCCACCTGCCCCGTCCTATCTGCTTCGTGTCTGCTCCCCCCGCCTCTGCTCATTCGCGCCAGCCCCCCCACCTCTGCTCATTCGTGCCAGTCCCCCGCCTTTGCTCATTCATGCCAGCCCCCCCCGCCACTGCTCTTTCGCGCCAGCCCCCCCCCCTGCTCCGTCTCCTTCGTGCCCCTCCCCCCTTTGTTTTCCCCCTCCTCCTCTGTCTTCCGCCTTTCCCCCTCCGCCCCTCCCTGCTTCGCCTTTTGTGCAGCTCGGTTCTTGCAGGACACTCCGTTTACGCTTCGCCTTCGACTAAGCTTCAAACACTGATGGAGTTTCCTCCCGCCCCGCCTCAGAGGGACTCGTCCGCAGCCCCCTCGCCCGCCCCTGAGGATATCCCCATCAGGCTTTCTGTTTCGCCAGAAGAGGAAGCGAGCCTCGCCGCAGAGGTGGAATGCCTCCAGGCACATTCCACCATCTGCCATATAGTCGGCACTCGCCCCAGCAGAGGGGAGATCCGAGATCTTCTCCAGACCCGCCTTCTTGCAGATGTGGGCAAGATCCTGGACGTTCAGTTTTACTGGGCCGCGGACACTACCAGATTGAGTTCGAGTCAGCCTAGAGCGTGGCCCACGTCCTAGCCAGGAGTCCCCTTGACATCAGGGACGCTCGGGCCTTTTTCAGACCTTGGCAGCATGGCTTGGACCCAGCAGCGGCCAAGCAAGGAGAGCGCCTATTCCATGTCACAGTTTGCTTCCCTGGACTCCGCCGCGAGTACCTTCCGCTCCTTTCTAGGATAGGAGCATTGGTGGGCTCGGTGCTTGAGACTGGCCCCACAGCAGCTTCAGTGGTGGCTAGAGCAGCTGGCCTGCCTTCGGTCAGGGTTTTGGTTCCTGACATCTCCTCCCTTCCGAAGGTCATGCAGCTACCTAGGATAGGGGGGGGATGGATCAATCAGAGAGTAGAGTTTTCGCGGCTCCCGAATCAGTGTTTTATATGCAGGCAGGTCGCTCATTTGGCCAAGGCCTGCCCTCGCAAGAGACCCCGACCTTCACAGCAGCAGCAGGCCCCCGATGGCCCGCCCACAGATGCGGCTCGGCAGGCAGCCTCCGGGACACCTGCTCAGTCCACAGAGACCTCAGATTGGCAACCTAGACAGGGGCGCCGTAGAGGGAGACAGCCACAGCAGCATGCCCAGAGACCGATGCAGCAGCAGTCACAGTCTGAGCATCACTGGGTTCCAGTGAGGGACAGCTTTGCTCCCCTTCAGGAGGAGACCCCAGCGCAAACGGAGGATCAGGAGATGCCAGCACCCCCTCCTTCGCCCCCGTCCCCCGTCCCCCCCTCCCGCCTCGCTTCCACCTTCGCCTCCTCCCGTTCCCGTCCCCGTTTTGTCAGCGGCTCCTTCCCCACCCCCTTCTCCCCCCCCTCCTCCCCCTCCGCTCGCCTCAGCTCCCCGGGAGGCCCTGGCAGTACCCTGGCGCTCACCTGCAGTCCGGCGGGCACTGAGCACCGACCTAGCTCGTGCACCGCAGAGGAGACCTACTATGCCGATTCGCGCTTCACGGATATCCTCTATCCGCAGTCGGCTGAGTAGTCTTGACACTAGACAGCACTCGGAGGTTTTTGACTACTCCTTCACACGGCTTTTTGGAGCGGAGGGTCCCCATGAGCCAGCATCCATCAGAGTTCATGTGGTGATACCTCCGGCCCGAGGGGAGGAGGCACTTGATTCAACGGTCGCCTTCACCTTCCCTCTCTGTGGCACTAGCGACCGGGAGTGGACTCTGGATCTCGCTCTTAGCATTTTGAAGACTCAAGCAGTTGAGTTTTCTCACCATGTGAGCGATCTGGAGATGACAGACGTGATAGGCCGACTCTGGGAGCTAGCTCATTTCTTTGATACCGGGAGTGCGGATGCCTCAGGGATTCGACATTTGGTGGTTCGCATAGTGGCAGACCTAGCATGCGACCCTGGTTATGTATGCATACACGAGGTTGCTCTCTCCGAGCGGGAGGCAGTCGCCATGGGACACAGCCCCACTGGCGCCTGATCCGAGATTCTTGCAGCACACCGGGTGGGCAGATTCGTAGCCGCTCGGATGGGGAGTATTCTCCATCCAAGCGGCTTGCGAAGGCCCGCCGTATGGCTGAGACAGCCTCCACCTCAGCAGATCATCCATGAGGATCATCTCATGGAATGTACAGGGCCTTGGCGGCGCACACTATGTACGTTATCGTGGTTGCTTGAGGCAGGAGCTTCAGAGATGCCTGGTTGGGGGCAGTATTGATATTCTGATGATGCAAGAACACCATTTGAGTGCGAGCAGGATTCGGAGGTATGGTTCGGTGATGCCTGGTAGATGGGATACATTTTGGTCTGCAGGATTTAGCCCCTTGGGTGGGCAGGGAGGAGTATGTATGGTCACTGCGGATGTATGGCGGCAGGCCATTGTGGGTCGCGGGGTCATTGTGCCTGGTAGAGCACAGTATGTTATTCTGAGGATGCACGATGAGCTCTTTGGCGTGCTCAATATCTATGCGCCCAACCATGCTAGTGCCAGAGCAGAGTTCTGGACCCTTGTTTCAGATGCATTGCCCGAGGCCGCACATTGGTGTGTCGAGGGAGATTTCAACATGCTTGAGGACCCGGCTGATAGGGTGGGAGGCAGTCATGTCACAGTGCACGGCATGGAGCTTGCAGCTTGGGAGCGATTTTGCATGACACTGCGGATCACTAATGCATGGCAGCATGAGGCTTTCTCCCGCTCTCAGGACAGTCTTAGTTTCTCTCGGTCGGATCGCCCGGCAGGGAGGGATTAATCTATCACGGATTGATCGCTTCTATGTGGGCGATAGGTTCAGGGAGCGTGGGGGCTCCGTTGGCATTCTCGCTGGCACCTCTTTTTCAGACCATGCGCCAGTTATTTTGACACTTGAGGAGAGGACACGGGAGAGCAGCTTGCAGTTGAGGATCCCAGAGAGGGTACTTACAGATCCCAATCTTTCTGAGGACATTGAGAGGATACGGCATGATAGCCAAAGCTCTGACTTGGATGCAGCAGGCCAGTGTGCCCAGGGACTCATCGAGCTCAGCTCTTTTTTGCACACTGTAGCCTTGACACGGCTGGGAGAGACACGAGAGCGGGAGCGTCGCTTGAGACGTAGCCTTGCTTCGCTCCAGCGCCTTCAGGAGCAGCAGCCTACATGTGAGTGGGTGGCGTCCCAGCTGAGCCAGGCACGCCAGGAGGTTAGAAAGGCAGAGGAGCATAGACATGAGTTCTACTATCATCGCCAGGCCTCTCAGTGGACGCAGCTTGGTGATAGAGTGACTGGGGAGTTCTTTGAGATTACCGGACCCCGCCATGCTCGAGCAGGAGTAGGCCAACTCAGGAGGCAGGACGGATCTTTAGCCACTGAGCCCGGGGAGATTAGAGCCATTGCCACTGAGTTCTATAGAGACCTGCTTTCAACGGAGCCAGCCACGGAGGCACGTGATGCTTGCAGACAAACTGTGTGGGCCCATGTGCAGAGGAGGGTCACAGATCGTATGCGCACAATTCTGGGTGAGCCTCTTTCAAAGGATGAGCTTGTTGAGGCTTTGAGGGTCCTTCCGCGCCATAGCTGCCCTAGGGAGGACGGATTGACGCCTGCCTTTTTTATTCACTATTGGGACCTTTTGGGGCCAGGCCTCCGCAGGGGCTTTCAGTATGTTTTGGACACTGGGGTGATGCCACAGAGCTTTTCCGAGGGCTTGATCTTTCTTATCCCCAAGGGGGAGGGAGTGTCAATGATATTCGGCATTGGAGACCTATTACAATCCTCAATACTGTGTACAAGGTCCTGGCAAAGGCCTTGAGTTTGAGGATCCAACCCTTCCTTGGGGAGCTGATTCATGCTACCCAGACAGGATTCGTCAAGGAGCGCAGTATCCTTGACAACATTTTCACCTTCTGGGAGGCGACGGCCCAAGCTAGATTTCTCGGTGAGGACCTGGTTGTGATGCTTCTCGATTTTGAGAAGGCATACGATAGAGTCAATTGGGGTTTCTTAGAGGGCACTATGCTTCGCCTGGGTTTTGAGCCAGTTTGGATTCGAGGAGTGGCGGCTCTATATTCCACAGCTCGTAGCCAGGTGCTGATGGCAGGAGGACGGGGGCCGAGTTTTGAGTTGACCAGATCAGTCCGTCAGGGGTGCCCTCTCGCCCCTTTTCTTTTTCTCTTCTTTGCTGAGGCTATGAGCATGTATCTGACAGCAGAGGAGGTTGGTTTGAGAGGACTCCAGCTCCCAGTCCGAGGTGAGGACCTGCTCGATTCTGAGTTTGCTGATGACACGGGATTGTTTTTGCATGGCCAGGAGACCAATCTTCAGAGGGCAGAGCAGTCGCTACACGTTTTTTGTGCAGCTTCGGGAGCATTGATCAATTGGCGCAAGACAGTGGCCTTTTGGATCAGTAGCGCTCCTGCTCCGGCATGGAGCCCAGACCCGGGTTTTAGATGGATTCCTCCTGGCACAGCAGTGCGGTATTTGGGTTGCCAGATTGGACTTGATTTGTCACCTGAGCAGCAGATCGCCCCGCTTCTTCTGAGCATTCGGAAGAAGCTTTTGTATTGGAGTACAGCTCGGCTATCCTTGGCTGGGAGGGTGGTGGTGACAAATCAGGTGCTTTTAGCGACCATGTGGTACATCACGTCTTGCTGGATTTTCTCGAGCTCTTGCATCAGCCAGGTACAGAAACTTCCTTTGGTCTGGGTGGGATGGTCAGCCAGCCCGGGCTAAGGTTGCTTGGGCAGTTATTACTCTTCCGCTGGCCCAGGGGGGCTTGGGCATTATAGATCCAGTTGATCAGAGTAGAGCCTTATTGGGGAAGCTTATTGTTTGGGGGCTGCTTCCGGGCGCTGAGCCTTGGAAGGAGCTTCTTTTTCAGCGACTACAGGCTAGGGCTCCCCCAGCAGGGGGCACTTGGGCACCAGAGATACGATGGATCTTCATAGAGATAAGGAGGACAGGCCTCAGTAGAGGATGGGAGGACAGATTTGCCTTGAGCATCCTGCGAGCTTGGGAGCTGCTGAGACCTGGGCTTTCTCAGACCTCCTACTTGTGATGAGGAGCGGGCCAGACAACCGCTCATCTGGAGCCCCTCGGTACGCACAGAGCAAGGTCATATGCTGGGTTCTCGGCCTCGTCTAGCCTGGGGACCATTGGCGGCAGGCCCAGCACGCAGTTTCGGAGACTGGCAGGCCTTCTGCAGTCTCCCAGAGGAGATCCAGGTGGAGAGGCTGAGTCACTTCAGAGGGGGGTTGATTGTGAGGGATGACATTCAAGAGGCACTCACTGAGGAGTGGTTCACGCCTTTTGAGTCAGCGGCCCCACGGTGGATGGGAGCCTTTACACAGTTGGAGATCCTGATTGCTGTCAGAGCTTGCACTGAGGATGGTAGATGCCTCTAATATGAGATCCAGGATGAGGGCAGACTTCAGAGAGTGGAGGCGGAGTCGCCTTTGGTTGCAGAGTGCATCCTTCAGAGGATACGGGTAGTGGCCGCCGCCGCTGCCCGGAAGTGGCATATTGATCCAGACCCTGCAGATGTGGACTCTGATTGGCACATATGGACATATGCTCCGCGCCCCTTGGCCCGGCTCCAGTGGGACCCTGGCGAGTACGAGTGGCATGATCCTTATGCGTCCCCCGAGGCCACAGAGATCACCTTTTTCCAGTACACTGTTCGGTTGGGGAGGCATATTTTGACTGCGAGGAGGATGGTCTCTCCAGCTGCATCGGAGCATTGGCGGCTACAGCGACTCTCACAGGAGTTCCTAGAGGATTTCTGGACCAGGCTCTGGGCTAGTCGACAGGCACGCAGGATTTCGACTTTCCAGTGGCTGGTTTGCCCACAAGGGCTCTGCAGTTGGCACCTGGCTTGTCTACAGTGGTCTTCCGGCGGCCTGCGTCCAATGCAGCCACCCATGGGAGACACAGACACTGCCTATGGGACTGTCCACAGGCGCAACAGATTTGGTTGAGGATGCTGCGCATTTTGGCCCCCCTCTCTCCAGAGGGCATGTATACGTGGGGTGCCGCTCCTTGGTCGACTTCGTCAGGGCCTGCTTTGGGATACGAGACGGAGCAAGGCAGCCAGGCCATCAGATTCATTAGGGGCCAGCCTCGCCTTGCTCCTTCACCGGATTTCTCGTCCGCTGGCTGGACACAAGAGAGGGATTTACCATGGGAGCTCCTCAGCAGCCTCACCATCTGGTTCACCTGGAGAGCCCGGTGTTTCAGGGCCTTTGAGGGGAGATTGGAGCCACCAGCAGAGACCGTTCGGGGGGATTTGGCAGGAGTTGATTCACACCCTGCGAGGACAGTATGACCGCATCCGGGGCGACTCGGATGCGGCGATCTTGCGGCGCCAGGCCTTTCACACCACTTGGCTTAGCGGCCCCTTCTATACCCTACACGCGGGTACCCCCCGCTGGCACTACAGGCCACCTATTTGGATTTTCCCCTCTCCTATTGTATGATATAGCCTCTCAATTTTTTTGTACTGATATTTGTACTTTTTTGCACCTAGGGAGAGTCTCCTTAGCTGCCTTGATTGGATCTCTGCTCTGCCTACTTACGAGCATGAGAGGTTTTGTAGCCCAGCGGGCGTTTTTTATAACTAATGAAAGGATCTTTTTTCGGAAAATATATATATATATATATCTTCTATATATATAGATAGATAGATATGTATACATATCTATCTATCTATATATATATGTGTGTGTGTGTGTGTGTGTATACATATGTATGTATGTATGTATGTATGTATACATACATACATACATATATATATATATACATATATATATATGTATATATATATATATATGTATATATATATATATATATGTATATATATATATCTATATATTAGATATATATCTATCTATATATATATCTATCTATCTTATATCTAATATATATATAGATGTATATATATGTATACATATATATAGATATATATATATGTATACATATGTATACATATATATATATATGTCTACATATATATATATATAGATATATATATATATGTATACATATATATATATCTATATATATGTATATATATAGATGTATATATATGTATATATATATATATATATACATATGTATATATGTATACATATGTATATATATAGATGTATATATATATATATATATACATATGTATATATGTATACATATGTATATATATATATATATATATCTATCTATATGTATATATATAGATGTATATATATATACATATGTATACATATATATACATATATATAGATATATATATATATGTACATATGTATACATATATACATATGTATATATATATACATCTATATATATACATATATATAGATGTATATACATATGTATATATGTATACATATGTATATATATATATATACATATGTACATATATATACATCTATATATATGTATACATATATATACATCTATATATATGTATACATATATATATGTATATATAGATGTATATACATATGTATATATGTATACATATGTATGTATATATATATATATATATATATATATATATATATGTATATACATATATATATATATCTATATATATGTATACATATATATAGATGTATATACATATATATACATCTATATATATACATATATATACATATATATACATCTATATACATCTATATATATACATATATACATATATATACATCTATATATATACATATATATATATATATATACATATATATATGTATATACATATATATATGTATATACATATATATATGTATATACATATATATATGTATATAAATATTTATATGTATATAAATATATATATATGTATATATATATATATATATATATATGTATATAGATATATATATATATATATACATGCATGCATATGTATGTATCATACATACATACATACATACATACATACATACATACATATATATATATATATACACTTATAAATATATCATTCCCCACGGCGAGCTTAATTTCTTTCTACAAAAGGCATTTGGGTTTGCCAAGATGTTGATGCTGAAGGAAATGTTCAGTCCTTTCCTCGAGGAAATGTTGATGTTGAAGGAGAATGTTCAGTCCTTTCCTCGAGCTCAAACCTGTTGGTAGCTGGGTATGCACTATAGGCCTTTATGGTGCATGTTACAGGAACAGGAACGATTGTAGCCTTTTACTCCTCTTACGGTTGTTCTAGATGGTGAAAGGACAAAGGATTGGATTTTCCATAGGACATCCTGGAGCTTATCCTAGTTTCTCTTTCTCTCGGGTTTCGGCTACTTTGATCTACAAGTTGATTATTCCTATTCCTTGGTTTGTCGATCAAGTTAATAAGATTTGGCTCCTCACTAAGACAGCTCATTGGTGGAAACAAAATCTGAAGAAAATCTGGCATAGTAAATTGCCACTCAAATCTAGGTGATGCTTGTTGGGAGTTCTCCCAGTTGGAGAATTTCTTGAAAATAAACACATAGCTATTGCGAAATGCCCTTCTTGTCGTTGCATGAAGGAAACCGTGATGCATCTTCTTTGGTCTTGTCTAGCATAGACCAAAAGTTTCCTTCGGCAAATTTCACATTCTCTTAAACTCAGATTCCCAGGGTATTCCTTCTCTAGATTTTTTTGGCTTTCTGGGAGGTGGCCTTCTAGATTGAATCATGCACAACCCTTTCTAATCTAGATTAGATATATGGCATGTAAGAAATCAGTTGGATTTTCATTCCATAAAAATTTCACGCTATCACTACTTTCGTCAATGCTTTCGTCAGTCTTTGTTTGACAGCATCCATCTGCATCAGATCGATGATAGCCAGTTGGCTTTGTTTCTTCACCGTTTTTAACTTGTATCATCCTAGGAAGTTTCCCCTTGCCTTGAGGGCTTCCTTTTTAATATAGTAAAAAACAGTGTTTTTAGAAAAAATAAAAAGAGTGTATGTGTCAAGGGGGGGGTGTGTGTGTGTGTGTGTGTGTGTGCGCGTGTGTGTGTGCGTGCGCGCGCATGCGTGCGTGTGTGCGTGCGTGTGTGTGTGTGTGTGTGTGTGTGTGCGCGCGCGTGTGTGTGTGTGCGTGCACGCGCATGCGTGTGTGTGTGTGTGTGTGTGTGTGTGTGTGTGTGTGTGAGAGAGAGAGAGAGAGAGAGAGAGAGAGAGAGAGAGTGCATGCAGCTGCATGTAGAGAAAGGCCTAGATGTATATCTCACGAGAGATTGCAGAGAGCTCCCACCTACTCACAGCTTGAATTGATGCCCACCCACAGCCAACTTGTCTCAAGACATCTCTAAGTCTCACAGCACCCAATGGAGATAAGAGAGAGTCCAGAGGATGCGAGGCTATATTTAGAAGTTACCCCTTACTTCATGCACAGTATAGGGTCTCTAGTGGTGCCGTGTGTGTAGGCCTTTTTTTAATCTATAATGCTAGCACTTCAACCCAATACTTGCTTTCTAGTACGAATTCTGCCACTGCACATGCTCAATACATTGTGTGATGCATGATTATGATCTCATAAACTCTGGTGGTCTTTTGGTGGGCGTTAAGAAATTTCGTTGTTAAATGCTCTCAGGCCAAAATCTAACAGGCTTTGATCCAGCACTTTTTTTCAACAACAACAAAAATCAAGGGAAAAAAATATAAGGCATTGACCTTTTTCACACGGGAGAATGTTGGCATACCAAAGATTGGAGCTCTTTAACATTCTTCATAAAAGACGATTGCTTCAAAGTCAGAACGCTGCAGTGAAATCCAAAATCTCAATTAACGAGAATGTATGCTCGGCCAGTAATACTAAAGCACTATGCAATTACATGGAATATAATGCATGAAACCATCTTTCCAATGTTATTCAAGTCAATCCCTAAACATTTAAAATTCCTACAAACCTTGGTAAGGTGTTTTTTCTGAATAAGGAAATGGTGACAAATAATCCTCCCATCCCCTCCCTCTCCTCACTGGGGAGCTGCACTAGCCAGCAACCCTTTTTTTTTAAGGGATAAAGATTACAAAAGATTACCCTTCACTGTTCCCGGGGCCATCATGGCCGCCGGTCAGCAGAGGGTGAATCTCAGCCATACAATCAGGAGGCATTGATTTGAAGAATCTGTTCGAGATCTTGCCACCTAAGCCTTGGGAACACATTCAAAGAAAATGCTGACATGTAGCTGCATGAAAAGCCAGATTGTCGCTGTTGTTGTTTCTGGCTGCTGACATATCCATCCCCTGCAGCTGCCTCTTGTCCCAGCAGTAATGACGGCCGGGAAAGGCCATCGGTCGCCAGCTAGCGCTGGCTACCCATCTTCAACCTGGGAAAGGCCTCCCGATGGCCTTTCCCTACTCCATCATTGTCCTCGGGAGGTAGGTGTGCTTGGACATAATCATGATGAAACAGCTAATAACCCTCAGTACCAAGCTTTCAATAGTCTTAATGAAACAGCACCAAGGATAACCCCGACCCTAAACCCTTATATTTGATATAGACAAATTAAACTAGTTCAGAGATAATCTTTGATTGAGCAGCACCCTCACCATCAAGTTGATGAAACAACACCAAGGTAACCCTAACCCTAGCCCTAGCCCCTTAGCCCGTTCCTCTTACATTTGATACAAAAGAAATTAAAGAAGAACATACCTGAGGGGTATGGCAATTCGACAATTAGGGTCCGAGACAGCCACGCCCAGGTACTTCACACCCACATCCAAGCCTATGAGTCGCTTGTTGCGCCGCAGGACACTCTGCAGCCCCTGCAAGTTCACAAGCTTCATCCCTCACTCTCAACTCAACCCTCCTAAAATGCCAAATAAGCACAAGAAATTAGAATGTGTGCCCATCCACATTACGACATCATATCCACCATTTTAGGGCGCCACATCACGGCAACCCAACGCCAATGGAAATCCGGCCGCCAAAGATCTAAGAGCCCGTTCCCACGCTTCCTCAACAGGGACAATGGACAAAATTTCAAATTTTCCAAAAGTTGTGGAAAATAAAGAAGCCATGTAAGCATGTTGGATGCTAGCAATTGTTTGTGACAGAGTGTGGATACACAGCTACCAGCCAATGTGTGTGCAAGCAAGCTCTTAGGTTGCTAAGAAGTGCACACAATGATTGATGGAGGTGCAATTTATCATGAAACATAGGAGGCCATTGTGCACACTACAAATGGCCTTACTTTGCCGGACAAAGGGTTGTGGCATGTGCCTGTATTATAACTTTTTCGCAAACTTAGTCAAAGTGGGTTCCATAAGGGGAATGTGTCCCAACCTCCACAAAGATGGAGCCCAACAGAACCAAGGATATGCTAGACCTTTACATTAAACACATTCAACATCGATTGCTATGAATCAAGATTTATTGAGCCTAGTGAGAGTGCTTAAACAACTCACACCATGTGTATGTTTCAGAAGTCCCTTTACGACTTAAGAAAGCATAAGACCAAGGTCCTCTTTTAGCCAATGGCTGCTTGATTTTTCAAGTCCTATTCTATTTGACCTTTTTTCCAAGCCTCCATCTATTTGAACAATTTCTTTCAAATATATTGTAAGTTTTATAAAAGGTAACAACATCTCTATTCTCGCCTATCTAAAGTTGCAAGGCAAAGTGGGATGTTCTCTCTCTTCTTCTTTTTCTCGTAATAGAAGATAGGCAACAAATGGCCACATGGCCACCATATGATGTACTAGCTTTTCCTCACTAATTACTCTGAACCACAGGTGTAGCTCAAAGTACCCTCATCCAATATATAGCCATGTCATTCTCCACCAAATGAGCTGACCCACAAGGAAGAGACTTGCCACAATAGTAGCCCTTTTATATGACCTATGTGAGCTGTAATACCCACTTTTACATCAAATATGAAGGCATTCCTAGTTAACCAGATATGCCACAAACCTGTCCACCTAAAAAACTGAATGTTCTAGGTTATCCGGCCCATTCGAAATCTTGCCAAAAATCCAATCTTTAACCTTTATGGGCCCATCTATCAACGGAATCCATACGCGAGAAAGGAAATCCCACACCTTCTTTGCCATCAGACATAAAATGAAAAGATGCAGGCATGTTTCCAAGCAATCCGTCCTGGTCTCCCAATGGTAGGCCTCCAACTAGCATGCGCCATAGGAACACCTTCCCTTGATATGGGATCTTAGACCACTAGCCCTGTAAGATTACTTCTTTTCACCACGCCCTACTTTTCATGATGTTCCATACCCTATTAGCCTTCTCAATGATCTAATGCTTATCTTCCACCATCATATGGTACACTTGATTTGTTGTATGCTGGACAATGTCCTTAGGCTTTCTAAATGCCCAAGCTAACCAAGGTTGCTAATCCTCCAATCACCAATCGGTGTAAGGCGTACCCTCACCTTCTCCCATAACTCTACTTATCCACGTGGAACCCAAAAATATTGATGGATTTTTCGAAAAGACAATAAGCGGCCTCTACATAGCAACAAAGCATCCATAATTCACACTAGTCCCAATCAAGCCATTCTATTGAATTTTGGTCGCTCAACAAGTTTGTTATGCTAATCCAGAAGTCGTGAAGTAGCCAACACCTCAATTGCCATAGAATTCAACTGTAACCGTTGATCTAAAGGCTTCCATTTAGTGTGTGCCAACACCTCCTTCCATGAGATCATCAAATGAGAAAGGAGAGGTGAAGCCACCACTCAAACCTGTTGGGAACCATTCACTACATCCCACCATGTACCATCAATCCTGGTATTACCATGTACAAGTGTGACCTCCTTTATGAGGGCCTTAGTAATTACCATCCATGGCTCTTAAGATACACACATATCTTGCAATAAAGGCCATCTCCTAGCGACCATATGTAATCTGACATCTAATAGGATTGCCCCTCCACTCCTCTTCGAAGTAGTAACATGGTCCCAAGAAATCCACGTCTACTCTAGCTTATTTCCTACTCTTTTCCATAGCATAAATCTAACTGGTTGTTGTATCTGATGCAAAACTTTACCGATCCATGGCAATAAAGGCAAGAAAAAAGATATCAGGCTAATCATAATGGATTGTGCCACTTTGAGCCGAACATGCCATAGGCCCCAACCCTGAGATTTCCAATACACAAACTTATCATTTATCCTTGTAGAAATCCATGCCAACAAAGCCTGTGAATCAACATGTACTCCAATTGGATAACCCAAGTGGCGGGTGATGCATCCCCTTGTATGACTTGCCCAATCCATCCCAAACCAAGCAAGTCGCTCTCAGTACAACTTATCAAAGAAGATTTTTGCATATTAACGTATAACCCTGAAGCAAGACCAAAAGTATCCCAAACAGCCATAGCCTTCTGAACATTATCTCTTTGAGCCTTAAGGAATATAAAAGAATCATCTGCCAATGCTTGGCCAAACATCTGCTCTCCACTTCAAAGACTAAGCCCTACAACTTCACCGTCCTCCACTAGCTTATCCAGTCGAGGAAAGATTGAATGTGTAACAATTGCGAATAAGAGAGGGCTAAGTGGGCATCCCTGCCTGACGGATCTCGTCAAATGAATGGGCTCAATCACCCTACCATTAATCATAAGCCTAGCACTGCATGTTGGCTACTAATAGTATAAATCAAAGAAGACATGCGAGGGCCAAATCCCATAGCCTACATAAGCTGTGAAAGAAAAGACC
Organism: Cibotium barometz; assembly: GCF_041138505.1. Taxonomy (NCBI): domain Eukaryota; kingdom Viridiplantae; phylum Streptophyta; class Polypodiopsida; order Cyatheales; family Cibotiaceae; genus Cibotium; species Cibotium barometz. Next base: position 47,163,718 of record NC_141048.1, on the reverse strand, counting down.
AACTAACGTGATCATAAACCTTTTCAATATCCAATTAAATCATAACCACCTCTTGCCTCTCGAAGCCCTTGCATAATCAATTCCAATTTTCACATTCAATATATTATGAAAAATATTTCGACCTTTAATAAATCCATATTACCTTGGATGAATCAAAGTAGGAAGAAATCATTGCAACATGTTGGCCAAGACCTTTGTAAATATTTTATACATGGCCCCCCTCTCCATTGACGTAGATTAGCTAGGGATGGAACTTTATACAATAAACGTACAAGCCCAATCTTCCAACTCGTAGGCATGATACATGTATTCCACACCTCCTAAAAAATAAAAGCGAGAGGGACCTTCAACTCATCAACATACTTCGTGTTGAAAAGCTCATTGTTGGGAAGCCCATCCCATCTTGGACTTTTCCCTTTATGCAAATGCTTCAACACATCTTCCACCTCATCCAAAGAAATATCTCTTTCCATTTGCAGAAACGTTTGATACCTCTGCTGGTGTGTGACGAACAAAGTGAAACAAGACTCTTTCCATTTGCAGAAACGTTTGATACCTCTGCTGGTGTGTGACGAACAAAGTGAAACAAGACTCTCTAGTTGCAATGACATCAGAAGATATAACCTCCTGTGGACCCAACAAATGGCAATAAAAGTCCATACACACATCTAGAACACAAGTAGGATTAGTAATCCATACTCCTTGCCTACCTTGCACGCTAACAATATTCTCACGTGCATGCTTTTGCTGCAAACAAGCAAAGAATGTATGTAACTGACAATTAAAATCCATTAGGGCATCCATTTAAGCCATAAGCTTATATCTCACATATTGATTCTCATGTAATGCTGCAACCTCATGGGACAACCAATCAATAGCTATCTCAATGTCAGGGCAAGAACTGTCCTCTTGATGAATGACCTAGTTCAAATCAACCAACAACAATTCTAGGTTCCGCAACTTCTCCCTAAAATATGATGCATTATGAATTCCATACTAGCGAGCAAGCTTTTGAATATTGAACATACAACACTCCCAAGTTGACACCCCAACAGAGATTACATGGCGTCGAAAGTTTTGTAACACCTGCAACATAAACTGATGGAAAACAGTATGCTCCAAGAAAGTTTGGTTAACCTTAAGAGGAGCCTTTCCCTAAATGACCTATAAGTATCCACATAATGGCTATGCATCTCTAATACCAAAGGGAAATGATCTGACAAAATATGATTATATTCCACCTGTATGGACAATATCTCTGGCATAAACAAATCATGCTGGCAAATATACATTCGGTCCAAATAAGCTCTTGTACCTACCTACTATTGAGAGGCATATGTAAATCCTCTCTCATGCGGGTGTAGCCATGACCATATATCTTATTTCAAAACTTGATTGGCAAACACATTCCAGCTGAGCCTCTCCAGCCCATCCATAATAGAGTGAGGTGTAGAAGCATGCTCCAGCAATTCACATACATTAATAAAATCACCCAACACAAAGCCAGGCTTAGTGTTGCACAAAGACAATAAATCGTCCCATAACTGATGAGACGAAGTGCAACACCATTAGGCGCATATAGTCCCCCACAAGCCATAATGTTTCATTCATAAACTCCACTTCCACAACAATGAACCGCCCTCGGACATCCTCCATAACCAATGATGGCTTAAACTGAGATTTCACTGCAATCATGACTCCTGATTGTGTAGTGGGGTGCCCACTATAAAACACACAAAATTCCTTGTAACCATACACTTGTCCAACCATGCAATGTTGTTTATGCTCAACAGCACAAAACATATCCCATTGACCTTGAAACATAGTACGCCACATTAGATAATTCTTGGATAGTGAACACACATCTTTTACATTCCAAAGAGCACATCAAAACAGAAAGCCAATCAATGAGAGGTACCACCATCGACCTCTCTTTCCTTAAAATATTGTATAGGATCATCAATGCCTTCTCTCTCCATCTGTTCCCATACTCTTCATAGCAAAACATCCACCCGTTCCTTCTCACCTAAACTGCAGGCATCATTAGGTGATGTATCATGTCTCCACTTGACATCCGGATACTTCTTGTCCTAGGTTGAGACCATAGCCCCTTTTTTATCAAATAGAAGAGGAAAATTTACCTGATTTTCTTTCACAACTCAAGGTCTCAGATTATATTGAGAGTGTGATACCCTGCCTTGGTTATCTTTCTCTCGAGTCCATCTTGTGGCACCAGGACAAAATGATGAAGAGGCACCATGACCAGCACCCACATTTTGATTACCACTAGAGGTAGATGTCTGGCACCTCTCTTTGCCCCACCACAAGCCAAGGTCTATCTTCTGTATCTGCCAAAACTTGTTGACCTTTATCTACCACTTGCTCACTTTGTTTTACTACTTGTTTGCCCTTCTCTATATTCAAACCAGATGGCAAAACAGGAGCTAATGAATCCTTATGAGTCGGGACCCTGGGACACATTCGGTTGTGGTTGAGCATTCACCTTCTCTCTTGATACTCTAAAATGAAGTAACCCATCTCTCTACAACGGAAGCCATGGCATGCAAACGATCCCCAGTTTAAATCGAAATACAAAGGTTCAAATCCATCCATGCCTAACCTCAATTCTCTCTCTCTCTCTCTCTCTCTCTCTCTCTCTCTCTCTCTCTCTCACACACACACACACACACACACGCACGCACGCATGCATGTACACACAAAAGAAGCTATAGTAGTCAACAATACACAAATTGTTGTATTGCAAGCAAAAAATAATGTCACCAACTAGCATAATGATATTCTATAAAAGGAAATGCATCAAATAATGTTTGACAAAATCAATAAGCTAAAGGAGTAAATGCATCAAATGTTGTTTGACAAATCACTAAGCTAAAGGAGGAAATGCTTAATTTACAAGCAAAGAATGCACAAACAATCCTTGGCATGCAAGTAATGTGAACAAAATTATATGAAATGCAACATCACAAGGACAAACAAGGTAAATGGTTGTACTAGCATAGCAAGAAAACATGTGTCTTTGCAAGCTAGTAGAAGAGCTACATAAAGTACATCACAAGGACAAACAAGGTAAATGGTTGTACTAGTATAGCAAGAAAACATGTGTCTTTGCAAGCTAGTAGAAGAGCTACATAAAGTACACACTAATACCATGGAGGAAATTAAAAGAGTAGAAGAGAAGGTAGATGCTCAAGCAAAACAAAGGTTCATTTGGAAGGCAATCATGGTCAAATATAGGCCAACTTAAAAGTGACAAAATATGGCTCTTACCTTGAAGTTCATGGGAACTACAATGATGAGACAATCACCCAACCATAGTCGAATTTAGACATCAAAGGAGAAGGCAATCACTAAATAATGAGGACACCACTACTAATAGAACAACCTACTCTAATTGATAAGGGATGTCTTCTCCTCATCTAAGGGAGGTGTGATTTAATGATGAAACATGTTAAGTGGCTCTTGATATAGCAAAATTGTTAATCATCTAGGATGCATCATCCGTATCAAAAAATTAGCAAGAGAAATGGAGAGCTCATGAAAACCTCATAACTATGATCCCATGTAAAAAATGTTGAAGGTGCAAAAGCCCACCATTCTTCTTAGGGTAGGAGGATGCAAATTAGACAACAGCCATGTGGTCAAAATATGGTTCTAAACTAAAGAATGGGACATTGTGGATTATTTTGTCAAAATGCAAGGCCATTGGCACCACATGGGTATCCAAAGTTAAGCATCCTCTCACGGATCTCTCTAGGCTTAGATCATGACCAAGGGATTTACAAAAGTCGAAGGATTTGGATTCCAAGATACTTTTGTCCTCATAGCCATGTTCACCACAATTTGCATCGTCTTAGTCTTAAGACCATAGGCACGTTAGCCTAATGTCAAGTTGGCTTTGCTCAAAGGTTATCTCAACGAGAATGTATATGTTGAGCACCCATCATGGTTTGTGGTTCCCAAATTAGAATGTATGGTTTATAAGAAATTTATATAAACCTTACATGTTGAGCATCCATCACGATTTGTGGTTCCCAAATTTATATGCTATGAAAAGCATTAAACAAGCTAAAACAAACCCCTCGAGCATGAACCAATGAATTGCTACACATGTATAATTATTAATTTCACAAGAAGCACTTCAAATGCAAACTTTGTAAGAAGTTATAGATTGTGGCACACATAAATATATAAGATCTTCCATGGGTAAAGAGTCAAGGTAAGCTACTTCTTATTGATCCATGAGATAGCTCCAAATCCTTGAGAGAAATAGAAGCTTGTCACTAGATTCATGCTATCAAAATAACTTGCACAACTTGAGTCCTAGAGTCCAATCGAGCTCGTGTCCAAAGTATTGGTGATGTTGTTACCTTTGATTTATTCCAACACTTCATCCCTACTTGAGAACCTACTCAACAATTTTGTTCCACACACACCTCCTCCATTAAAAAAATCGATTTTACATCCACCTACATGAACCTTCTTATTCCACCTCCTATGGAGTGGGAGTATCTTCACTTGTAATTCCACCTCCTATGGTTTGCACACTCGTTATCTTCACCTTCTAATCTTTTTCCTTGAGAGAGGTAGCTTACGTGTCTCCTTATACCATTCTATTTGCTGTACAATGGTTTCTTGGTCGGTTGATGAAGCAGAGGAAAATTCCACTCCCTTTGATATGGGTGTCCCAAGAACACCACGTCACAGCTCACCACAATCTTCCTTACTTTAATTAGAGTCGTAACCCTTTGACTTCTTAATTATCTATGCAATTATTATGTTCTCATTAGTTTCTTATTGGGTTACAAGAGAGTTCAGACTCTTGGGCCCAATTCTTAGTAAGAAGTACATTAAAAATTTGAAAGGATAAAACAAACACATGAGAGAGAGAGAGAGAGAGAGAGTAATGAAGCAAACTAGAACAAAAATGTTGTACCCATATAGAATATGGCATATGCACATATGCATAAATGCATGCTCTCAAACATACATCCCTAAAACTAAAAGAATGTAGACATACAAGATCTCCACATTGGCTATAAACTAAAACTACACATTCCAAACCTTGAAAATCCCCGAAATGATAACAAATAGATCTTCCTACAATTGTAGCCCTCAAATGCAAAGAAGTAAAAGAATCAAATTTAGTAAATTAAGTAATAAAATTCATTTAACTATAAATAGATCATTGAAGTAAAAGAATCAAACAAGTAAATTGCGCAATAAAATTCTTTTTACTTGTGCAAAGATGAGAAAGAAAGTAATTTCTTCATATTTACCATATGTTTACCATCTTGCCACACATAGAAACATAGGCATACCCGAGCTTAAGACATTTCTTATATATTTACCATATATTCTTACAAATAATCAAGGTGATGACGGTTATTCTTGCCATACATACATATGCATAGTCGAGCTTAAGACGATTATCATATAAAATTTTCTAAAACTTATACATGAAAGGAACACAACACAATCAATACACATAGGGATTTCAATTGTTTACCAAAACAAAGAGTCATTGAAGGATACACATAGGTTATCTACTAGCAAGAAAAATACCATCAAATGAAATGATTTATCTCCTAGTTTTTGAGTCTATATCATGCTTTCTAGCCTTGGGCCAATGTAAAGGTGTTTTTTAAATTTGTGAAGCTTTACATTTATCCTCCTCAAGTCTATAACCAAACACATGACCTAGAAGCATTTTTGCATGAATTCTACATAGAGAAGCTTTATCACTTAAAGAGACATAAGTTTGATGAGCTAGATTCACTACTTGATTGAGCTTCATTTTCACTTTTTCTATTTTCCTTTGGTATAGAACAACTTGTATCCCTAAGGCTTTCTTCAACTTGAACGGAAAAGTTTTCTCAACAGCCTTCAAAAGAAGAGTCCTTTTGGGAAGAAAGGTGAAACTTAGTACCTTTCACAAAAGCTCCTTCAGATCAACAGAGAATTTTCTACAATGTGATACTCAAACTCAGAAGTCCTGTACAATTTTTGAACTGGTATGTTACAAATGGGTAGATCAAAAATCATGTGTGTGCACGTCCGCCCCGCGCCCGTGCCCCCATTGAGGGAGGGCTATTTCGGTGCACTATTTTGCGAGCACCCAGCCCGCTCGACCATCACATCATACAGCTGTTTTCCATTTTGTGAATGACAAAAGAAGGCAAGAATCAAACCGTGCACAATTTTCATTTCCATTTTATAAACAACAAAAGAAAGCAAGAGTAGAATCATGCACAATTTTTATTGAGAGCACGAGAACTTGCACTCGAAAAAGCTTTGGCCTCTTTTACAATTTAAAACTCAAGAATTAGGTGAATCGGAGCATGATTGTGTTTACATCTACAATCTCATTATAGCTCCAAAAATGTGTCATTGATACATGACATACCTGCCCCCAAACTCCCTTTTCTCCCCCCTGTTTAGCTAGTCTGCCCTTCCCTTGCTGGGGCACCTAGTCGACTACGCTGCCTCTTAGTTTTGAGACAAGCTCTTTCGTCGACGTGGTGGCACCTCTCCAAGCTTGTGTTGTCATGAACCACTCCTAGCTTGTTAACCATGACATAGAGACAACACCACAGTTGACACCCCTATCCGAGATCAGGCCATGGGCTTTTTCCAGTTATTGGGAGACCTCCAAGACACAGGTCATCAACAAACCATCACCCACCGAGCCTCTCCAACTTCTCTGGCTTCCATTGCCGTGCTGGTGCCCACCACTGACTTGTCTGGCTGCCATTGCCGTGCTCGTGCCCACCACCACTGACTTCTTTGACTGCCACCACTGGGTCCATCGATGGATGGCCGTGTGCTCTCCCTCATAATGTGCATGGCCACCTTGGGCTAAGTGATGCGAAAAACTAGGGTTAGGGTTAGTAGATCCAGCAGCTATGGAGGCTTGAAGATATCCATGGTGATGTGTGTGATAGAGAGAGAAAGAAAGAGAAAATAACCAACTGAGCAATGATTGCACGACTCAATGAACTGTTCATTGATTGATAACCTTACATCAATAACACATGGCTAGCCCTATGACATCACTGGTTATTACATTCACACACAAAATGGCTATAAGAGGTTGTTTACACACATACTCACATAAGTGACTGTTCACACACACATACAAGTGGTTACACAAACAAGGGTACATATATACGATGGATACACACAGAGACTCCGAAATACCCAACAAGTGATAGTCATGGCTCGCACATCTCTTTGGGCCTTTTCCCAATGTGGGTGGTAAGGCCACACATGTGAAGGCGGCCAGGCATAGCAGCAGTCAGCCAAACAGCACTTGAGCAGTCATTGGCTCATATGAAGCAATCATGGAGCATAAAAACAGGCTGACAGCTTTTTAACTACCGACTAAGAGGATTGGTGCATATATATACCTGGGTAGCCAAATCATCATATTTATCTACTTTTCTCAATGTTGGACTTCACAGAGCGTTCTCTATAGGCGAAGTGCTAGCCAAGGGAGTGCAGTAGGTCACAAGGCTGTAATTTGATGTCTCCAATCTTAGCCACATCTTGTACTTGAATTTCAGTTGTATTACTTCTTTCTTGTACATAATACAAAGCAATAGTTTAGGACTCGTGTGTTTTGTATGTGTGATTCCACCACACTCTTCTTTCTATCTCTAGACAACCCTAGCACATAGACGCAAATGTTCTACAGTTGGTATCAGAGCCTAGGGAACATGTATTTTTTTTTCCCTTTTTGGGCACCCATGTGCGTTGATTGCTTGGTTAGAGTAGAGCACTTAGATTCCAAGAGTGCACAAGTTTGGATTTGAGAAAAGTGACTATTTGGGTTCTCTTCATTGCACCTGGGTTAATGAGGGTATAATTCGCCTCCCTATCCCACCAAACCTGGTTTGGAAAAGTGAATATTTGGTTTCCCTTCATTTCACCTAGATTAATTGGCTTATACTATGCTTCCCTGCCCCACCAAACCCAATTTGGGAAAAGTAAATATTTGGGTTCCCTTTTCGCACCACCTAGGTTAATTAGGGTATAATGTGCTACTTGGTTGGGAAAAGTGAGTAATTGGGTTCTCTTCATTGCACTAGGGTTAATTGGGGTATAATGTGCTTTCCTGGTGAGCTTAGTTTATCTTACTACCCTACACAAGATAATGTTGCAGATCTATTTACGAAGGCTTTGCCACCAAGAGAGAATTTTTAAGTTTTTCGAAAAGCTTTAGGCTTGCTCTCATACAAAGAGTGATTTGATACCTTGTACAAGTTCACACTTGGAAGGCAAATGCACACTTATGGTAGTGCTACGCGTGAACAAGACCTAACCAAGGACACTTTTTCCAATGTGGTTTTTGCCCTTGGATATCCATTATGAAAGGACACTCTATCTATTGCTTTGTACTTTCATATTATTAAGATAGATGGATATATGTGGATGGTTGACTCCACCACCCCAACCGATTCTCACTCTCACAATTATGTGTACTATGCCTATCTCCATCTCTCATGTGTGGTTGTGAGGTGAAACCCTCTCTCTCTCTCTCTCTCTCTCTCTCTCTCTCTCTCTCTCTCTCTCTCTTTGCAGGATAGATTGTCATACAGAGCTTTTGAGGCATCTAGACAACTGGCTGAGGTAGGAGACAGAGGCTCATGGTATGCATAGGTCACACATGGGTTCTCAGAGCATGGCCTAGACATGGATCATCTACCACCATTCCCAGTATGACAGGGGATGCACCACATATCCGTCTCTCTCATAGTGAGAGGAACATATTATTGAGACAGGACCTATGGCAGCTCTATACACGAGAGACATGGATATCACCTACACAGCCTCTTCCACCAAAGATGCTATACTACAGAGATCACTTCATAAGTATCACTGATGATGGATTTATAGAGAGGCCTAGATACATGGAGGGCTTTTTACCACACGGCTCCCGAGTAGCTATTGGTCGGCTTAGAGTCTCATCACATCGATTGGAGATCGAGAGTGGCAGAGCAGCACGGATCCTCCGAGAGGAGAGGGTATGCAGATTTTGCAGAGAGGAGGTGGAGAGTGAGGAGCATTATGTATGCAGATGCAGAGCATATACAGCCATCAGAGAGATATCCCATTTTATTTAGAGAGCCACATTCCCTATGCCAGATCTTTGAGGCAGCAGACCAGCGCATAGGAGATTCATCCTAGACATACAATGTCACAGAGAGTCATCATTACAAGCTCAGACAGCTCCAGAGGGGGGATGACAGACACAGATTACTACATTTTTTCAGAGATCCACCCCACTTCCAGCCCCTACACAGTAGGGAATTACTCTCCAGAGAGCAGAGACACTCAGAGCCCATAGGAAACAGAGGACACCTGGCTTTCGGACACCACGCCTATACCAGAGAGAGATGACAGAGATCAGAGCTCAGTTTCATAGAGGGTGTAGAGCGACTGGCTCGCTTCAGAGCAGACCCAGGCATGTTCTTCAGGGAGTTGTGGACACCCCCTTCAATGATGTATACCATTCTATACCCCTAGTATGGTATAGGATGGAGCTAGCTAGGTTGCATATCATGATTGTATACTCCATGCATATAGCTTTGCATTCTCCTAGTAGTAGAGCTCCATCACCTCCCCCACTCATTGTACTTATTGCACACCCAGATTCAGCTTTTTTAGTTCAACACTTTTTCATTTTGTTGGGATGATAGAGGATACCCCACACAGGTACACTAATTTGTCTCATAGGCCGAGTTCGGTCTTTTAGAAGACGTTAATAAAATCTCTCTCTCTCTCTCTCTCTCTCTCCTCGTTGCCCTGCTGAACTGTTCGCCGATTCGCTTCGCTACCGCCCACTAGCCCTTCCGCCTCGTTGCCCTGCTGACTGTTCGTAGATTCCGCCTCGCGCTGATTCGCTTTACTTTTGCTACGGTGGCCCACCTTCCTCTCCGGTAGGCCCATGTGATTCTGCCTCGCTGATTCGCTTCACTGTTCGCCGTCGCCTTGCTATGCTGGCCCGCCTTCCTCTCCGATAGGCCCTGTGATTCCGCCTCACTGATTCGCTTCACTATTCGCCGCCGCCTCGCTATGCTGGCCCGCCTCCCTCTCTGCCGCTAGGGTCTGTGCCCCCCTTTCCCCACCCACTCTCCTATAGAATTAAGGCTAAGATTGTGGTCAATTCGGTTGCAAGGGCAATTGTATGTTGTTAGAAGACAAATCCTTTTGCCATCAGTTGAGTCTTGTATAGGGGCAATTGTATGTTAGAAGGCAGATCCTTTTGCCATTAGTTGAGTCTTGTATAGATCCATCAGGTTTCTACTTTTACAAGGGCAATCGTATATTACCCCCTCAACCTATGCAAATCCTTTTGCCATTAGTTGAGTCTTGTATAGAGCCGTCAAATCTATACTTTTCTTTGTATGTGCACTTAGTGTTGATGACCTTACATTTATGTGGATACTTCATAACATTGTCCTAAGTGAGGTTCTTCGTGATGGAGTCTCTAAGACTGCGTAGCCCCCATTCAATTTGCATCTTCTTACACCTCAGCAAGACTTATGGGACTTTATTCCTTCATCATCGCTATCATGAGTGCGTAAGTAGTACTAAGGTTTTCTTGGGCCTTTTTTGCACCTCTAATTGATGTGTGTTGTTCCATACATTGGGGATTATTATTATCATCAAAGAGATGCTTCCAGAATGACTTCCTTACTGGTTCTACACACTGGGGTTATGTTCACCTTCTTATTCCACCTCCTATGGAGTGGGAGTATCTTTACTTGTAATTCCACCTCTTATGGTTTGCACACTAGTTATCTTCACCTTCTAATCTTTTTCCTTGAGAGAGGTAGCTTACATGTCTCCTTATACCATTCTATTTGTTGTACAATGGTTTCTTGGTTGGTTGATGAAGCAGGGGAAAATTCCACTCCCTTTGATATGGGTGTCCCAAGAACACCACGTCACAGCTCACCACAATCTTCCTTACTTTAATTAGAGTCGTAATCCTTTGACTTCTTAATTAGCTACGCAATCATTATATTCTCATTAGACATACAAGATCTCCACATTGGCTATAAACTAAAACTACACATTCCAAACCTTGAAAATCCCCGAAATGATATCAAATAGATCTTCCTACAATTGTAGCCCTCAAATGCAAAGAAGTAAAAGAATCAAATTTAGTAAATTGAGTAATAAAATTCATTTAACTATGAATAGATCAATTAAGTAAAAGAATCAAACAAGTAAATTGCACAATAAAATTCTTTTTACTTGTGCAAAGATGAGAAAGAAAGTAATTACTTCATATTTACCATATGTTTACCATCTTGCCACACATATAAACATAGGCATACCCGAGCTTAAGACATTTCTTATATATTTACCATATATTCTTACAAATATTCAAGGTGATGATGGTTATTCTTGCCATACATACATATGCATATACGAGCTTAAGACGATTATCATATAAAATTTTCTAAAACTTATACATGAAAGGAACACAACACAATCAATACACATAGGGATTTCAATTGTTTACCAAAACAAAGAGTCATTGAAGGATACACATAGGTTATCTAGCAAGAAAAATACCTTCAAATGAAATGATTTATCTCCTAATTTTTGAGTCTACATCATGCTTTCTAGCCTTGGGCCAATGTAAAGGTGTTTTTTAAATTTGTGAAGCTTTACATTTATCCTCCTCAAGTCTATAACCAAACACATGACCTAGAAGCATTTTTGGATGAGATTTCAAATCTTCCAAATTTCTCTAAGTCTAGAGAGAGGTGAGATCAAGAGTCTGAAGAAAAAGAGGTGTGGCTGAGAGGACATGAACCCTTTCTATAAGTAGGATACATCAAACTCTCTAGGTAAAGTATTCCAAATCTCATAGTAGACAAAGGGTAACATTGCTTCGAAACAAAAGCTCAACTACTTAGAAACATATGTTAAAGAGGCCTTACAAGCTATAGCTATGAATATTGGCTTTTAGACTTTTATGGAGTTTCCACACTTCATAAAGATAAGAAAGCCTCAAGTTATAGCTAAAAGTGAACAACTGGCAAAGGTTTTTGTACCCTATAACAACTATTTTTTAAGATAAAGAGCAAGCAGAATACATTTACGATGAGGAATTAAACTGCTAAAATGCACCTTTTTGCAACAAGTAATAACAAAGCTGTGTCTATGTAGAAAATGACGAAATCATGAATTCTACATAGAGAAGCTTTATCACTTAAAGAGACATAAGTTGCATGAGCTAGATTCACTACTTGATTGAGCTTCATTTTCACTTTTTGTGTTTTCCTTTGGTATAGAACAATTTGTATCCCTAAAGCTTTCTTCCACTTGAATGGCAAAGTTTTCTGAACAGCCTTTAAAAGAAGAGTCCTTTTGGGAAGAAAGGTGAAACTTAGTACCTTTCACAAAAGCTCCTTCAGAGCAACAGAGAATATTCTACAATGTGATACTTAAACTCAGAAGGCCAGTACAATTTTTGAACTGGTATATTACAAACGGGTAGAGCAAAGAGCGTGTGTGTGCAGGTCCCTGCCCGCGCCCGTGCCCCCATTTAGGGAGGGCTATTTCGGTGCACTGTTTTGCGAGTGCCTAGCCCGCTCGACCATCACATCATACAGCTGTTTTCCATTTTTTGAATGACAAAAGAAGGCAAGAATCAAACTGTGCACAATTTTCATTTCCATTTTATAAACAGCAAAAGAAAGCAAGAGTAGAATCATGCACAATTTTTATTGAGAGCACGAGAACTTGCACTCAAAAAAGCTTTGGCCTCTTTTACAATTAAAACTCAAGAATTAGGTGAATTGGAGCATGATTGCGTGTACATCTAGAATCTCATTATAGCTCCAAAAATGTGTCATTGATACATGACATACCTACCCCAAAACTCCCATTTCTTCCCCCCTGTTTAGCTAGTTCGCCCTTCCCTTGCTGGGGCACCCAGTCGACTACGCTGCCTCTTAGTTGAGACAAGCTCTTTCGTCGATGTGGTGGCACCTCTCCAAGCTTGTGTTGTCCTAAACCACTCCTAGCTTATTAACCATAACGTAGAGACAACACCACAGTTGACACCCCTATCCGAGGCCATGGGCTTTTTCCAGTTATTGGGAGGCCTCCAAGACAAAGGTTATAAACAAACCATCACCCACCGAGCCTCTTCAAGCCCTCCAACTTCTCTCGCTGCCATTGTCGTGCAAGTGCCACTGACTTCTCTAATTGCCACTAGGTCCATCGATGGATGGTCGTGTGCTCTCCCTCATAATGTGCATGGCCACCTTGGGCTAAGTGACGCGGAAAACTAGGGTTAGGGTTAGCAGATCCAGCAACTATGGAGGCTTGAAGATATCCATGGTGATGTGTGTGATAGAGAGAGAAAAAAAGAGAAAATAACAAACTGAGCAGTGATTGCACGACTCATTGAACTATTCATTGATTGATAACCTTACATCAAGTGCACATTAAAGGGGGCAATAACACATGGCTAGCCCTACGACATCACTGGTTATTACATTCACACACAAAACGGCTATAAGAGGTTGTTCACACACAACCTCACATAAGTGACTGTTCACACAAACATACAAGCGGTTACACAAACAAGGGTACATATATACGATGGATATACAGAGAGACTCCAAAATACCCAACAAGTGATAGTCATGGCTCGCACATCTCTTTGGGCCTTTTCCCAATGTGGGCGGTAAGGCCACACATGTGAAGGTGGCCAGGCTTAGCAGCAGTCAGCCACCAGCACTTGAGCAGTCATTGGCTCATATGAAGCAATCATGGAGCATAAAAACAAGCTGACAGCTTTTTAACTGCCGACTAAGATGATTGTTGCATATATATACGTGGGTAGCCAAATCATCATAATGGAGCAGCGGTATGGGCGCCAGGCCTTGCTACCCATTGGTGGACACAGATAGAGAGACCACAGGCCCTCATGATGGCATGCATGATACGCAGCAAACCATCAGTACCTCATGACATTATTCGAGCAGAGTTTGCTGCGCCTCCTATGATGGTAGAGGCCATATTTCAGACTATATGCCTGCTAGACAGATTCAGAGAAATGCCACATGACAGATTGTCATACAGAGCTTTTGAGGCATCTAGACAGCTGGCTGAGGTAGGAGACAAAGGATCATGGTATGCACAGGTCACACATTGGTTCTCACAGCATGGCCTAGACATGGATCATCTACCACCATTCCAGTATGATAGGGATGCACCACATATCCGTCTCTCTCATAGTGAGAGGAACAGAGTATTGAGACAGGATCTATGGCAGCTCTATACACGAGAGACATGGATATCGCCTACACAGCCTCTTCCACTGAAGATGCTATACTACAGAGATCACTTCATGAGTATCACTGATGATGGATTTATAGAGAGGCCTGGATACATGGAGGGCTTTTTACCACACGGCTCCCGAGTGGCTATTGGTCAGCTCAGAGTTTCATCACACCGACTGGAGATTGAGACTGGCAGAGCAGCACGGATCCCCCGAGAGGAGAGGGTATGCAGATTGTGTAGAGAGGAGGTGGAGAGTGAGGAGCATTATGTATGCAGATGCAGAGCATATACAGCCATCAGAGAGAGATATCCCATTTTATTCAGAGAGCCACATTCCCTACGCCAGATCTTTGAGGCAGCAAACCAGCACATACTGGGAGAGATTCATTCTAGACATACAGCGCCATAGAGAGACATTATTACAGGCTCAGACAGCTCCAGAGGGGGGACGACAGACACAGATTACTACATTTTTTCAGAGATCCATACCCCTCCTAGTCCCTACACGGCAGGGAATTACTCTCCAGAGAGCAGAGACACTTAGAGCCCGCAGGAGACAGAGGACACCTAGCTTTCGGACACCACGCCTATACCAGAGAGAGATGACAGAGATCAGAGCTCAGTTTCACAGAGAGGGTACGGAGCAACTGGCTCGCTTCAGAGCACACCCAGGCATGTTCTTTAGGGAGCTGTGGACACCCCCTTCACTAATGTATACCATTTTATACCCCCAGTATGGTACAGGATGGAGCTAGCTAGGTCTCAACTACTTAGAAACATATGTTAAAGAGGCCTTACAAGCTATAGCTATGAATGTTGGCTTTTAGACTTTTATGGAGTTTCCACACTTCATAAAGATAAGAAAGCCTCAAGTTACAACTAAAAGTGAACAACTTGCAAAGGTTTTAGTACCCTATAACAACTATTTTTTAAGATAAAGAGCAAGCAAAATACGTTTACGAGCGCAACGAGGAATTAAACTCCTAAAATGCACCTTTTTGCAAGTAATAACAAAGCTGTGTCTATGTAGAAAATGACAAAATCACCATGAATTCTACATAGAGAAGCTTTATCACTTAAAGAGACATAAGTTGCATGAGCTAGATTCACTACTTGATTGAGCTTCATTTTCACTTTTTCTATTTTCTTTTGGTATAGAACAACTTGTATCCCTAAGGATTTCTTCCACTTGAACGACAAAGTTTTTTCAACAGCCTTCAAAAGAAGAGTCCTTTTGGGAAGAAAGGTGAAGCTTAGTACCTTTCACAAAAGCTCCCTCTTCAGAGCAAAAGAGAATATTCTACAATGTGATAAACTCAGAAGGCATGTACAATTTTTGAACAAGTATGTTACAAACGTGTAGAGCAAAGAGCATGTGTGTGCACGTCCGCGCACGTGACCCCATTGAGGGAGGGCTATTTGGGTGCACTGTTTTGGGAGCGCCCAGCCCGCTCGACCATCACATCATACAGCTGTTTTCCATTCTATGAATGAAAAAAGAAGGCAAGAATCAAACTGTGCACAATTTTCATTTCCATTTTATAAACAGCAAAAGAAAGCAAGAGTAGAATCATGCACAATTTTTATTGAGAGCAAGAGAACTTGCACTTGAAAAAGCTTTGGCCTCTTTTACAATTTAAAACTCAAGAATTAGGTGAATTGGAGCATGCTTGTGTGTACATCTACAATCTCATTATAGCTCAAAAAATGTGTCATTGATACATGACATACCTACCATTAAACTCCGTTTTCTTCCCCCCCTGTTTAGCTAGTTCACCCTTCCCTTGCTGGGGTACCGAGTCGACTACGTTGCCTCTTAGTTGAGACAAGCTCTTTCGTCGACATGGTGGCACCTCTCCAAGCTTGTGTTGTCCTGAACCACTCCTAGTTTATTAACCATGACATAGAGACAACACCACAGTTGACACCCCTATCCGAGATTAGGCCATGGGATCTTTCCAGTTATTGGGAGACCTCCAAGACACAGGTCATCAACAAACCATCACCCACCGAGCCTCTTCAAGCCCTCCAACTTCTCTGGCTGCCATTGTCGTGCTGGTGCCACTGACTTCTCTGACTGCCACTGGGTCCATCGAGGATGGATGGCCGTGTGCTCTCCCTCATAATGTGCATGGCCACCTTGGGCTAAGTGATGTGGAAAACTAGGGTTAGGGTTAGCATATCCAGCAGCTATGGAGGCTTGAAGATATCCATGGTGATGTGTGTGATAGAGAGAGAAAAAAAGAGAAAATAACAAACTGAACAGTGATTGCACGACTCAATGAACTGTTCATTGATTGATAACCTTACATCAAGTGCACATTAACAAGTGCACATTAAAGGGGACAATAACACATGGCTAGCCCTATCACATCACTGGTTATTACATTCACACACAAAACGGCTATAAGAGGTTGTTTACACACATACTCACATAAGTGATTGTTCACACACACATACAAGCGATTACACAAACAAGGGTACATATATACGATGGATACATAGAGAGACTTCGAAATACCCAACAAGTGATACTCATGGCTCGCACATCTTTTTGGGCACTTTCCCAATGTGGGTGCGGTAAGGCCTTACATGTGAAGGCGGCCAGGCATAGCAACAGCAGTCAGCTAGTTTTTGAGCAATCATTGGCTCATATGAAGCAATCATGGAGCATAAAAACAGGCTAACAGTTTTTTAACTGCCGACTAAGAGGATTGGTGCATATATATACGTGGGTAGCCAAATCATCATATTTATTTACTTTTCTCAATGTTGGACTTCACAAAGCGTTCTCTATAGGCGAAGTGCTAGCCAAGGGAGTGCAGTAGGTCACAAGGCTGTAATTTGATGTCTCCATTCTCAGCCACATCTTGTACTTGAATTCCACTTGTATTACTTCTTTCTTGTACATAATACAAAGTAGTAGTTAAGGACTCGTGTGTGTTTTGTATGTGTGATTCCACCACACTCTTCTTTCTATCTCTAGACAACCCTAGCATAGAGACGCAAATGTTCTACAGTTGGTATCAGAGCCTAGGGAACCTATATTTTTTTTTCCCTTTTCGGGCACCCATGTGCGTTGATTGCTTGGATAGAGTAGAGCACTTAGATTCCAAGAGTGCACAAGTTTGGATTTGAGAAAAGTGACTATTTGGGTTCTCTTCATTGCACCTGGGTTAATGAGGGTATAATCCGCCTCCCTATCCCACCAAATCCGGTTTGGAAAAGTGAATATTTGGGTTCCCTTCATTGCACCTAGATTAATTGGATCATACTATGCTTCCCTACCCCACTAAACCCAATTTGGGAAAAGTAAATATTTGGGTTCCCTTTTTGCACCTAGGTTAATTAGGGTATAATGTGCTACCCGGTTGGGAAAAGTGAGTAATTGGGTTCTCTTCATTGCACTAGGGTTAATTGGGGTATAATGTGCTTTCCTGGAGAGATGAGTTTATCTTACTACCCTACACAAGATAATGTTGCAGATCTATTTACGAAGGCTTTGCCAAGAGAGAATTTTGAAGCTTTTCAAAAAGCTTTAGGCTTGCTCTCATACAAAGAGTGATCTGCTACCTTGTACAAGTTCACACTTGGAAGGCAAATGCACACTTATGGTAGTGCTACGTGTGAAAAAGACCTAACCAAGGGCACTTTTTCCCCTGTGGTATTTGCCCTTAGATATCCATTGTGAAAGGACACTCTATCTATTGCTTTGTACTTTCATATTATTATGATAGATGGATATATGTGGATGGTTGACTCCATCACCCCAACCGATTCTCACTCTCACAATTATGTGTACTCTGCCTATCTCCATCTCTCGTGTGTGGTTGTGAGGGGAAACCCTCACATTCTCTCTCTCTCTCTCTCACCTTGCTGCCCTGCTGAGTGTTCACCGATTCGCTTTGCTGCTGCCCACTAGACCTTCTGCCTTGATGTCGTGCTGACTGTTCATCGATTCGCTTCACTCTCCCCCACTAGCCCTTCCGCCTCGCTGTCGCCCACCACTAGCGTTGCCCTGTTGACTGTTTGCCGATTCGCTTCGCTTCCGCCCACTAGCGCTTCCGCCCACTAGCCCTTCCGCCTCACTGCCCTTCCGCCCACTAGCCCTTCCGCCTCACTTCGCTTCCGCCCACTAGCCCTTCCGCCTCACTGCCCTGCTGACTGTTCGTCGATTCCGCCTCGCTGATTCGCCTCACTGTTCGCTATGGTGGCCCGCCTCGCTGATTCGCCTCACTGTTCGCTGATTCGCCTCACTGTTCGCTATGGTGGCCCGCCTTCCTCTCCGGTAGGCCCTGTGATTCCGCCTCGCTGATTGGCTTCACTGTTCGTGGCCGCCTGGCTATGCTGGCCCGCCTTCTTCTCCGGTAGGCCCTGTGATTCTGCCCCCTTATTCGCTTCACTGTTTGCCACCGCCTCGCTATGCTGGCCTGCCTCCCTCTCCACTAGGGTCTGTGTCCCCCTTTCCCCACCCACTCTCCTATACAATTAAGGCCAAGATTGTGGTCAATTCAGTTGCAAGGGCAATTGTATGTTAGAAGACAAATCCTTTTGCCATTAGTTGAGTCTTGTATAGGGGTAATTGTATGTTAGAAGGCAAATCCTTTTGCCATTAGTTGAGTCTTGTATAGATCCATCAGGTTTCTACTTTTATGAGCGCAATCGTATATTACCCCATTAACCTATGCAAATCCTTTTGCCATCAGTTGAGTCTTGCATAGAGCCGTCAAATCTATACTTTTCTTTGTATGTGCACTTAGTGTTGATGAGCTTACATTTATGTGGATACTTCACAATGTCCTAAGTGAGGTTCTTCATGATGGAGTCTCTAAGACTGCATAGCCCCCATTCAATTTGCATCTTCTTACACCTCAGCAAGACTAATGGGACTTTATTCCTTCATCATCGCGCTATCATGAGTGCGTAAGTACTAAGGTTTTCTTGGGCCTTTTTTGCACCTCTAATCGATGTCTGTTGTTCCATACATTGGGGATTATTATTATCATCAAAGAGATGCTTCCAGAATGACTTCCTTATCTGGTTCTACACACTGGGGTTATGTTTAATATTATCATCAAAGAGATGCTTCCAGAATGACTTCCTTATCTCGTTCTACACACTGGAGTGGGAGTATCTTCACTTGTAATTCCACCTCCTATGGTTTGCACATTGGTTATCTTCACCTTCTAATCTTTTTCCTTGAGAGAGGTAGCTTACGTGTCTCCTTATACCATTCTATTTGTTGTACAATGGTTTCTTGGTTGGTTGATTAAGCAGAGGGAAATTCCACTCCCTTTGATATGGGTGTCCCAAGAACACCACGTCGTAACCCTTTGACTTCTTAATTATCTATGCAATCATTATGTTCTTATTGGGTTACAAGAGAGTTCAAACTCTTGGGCCCAATTCTTAGTAAGAAGTACATTAAGAATTTGAAAGGATAAAATAAACACATAAGAGAGAGAGAGAGAGAGAGAGAGAGAGAGTAATGAAGCAAGCTAGAACAAAAATGTTGTACCCATATAGAATATGGCATATGCACATATGCATAGATGCATGCTCTCAAACATACATCCCTAAAACTAAAAGAATGTAGATATACAAGATCTCCACATTGGCTATAAACTAAAACTACACATTCCAAACCTTGAAAATCCTGGAAATAATAACAAATAGATCTTCCTACAATTGTAGCCCTCAAATGCAAAGAAGTAAAAGAATCAAATTTAGTAAATTGAGTAATAAAATTCATTTAACTATGAATAGATCAATGAAGTAAAAGAATCCAACAAGTAAATTACGCAATAAAATTCTTTTTACTTATGCAAAGATAAGAAAGAAAGTAATTACTTCATATTTACCATATGTTTACCATCTCTCTCTCTCTCTCTCTCTCTCTCTCTCTCTCTCTCTCTCTCTCTCTCTCTCTCTCTCTCTCTCTCTCTCTCTCTCTCTCTCTCTCTCTCTCTCTCTCTCTCGCCTCGCTGCCCTGCTTATTGTTCGTCGATTCGCTTCGCTGCTGCCCACTAGCCCTTCCGCCTCGCTGCCCTGCTAACTATTCGTCGATTTGCTTTGCTGCCACCCACTAGTGTTGCCTTGTTGAGTGTTCGCCAATTCGCTTCGCTGTCGCCCACTAGCCCTTCCGCCTCATTGCCCTGCTGACTGTTTGCCGATTCCGCCTCGCTTATTCGCTTTGCTGGCCTGCCTTCCTCTCCACCGGTAGGCCCTGTGATTCCGCCTCGCTGATTCGCTTCATTGTTCGCCGCCGCCTCGCTATGCTGGCCCGCCTTCCTCTCCGGTAGGCCCTGTGATTCCGCCTCGCTGATTAGCTCCACTGTTTGCCGCCGCCTCGCTATGGTGGCCCGCCTCCCTCTCCGCTAGGGTCTGTGCCCCTTTCCCCACCCACTCTCCTATACAATTAAGGCCAAGATTGTGGTCAATTCGGTTGCAATTGTATGTTAGAAGACAAATCATTTTGCCATCAGTTGAGTCTTGTATAGGGGCAATTGTATGCTAGAAGGCTAATCCTTTTAGCTGAGTGGTGTAAAGATCCATCAGGTTTCTACTTTTACAAGGGCAATCGTATCATATAAAATTTTCTAAAACTTATACATGAAAGGAACACAACACAATCAATACACATAGGGATTTCAATTGTTTACCAGAACAAAGAGTCATTGAAGGATACACATAGATTATCTAGCAAGAAAAATACCATCAAATGAAATGATTTATCTCCTAGTTTTTGAGTCTACATCATGCTTTCTAGCCTTGGGCCAATGTAAAGGTGTTTTTTAAATTTGTGAAGCTTTACATTTATCCTCCTCAAGTCTATAACCAAACACATGACCTAGAAGCATTTTTGTATGAGATTTCAAATCCTCCAAATTTCTCTAAGTGTAGAGAGTGGTAAGATCAAGAGTTTGAAGAAAAAGAGGTGTGGCCGAGAGGACATGAACCCTGTCTATAAGTAGGATACATCAAACACTCTAAGTAAAGTATTCCAAAGCTCATAGTAGACAAAGGGTAACATTGCTTCGAAACAAAAACTCAACTACTTAGAAACATATGTTAAAGAGGCCTTACAAGCTATAGCTATGAATGTTGGCTTTTAGACTTTTATGGAGTTTCCACACTTCATAAAGATAAGAAAGCCTCAAGTTACAGCTAAAAGTGAACAACTTGCAAAGGTTTTGGTACCCTATAACAACTATTTTTGAAGATAAAGAGCAAGCAGAATACGTTTACGACGAGGAATTAAACTCCTAAAATGCACCTTTTTGCAAGTAAAAACAAAGCTGTGTCTATGTAGAAAATGACAAAATTACCATGAATTCTACATAGAGAAGCTTAATCACTTAAAGAGACATAAGTTGCATGAACTAGATTCACGACTTGATTGAGCTTGATTTTCACTTTTTCTATTTTCCTTTGGTATAGAACAACTTGTATCCCTAAGGCTTTCTTCCACTTGAACGACAAAGTTTTCTCAACAGCCTTCAAAAGAAGAGTCCTTTTGGGAAGAAAGGTGAAACTTAGTACCTTTCACAAAAGCTCCTTCAGAGCAACAGAGAATATTCTACAATGTGATACTCAAACTCAGAAGGCCTGTACAATTTTTGAACTGGTATGTTACAAACGAGTAGAGAAAAGAGCGTGTGTGTGCATGTGCGCCCCTCCCCCGTGCCCCCATTGTTGAGGGAGGGCTACTTCGGTGCACTGTTTTATAAGCGCCCAGCCCACTCGACCATCACATCATATAGCTGTTTTCCATTCAGTCAATGACAAAAGAAGGCAAGAATCAAACTGTGCACAATTTTCATTTCCATTTTATAACAGCAAAAGAAAGCAAGAGTAGAATCATGCACAATTTTTATTGAGAGCACGTGAACTTGCACTCGAAAAAGCTTTGACCTCTTTTACAATTTCAAACTCAAGAATTAGGTGAATTGGAGCATGATTGTGTGTACATCTACAATCTCATTATAGCTCCAAAAATGTGTCATTGATACATGACATACCTGCCACCAAACTCCCTTTTCTTCCCCCCCCCCCCCCCCCCCCCCCCCCCCCCCCCCATGTTTAGCTAGTTTGCCCTTCCCTTGCTGGGGCACCTAATCCACTACGCTGCCTCTTAGTTGAGACAAGCTCTTTCGTCGATGTGGTGGCACCTCTCCAAGCTTGTATTTTCCTGAACCACTCCTAGCTTATTAACCATGACATAGAGACCTCCAACACACAGGTCATAAACAAACCATCACCCACCGAGCCTCTTCAAGCCCTCCAACTTCTCTGGCTGCCATTGCTGTGCTGGTGCCCACCGACTTCTCTGACTGCCAACTGGGTCCATCGATGGATGGCCGTGTGCTCTCCCTCATAATGTGCATGGCCACCTTGGGCTAAGTAATGTGGAAAACTAGGGTTAGGGTTAGCAGATCCAGCAGCCATGGAGGGTTGAAGATATCCATGGTAATGTGTGTGATAGAGAGAGAAAGAAAGAGAAAATAACAAACTGAGCAATGATTGCACGACTCAATGAACTGTTCATTGATTGATAACCTTACATCAAGTGCACATTAAAGGGGGCAATAGCACATGGCTAGCCCTATCACATCACTGGTTATTACATTCACACAAAAAACAGCTATAAGAGGTTGTTTACACACATACTCACATAAGTGACTGTTCACACACACATACAAGCGGTTGCACAAACAAGGGTACATATATACGATGGATACACAAAGAGACTCCGAAATACCCAACAAGTGATACTCATGGCTCGCACATCTCTTTGGGCCCTTTCCCAATGTGGGCAGTAAGGCCACACATGTGAAGGCGGCCATGCATACCAGCAGTCAGCCACCCAGCACTTGAGCAGTCATTGGCTCATATGAAGCAATCATGGAGCATAAAAACAAGCTAACAGCTTTTTAACTGCAGACTAAGAGGATTTGTGCATATATGTACGTGGGTAGCCAAATCATCATATTTATCTACTTTTCTCACTGATGTTGGACTTCACAGAGCGTTCTCTATAGGCGAAGTGCTAGCCAAGGGAGTGCAGTAGGTCACAAGGCTGTAATTTGATGTCTCCATTCGCAGCCACATCTTGTACTTGAATTTCAATTGTATTACTTCTTTCTTGTACATAATACAAAGCAGCAGTTTAGGACTCTTGTGTGTTTTGTATGTGTGATTCCACCACACTCTTCTTTCTATCTCTAGACAACCCTAGCACATAGATGCAAATGTTCTACAGTTGGTATCAGAGCCTAGGGAACCTGTATTTTTTTTCCCCCTTTTCTAGCACTCATATGCATTGATTGCTTGGATAGAGTAGAGCACTTAGATTCCAAGAGTGCACAAGTTTGGATTTGAGAAAAGTGACTATTTGGGTTCTCTTCATTGCACCTGGGTTAATGAGGGTATAATCCGCCTCCCTATCCCACCAAACCCGGTTTGGAAAAGTGAATATTTGGGTTCCCTTCATTGCACCTAGATTAATTGGCTTATACTATGCTTCCCTGCCCCACCAAACCCAATTTGGGAAAAGTAAATATTTGGGTTCCCTTTTTGCACCTAGGTTAATTAGGGTATAATGTGCTACCCGGTTGGGAAAAGAGAGTAACTGGGTTCTCTTCATTGCACTAGGGGTAATTGGGGTATAATGTGCTTTCCTGGGGAGATTAGTTTATCTTACTACCCTACAGAAGATAATGTTGCAGATCTATTTACGAAGGCTTTGCCAAGAGAGAATTTTGAAGCTTTCCGAAAAGCTTTAGGCTTGCTCTCATACAAAGAGTGATCTGCTACCTGGTACAAGTTCACACTTGGAAGGCAAATGCACACTTACGGTAGTGGTACGTGTGAACAAGACCTAACCAAGGGCACTTTTTTCCATGTGGTTTTTGCCCTTGGATATCCATTGTGAAAGGACACTCTATCTATTGCTTCGTACTTTCATTTTATTATGATAGATGGATATATGTGGATTGGTTACTGCATCACACCAACCGATAATTATGTGTACTCTTCTACCTATCTCCATCTCTCGTGTGTGGTTGTGAGGTGAAACCCTCACATTCTCTCTCTCTCTCTCATAGCCCGAGTTCGGTCTTTTGGAAGATGTTAATAAAATCTCTCTCTCTCTCTCTCTCTCTCTCTCTCTCTCTCTCTCCTACTGACTGCGCCGATTCGGTTCGTTGATGTCGCCCACTAGACCTTCCGCCTCACTACCCTGCTCACTGTTCGCCGATTCGCTTGGCTGCCGCCCACTAGCCCTTCCGCCTTGCTGCCGCCCACTAGCGCTGCCCTGCTGACTATTCACCGATTCGTTTCGTTGCCGCCCACTAGCCCTTCCGCCTCGCTGCCCTCCTGACTGTTTGTCGATTCCGCCTCACTGATTCGCTTCACTGTTCCCTATGCTGGCCCGCCTTTCTCTCCGGTAGACCCTGTGATTCTGCCTCGCTGATTCAATTCACTGTTCGCCGCCGCCTCGCTATGCAAGCCTGCCTTCCTCTCCGGTAGGCCCTGTGATTCCACCTCGCTGATTCGCTTCACTGTTTGCCGCCGCCTCGTTATGCTAGCCCGCCTCCCTCTCCGCTAGGGTCTGTGCCCCCTAACCCCCACCCCCTCTCCGCAAGGGCAATTCTATGTTAGAAGACAAATCCTTTTGCCATCAATTGAGTCTTGTATAGGGGCAATTGTATGTTACAAGACAAATCCTTTTGCCATTAGTTGAGTCTTGTATAGATCCATCAGGTATCTACTTTTACAAGGGCAATCGTGTATTACCCTCAACCTATGCAAATCCTTTTGCCATTAGTTGAGTCTTCAAATCTATACTTTTCTTTGTATGTGCACTTAGTGTTGATGACCTTACATTTATGTGTACTTCACAATGTCCTAAGTGAGGTTCTTCATGCTGGAGTCTCTAAGACTGCATAGCCCCCATTCATTTTGCATCTTCTTACACCTCACCAAGACTTATGGGACTTTATTCCTTCATCATCGCTTTCA
Source organism: Cibotium barometz (assembly GCF_041138505.1). Taxonomy (NCBI): domain Eukaryota; kingdom Viridiplantae; phylum Streptophyta; class Polypodiopsida; order Cyatheales; family Cibotiaceae; genus Cibotium; species Cibotium barometz. Next base: position 47,138,362 of record NC_141048.1, on the reverse strand, counting down.
TGAGTGCGTAAGTACTCAGGTTTTCTTGGGCCTTTTTTGCACCTCTAATCGATGTCTGTTGTTCCATACATTGGGGATTATTATTATCATCAAAGAGATGCTTCCAAAATAACTTCCTTATCTGGTTCTACACACTGGGGTTATCTTCACCTTCTTATTCCACCTCCTATGGAGTGGGAGTATATTCACTTGTAATTCCACCTCCTATGGTTTGCACACTGGTTATCTTCACCTTCTAATCTTTTTCCTTGTGAGAGGTAGCTTACGTGTCTCCTTATACCATTATATTTGTTGTACAATGGTTTCTTGGTTGGTTGATGAAGCAGAGGAAAATTCCACTCCCTTTGATATGGGTGTCCCGAGAACACCACGTCGTCATAGCTCACCACAATCTTCCTTACTTTCATTAGAGTCGCAACCCTTTGACTTCTTAATTATCTATGCAATCATTATATTCTCATTAGTTTCTTATTGGGTTACAAAAAGAGAGTTCAAACTCTTGAGCCAAATTCTTAGTAATAAGTACATTAAAAATTTGAAAGGATAAAACAAACACATAAGAGAGAGAGAGAGAGAGAGAGAGAGAGAGAGAGAGTAATGAAGCAAACTAGAACAAAAATGTTGTACCCATATAGAATATGGCATATACACATATGCATAGATGCATGCTCTCAAACATACATCCCTAAAACTAAAAGAATGTAGACATACAAGATCTCCACATTGGCTATAAACTAAAACTACACATTCCAAACCTTGAAAATCCCCGAAATGATAACAAATAGATCTTCCTACAATTGTAGCCCTCAAATGCAAAGAAGTAAAACAATCAAATTTAGTAAATTGAGTAATAAAATTCATTTAACTATGAATAGATCAATGAAGTAAAAGAATCAAACAAGTAAATTGCGCAATAAAATTCATTTTTACTTGTGCAAAGGTGAGAAAGAAAGTAATTCCTTCATATTTACCATATGTTTACCATCATGCCATATAAACATAGGCATACCCGAGCTTAAGACATTTCTTATATATTTACCATATATTCTTACAAATATTCAAGGTGATGACGATTATTCTTGCCATACATACACATGCATACCCGAGCTTAAGACATTTCTTATATATTTACCATATATTCTTACAAATATTCAAGGTGATGACGGTTATTCTTGCCATACATACATACCCGAGCTTAAGACGATTATCATATAAAATTTTCTAAAACTTATACATGAAAGGAACACAACACAATCAATACACATAGGGATTTCAATTGTTTACCAAAACAAAGAGTCATTGAAGGATACACATAGGTTATCTAGCAAGAAAAATACCATCAAATGAAATGATTTATCTCCTAGTTTTTGAGTCTACATCATGCTTTCTAGCCTTGGGCCAATGTAAAGGTGTTTTTTAAATTTGTGAAGCTTTACATTTATCCTCCTCAAGTCTATAACCAAACACATGACCTGGAAGCGTTTTTGTATGAGATTTCAAATCCTCCAAATTTCTCTAAGTGTAGAGAGTGGTAAGATCAAGAGTCTAAAGAAAAAGAGGTGTGGCCGAGAGGACATGAACCCTTTCTATAACTAGGATACATCAAACTCTCTAAGTAAAGTATTCCAAAGCTCATAGACAAAGGGTAACATTGCTTCGAAACAAAAGCTCAACTACTTAGAAACATATGTTAAAGAGGCCTTACAAGCTATAGCTTTGAATATTGGCTTTTAGACTTTTATGGAGTTTCCACACTTCATAAAGATAAGAAAGCCTCAAGTTACAGCTAAAAAAGAACTTGCAAAGGTTTTAGTACCCTATAACAACTATTTTTGAAGATAAAGAGCAAGCAGAATGCATTTACGAGGAGGAATTAAACTCCTAAAATGCACCTTTTTGCAAGTAATAACAAAGCTGTGTCTATGTAGAAAATGACAAAATCACCATGAATTCTACATAGAGAAGCTTTATCACTGAAAGAGACATAAGTTGCATTAACTAGATTCACTACTTGATTGAGCTTCATTTTCACTTTTTCTATTTTCCTTTGGTATAGAACAACTTGTATCCCTAAGGCTTTCTTCCACTTGAACGGCAAAGTTTTCTCAACAGCCTTCAAAAGAAGAGTCCTTTTGGGAAGAAAAGTGAAACTTAGTACCTTTCACAAAAGCTCCTTCAGAGCAACAAAGAATATTCTACAATGTGATACTCAAACTCAGAAGGCCTGTACAATTTTTGAACTGGTATGTTACAAACGAGTAGAGCAAAGAGCGTGTGTGTGCACGTCCGCCCCATGCCCGTGCCCCCATTGAGGGAAGGCTATTTCGGTGCACTGTTTTGCGAGCGCCCAGCCCGCTCGACCATCACATCATACAGCTGTTTTCCATTCTGTGAATGACAAAAGAAGCCAAGAATCAAACTGTACACAATTTTCATTTCCATTTTATAAACAACAAAAAGAAAGCAAGAGTAGAATCATGCACAATTTTTATTGAGAGCACGAGAACTTGCACTCGAAAAACCTTTGGCCTCTTTTACAATTTCAAACTCAAGAATTAGGTGAATTGGAGCATGATTGTGTGTACATCTACAATCTCATTATAGCTCCAAAAATGTGTCATTGATACATGACATACCTGCCCCCAGTCAACTACGCTGCCGCTTAGTTAAGACAAGCTCTTTCGTCGACGTGGTGGCACCTTTCCAAGCTTGTGTTGTCCTGATCCACTCCTAGCTTATTAACCATGACGTAGAGACGACACCACAGTTGACACCCCTATCCGAGATCAGGCCATGGGCTTTTTCCAATTATTGGGAGACCTCCAAGACACACGTCATCAACAAACCATCACCCACCGAGCCTCTTCAAGCCCTCCAACTTATCTGGCTGCCATTGCCGTGCTGGTGCCCACCACTGACTTCTCTGACTGCCACTGGGTCCATCGATGGATGGCCGTGTGCTCTCCCTCATAATGTGCATGGCCACCTTGGGCTAAGTGATGCCGAAAACTAGGGTTAGGGTTAGCAGATCCAGCAACTATGGAGGCTTGAAGACATCCATGGTGATGTGTGTGATAGAGAGAGAAAGAAAGAGAAAATAGCAAACTGAGCAGTGATTGCTACTCATGGCTCGCACATCTCTTTGGGCCCTTTCCCAATGTGGGCGGTAAGGCCACACATCTGAAGGCGGCCAGGCATAGCAGCAATCAACCAGCACTCGAGCAGTCATTGGCTCATATGAAGCAATCATGGAGCAATCATGGAGCATAAAAACAGGCTGACAGCTTTTTAACTGCCGACTAAAAGGATTGGTGCATATATATACGTGGGTAGCCAAATCATCATATTTATCTACTTTTCTCAATGTTGGACTTCACAGAGCGTTCTCTATAGGCGAAGTGCTAGCCAAGGGAGTGCAGCAGGTCACAAGGCTGTAATTTGATGTCTCCATTCTCAGCCACATCTTGTACTTGAATTTCAGTTGTATTAATTCTTTCTTGTACATAATACAAAGCAGTAGTTTAGGACTCATGTGTGTTTTGTATGTGTGATTCCACCACACTCTTCTTTCTATCTCTTGACAACCCTAGCACATAGACGCAAATGTTCTACAGTTGGTATCAGAGCCTAGGGAACCTGTATTTTTTTTCCCCTTTTCTGGCACCCATGTGCGTTGATTGCTTGGATAGAGTAGAGCGCTTAGATTCCAAGAGTGCACAAGTTTGGATTTGATAAAGGTAACTATTTGGGTTCTCTTCATTGCACCTGGGTTAATGTGGGTATAATCCGCCTCCCTATCCCACCAAACCCGGTTTGGAAAAGTGAATATTTGGGTTCCCTTCATTGCACCTAGATTAATTGGCTTATACTATGCTTCCCTCCCCACCAAACCCAATTTGGGAAAAGTAAATATTTGGGTTCTCTTTTTGCACCTAGGTTAATAAGGGTATAATGTGCTACCCGGTTGGGAAAAGTGAGTAACTGGGTTCTCTTCATTGCACTAGGGTTAATTGGGGTATAATGTGCTTTCCTGGGGAGATAAGTTTATCTTACTACCCTACACAAGATAATGTTGCAGATCTATTCACGAATGAAGGCACTCAAGGGTTAGGGTTAGGGTTTACAGAAGGCAATCAGGCGTGGAAACCAAGAGAGAGGAGTGAACACGACTTCCAGTATGCTTCAATGATAAAAAGTGAAGTACAATGGCCACATGATAGTGACCCTAAAAGATAAGTGTTCACATGTCCGGCCATAAATGTGCCGGGTGGACCAAAACACTTATAAACTGCATATAAGTGAAACTGACCTAAACTGGGGGAAAAAACCTCCACTAACTGAAGTAAAAAGTGCCCCAGTAATCTATTGATGATCACTAGCACTCCTCTGGGTGCATACACAGCATAAAACCCAACAAACCCCCCTGGAGTGATATGTGATCACTGTACATCATCCACCAAAAGGAAACAAATTCAAAGCATTGCGGAATGCTTCAAATTTCGGACGTGGTAATGCCTTGGTGAAGATGTCTGCCACATTCTGATCTGTAGGACAGTAGATCAGACTGATATCTCCTGCCTGGAGTCTCTCCCGAACAAAATGATAGTGAATCTCAATGTGTTTCGTGCGAGCATGAAACACAGGATTCCTGGCCACAGCAATGGCACTCTGACTATCAGTATAGATAGGTGTAGGCTCCTCCACTGAAATATCCATATCAGTCATGAGACGACGCAGCCAAACACACTCAACAGTAGTAGTGTAGGCTGCTCTGTACTCTGCCTCACAAGACGAAGTGGCCACTGTGGTCTGTTTCTTGCTTAGCCAAGAAATGCATGAAGCGCCAAGGAAGAAACAATTTCCACTAGTGGAATGTCTGGTATCAAAGTCACCAGCCCAATCTGAATCACTGTAAGCATGTAACTGCATGTCACCCCCCTCAGGATAAAGCAAACCAAGAGACGAGGTACCCTGCAAATAACGGAATACACGCTTCACAGCTTGCCAATGTGACAACCGTGGGCTGTGCATGAATCTGCTCAACTGAGAGACTGCATACTGAATATCTGGCCTTGTATTACACAAGTAAATGAGGCACCCAACAGCCTGAGCATATGTAGTGGCATCAAAGGAAACACTGTCATCTTGTAGTGACAGTTTCATCCCAGGCTCCATAGGAGTACTAATAGGCTTGCAATCCTGAAATTTAAACTTCTCCAGAAGTTTAGCAACATAACGTGATTGCAACAACCCAATGCCTCTGTTATCCTGCACAAACTGTATGCCCAAATAGTAATGTACAAGGCCCAAGTCAGACATGTCAAATGTCTGTTGCAGTATCTCCTTAAAAGCTGCAATTTTGTCATCATTTGATCCCATGAGCAAGAGATCATCCACATAAAGACTGATGACCAGCAGATCTGTCTCTTCTTTCTTCACATACAAAGTGGCCTCTGATGGACTGTTCACAAATCCCTGAGTGAGTAGAAAAGCATCTATTTTTGCATACCAAGCTCGTGGAGCTTGTTTCAAACCATACAAGGCCTTTTTCAGCCTGCATACTTTCCCCTCATGACCATGTTCTGCAAATCCCATGGGCTGAAATACATAAACTTCCTCCTCGAGGTCCCCATGTAGGAATGCAGTCTTTATGTCCAACTGATGAACAACCCAACCACGATGTGCAGCCAATGCAATGACACACGTAAGTGTCGACATACGGGATGTAGGAGCAAATGTCTCCTCATAATCAATGCCCTTCTTCTGTGCATAGCCCTTTGCAACTAGACGGGCTTTGTACCTGTCAATGGATCCATCTGCATGTCTTTTCAACTTATAGACCCATTTAGTACCAATTGCTTTCTTGCCTTTGGGCAGATCAACCAAATCCCATGTTTGATTCTTTTTAATAGAATCAATCTCATCTTGCATGGCTTTGTTCCAATGCACATTATCTCGTGCATCCACAAATGAATCAGGCTCATCATCATCCTGTAAACTGGCTGCCATAACCAGATTCAAATCCATGATGTGTGCATGCTCATTGGTCCTTGTCTCCCTACGAGTACGACCAGCAAGAGGACCCTCTAAATGGCTGTCCTGTAATGTCCTCAAATACCATCTAGGTATATGTCTGACCTGTGGTGCCTGCTGTCCCATATTTGGTTCAACTTCTGGCTCATTTGGCTGCTGAATTTCTGCACCACCTACATCATTTGCTAGCTGTCCAGTACCCTCATGAGTTGGATCACCAACTGTGGAATGAAACTCCATGGGTAGTAGACCTTCAAACACATCATTTTCAGCCTGATTTGCCTCATAACCAGCCATGGATATTTCTGATTTTTCATCAAAAATCACATCCCGACTGATGAATATCTTCCTGGATAGTGGGTCATATAACCTGTAGCCCTTGCTCTCACGGCTATACCCAACAAAAATGCATTTTGTGGCTTTATCATCAAGCTTCCTCCTCAACTCTTTGGGTATGTGTGCATATGCAAGACACCCAAAGATACGAAAATGCGATACAGAAGGCTTGCGGCCATGCCAAGCCTCAAAAGGAGTGATAGAGACCAATGCCTTTGTGGGACATCGATTCAAAATATGACAAGCACACATTACTGCTTCCACCCAAAAGATATGTGGTAGTCTTTTTGCCTTTAGCATACATCTGGCCATCTCCATGAGTGACCGATTCTTCCTTTCTGCAACCCCATTCTGCTGTGGAGTGTAAGGAGTAGTATACTGATGTTTTATACCTCTACTCCCAAGAAAGGAATTCAGCACATGTGACATATATTCCCCCCCTCGGTCAGAACGGAGAGTCTTCAATTTGCATCCTGACTCTGTCTCAGCAAGTGCTACAAAGGCCAAAAATGCATCATATACCTGTGATTTCTGTGTCAAAGGATAGACCCAGCATATACGAGAGAAGTCATCAATAAATGTTGCAAAATAAAAGCAACCACCTAATGACTTCGTCTGCATGGGACCACAAAGATCACTGTGTATAAGTTGCAACTTTGCAGTTGCTCTTAGAGCCTGATCACGTGGGAAGGAAAACCTGTGCATTTTTCCCAAAATACATCCTTCACAAATATGATCTGGAGGCTTCTCCATGAGAGGTAGATCTGTAAACATATTATGTCGCTGCATAAGCATAAGACTCCCAAAATTTACATGCCCCATGCGAGCATGCCATAACTCCGCATCAACCATAGCTGGAGTAAGAGTGAATGCATTATAAGCAGACTGATCCACTAGCTGAAATGCATCCAACTGATAAAGTCCATGACATAGTGTACCAGTAAGCATCAAGGTCAAGGCATTAGCTTTGTCTCTGACCATGCATTTATCATCATCAAAGTGGACTTGCATTCCACAATGTGCTAAAGAAGAAATGGACAACAAATTCTTCTTTATCCCTGGTACATATAAGGTATCTGTAAGGCGGAGAATAGAGCCATCAATGGCTGTGAGCTGAATCTCCCCAATGCCACGAACTGGATATGAAGCATTGTTGGCACACTGAACAGTTTTGCCAACAGGGGCAGGGCCAACATGACTAAACAAATCCCTGCGAGATGTGATATGCTTTGAGGCACCACTATCAAAATACCAAGTACATGCATGCTCTGTCAAACTGAGTGCCTGTGAAGACCAAGAGGCATCATAGCTGCATGTATAAAAACAGTAATCCCTGTCCTCAACAAAAGAAGCAGTCTCTGGAGGAGCTTTAGAAGTATCATTAACTGACATCCCAGCTTCCTTTGCCTTCTCTTTGGCAATCCTCTTCCTACATTCCGTGATGTAGTGACCTGGCTTCTTACAGTAATGACATTTGCCCTTCTTCTTGGGCTGTCCATCACCTTTCTTGGTATCCTGTGAAGAACCACCATCACCTGAATTTTGATTTGCACTCTTTGGCTGAGATTTTCCTTTCCCCTTTTGACCTGTAGTAAATGCTTGTTCAGCATTTGTGTTCACATTCATATTCTTCCTCATTTGCTCCTCTTGTAATAAGAGAGCAACAAGTTCCTGATACTTGAGGGGTTCAACAGCATTCCTCATGCTGAGGTTCAAAGAGGTATGGAAAGCCAAGTAAGATCTTGGCAAAGAGTGCAAGATGGTGGACACAAGCTGTCTCAGGAATAATCTCATCCACATTGATGAGTTGCTCTCTCAAATCCTGCAGCTTGTTTAAGTGGCTAGACATATCATCTCCTTCATTCATCTTCTGATTTTCCAGCTCTCTTTTCAAAAATGAGATCCTAGCCTCATTACGAGCAGCATACATCTGCTCCAAAGTCACCCATGCATTCTGTGAAGAGCCAGCTGAACGAATATGAGGTATAATGGACCTCTGTACTGACAATGCAATGAGTGACAAAGCTTGTGCATCCCTGGCATCCCATGTCTTTTGAGCATTTGTTCTCTGAACAGGCAATGGCTGTCCTAGAGCCTGTACCTGTTGTCCTCGTCCACGAGCACCCCCTTGGGGAGGAGTCTCTGGAGCCAATGGACCTGGACGTGGTTCATCACCACTAACAAAATCCCAAAGACCTTTTGCCACAAGCACATTTTTCAACATAAAACTCCACAAGGAGTAGTTCGTGCCATCCAATTTGTCTTCCTTAGACAAATATGTGAATACATCACTTTGCTGTTGATTTGTCATTATGCTTTACGCACAATGTTGTACCTGTTTACCAACAAACCCAATAACAGAAACCCTGATAACAACTGTACTCCACTGAATACAGTTCACCCAAATCTGCCTGCACTCTCAATCCTCTGAATGTGCAGCTCAATGCACCAATGACTGAGTAGAGCAGCAAATGGCGTACACAATGCCAAAATGCCCCAAAAATGCCCAAATTTGCTGCACCCAAACTGTGCAAAAAACCTGTATAGTTCTTTGCTAGAAAATCTGCCTGTTGTACCTGTATATTTTTCACAGAGAAAATAAAAATGCCCAAAAACTGAATTTTAATGCTTACCACCGAATGACTGTGTAGGTTGTGGTATTTCTGCAAGTACTGTTGACTGTACTATGCTTGTACAGTCTACTGGTTCTGTACGGAAGCCAGGTACGAAAGCATACAGACGTATCTCTGCAGGTACAGTCGCCAGGTACACAGCACTGAATGCTGCACTGTTCTGAATGAGGGGTTGGCGCTGACTGTACGGAAGCAAGTCGCCTGTTGCAGTAGTGGACTGAGGACTCAAGACGACCAGCGTTGACAAGAGCTAGTACGAGTGCTGACAGGCCATTCGAAGCAGGTACAGTAAACAAGTGCGCTGCAGGTACAGTACGGGTACTGAAGTCGGCTATTTGCAGGCGGCGCAGACTGGCTGGTACACGAGCGCTGACTGAACAGAATGCTGTACGGCGCACGACTGTAGCTTAAGGGTGTACGGGCAGCAGGCGCACAGCTGTAGCTGAAGGCGGCGCACAGTGGGTGTACGGGCAGCAGGTTCTGAGACCTCAGTCTGGCACACAACAATGGCAATGTACGGGCAGTGCAAGGCAGAGCAATGGCTCTGATACCAATTGAAGGCACTCAAGGATTAGGGTTAGGGTTTACAGAAGGCAATCAGGCGTGGAAACCAAGAGAGAGGAGTGAACACGACTTCCACTATGCTTCAATGATAAAAAGTGAAGTACAATGGCCACATGATAGTGACCCTAAAAGATAAGTGTTCACATGTCCGGCCATAAATGTGCCGAGTGGACCAAAACACTTATAAACTGCATATAAGTGAAACTGACCTAAACTGGGGGGAAAAAACCTCCACTAACTGAAGTAAAAAGTGCCCCAGTAATCTACTGATGATCACTAGCACTCCTCTGGGTGCATACACAGCATAAAACCCAACAACGAAGGCTTTGCCAAGAGAGAATTTTGAAGCTTTCCGAAAAGCTTTAGGCTTGCTCTCATACAACGAGTTATTTGCTACCTTTCGCCACCCACCCGTGCTCAGGTCCCCAAGGCAGCAACATAACTCTATCTCTCTCTCTCCTCCCTGCCTGTGGGAAGGACTGCAGAGTAATCTAGAGGAATGGCCCTGAGTCTCCAAGAGAAACTCGAGGCCCTCGAGACGGCAATGAAGGCACTAATCAAGGAGAACAAGAAGACATCCAATTCCAACCTCAATGAGGTGGAAGACAAACTACACCGGCACATGGAAGCACGGGTCACGGACCTTGAACAAGAGAACACAGCACTCAAGGAGGAGGTGAGTGCATTGAAAGTGGAACTAGTAGCCATTGTTGGCCAAACTCTATGGTGCAGTGTTAGAGCAAGAGCTTAGCTTATATGCTAAGCGAGCAAGTTTACGCTCATCAGGACACGCAAGCTTCAGGAGAGCTTTCTCTACCACTGACCATGTATTCACTTTGAGATGTATGATTGATCAAGCCAGAGTGAGGAAGAGAAAGCTCTATTGCTGCTTTGTGGATTTCCGCTAGGCATTTGACACAGTACCACGAGAGAGGCTCTTTCAGCGCCTGCAATCTCTTGGCATACTAGCAGATATGACATGGGGCATCTATGCATTATATGAGCAAGTTTTTGGGCAAGTCAGATGTCCGAGACTATTGCTAGCACCATTGGTGTGAAGCAAGGATGCCCACTTTCCCCCACGCTATTTGGGTTATACATTGATGAGGTGGCTGACTTCATTACACGGGGAGGCGGAGATGGAGTTGATTTAGCAGGTACCTCAGTACATATTATACTTTATGCTGATGATATTGTATTAGTGTCCGAGTCTCCAGCAGGTCTATAGCAGCATCTACATGCACTCGATGATTTCTGCACACAGAGGGGTCTTACTGTGAACCTTGGGAAAACCAAGGTTATGGTCTTTCATACATCGAGACACGGCAGGAATCAGCTGACATTCACTTTCGCAGGACGCCAGGTGGAGGTGGTGACATCATACGTGTACCTAGGGGTTATCTTCTCTATAGCAGCCACACGCTTCACCATGGTTTCACTAGCCAGAGCTAGATTGACACGGGGATATGCAGCATTGGCTATGCTAGAGAGACAGTGCCACCAAGCGCATTTTCAGGAGCCCCGGACGAAGGGGTGGCTATTTGACACATCAGTCACACCGGCACTGATGTATGGAGCAGCGGTATGGGCGCCAAGCCTTGCTACCCATTGGTGGACACAGATAGAGAGACCACAGGCCCTCATGATGGCACGCATGATACACAGCAAACCGTCAGTACCTCATGACATTATCCGAGCAGAGTTTGCTGCCCCTCCTATGATGGTAGAGGCCATATTCCAGACTGTATGCCTGCTAGACAGATTCAGAGAGATGCCACAGGACAGATTGTCATACAGAGCTTTTGAGGCATCTAGACAGCTGACTGAGGCAGGAGACAGAGGATCATGGTATGTATGCACAGGTCACACATTGGTTCTCACAGCATGGCCTAGACATGGATCATCTACCACCATTCCAGTATGACAGGGATGCACCACAGATCCATCTCTCTCATAGTGAGAGGAACATAGTATTGAGACAAGACCTATGGCAGCTCTATACACGAGAGACATGGATATCGCCTACACAGCCTCTTCCACCGAAGATGCTATACTACAGAGATCACTTCATGAGTATCATTGATGATGGATTTATAGAGAGGCCTAGATACATGGAGGGCTTTTTACCACACGACTCCCGAGTGGCTATTGGTCAGCTTAGAGTTTCATCACATCGATTGGAGATGGAGACTGGCAGAGCAGCACGGATCCCCTGAGAGGAGAGGGTATGCAAATTGTGCAGAGAGGAGGTGGAGAGTGAGGAGCATTATGTATGCAGATGCAGAGCAAATACAGCCATGAGAGAGAGAGATCCCATTTTATTCAGAGAGCCGCATTCCCTACGCCAGATCTTTGAGGCAGCAGACCAGCGCATACTGGGGAGATTCATTCTAGACATACAGCGTCACAGAGACATCATTACAGGCTCAGACAACTCCAGAGGGGGGACGACAGACACAAATGACAGAGGATACCCCATACAGGTACACCGATTTGTCTCATAGGCCGAGTTCGGTCTTTTGGAAGACGTTAATAAAATCTCTCTCTCTCTCTCTCTCTCTCTCTCTCTCTCTCTCTCTCTCTCTCTCTCTCTCTCTCTCTCTCGATGTGGCCTTCCAACATAAACTGCTTCGAGGCTGCCTTGCGGCAATCATCCCAGCAAAACACGAAGTGGTGCCTAAGGTGGTCTTCCCACCACAAGAGAGTGGTTCCCATCAAGCCATACACACCAAATGAAGCTAAAAAATATATGAACCACCTGCTACTACCAACGTGGCAGCCATCTTGCGGGTCCAATTGGTTATGAGTCATGACTTCTCCCTCCATCTTCCTGTTGAACTGGAAGCCCTTAGAAGCTTCATTAATTGAGCTTGTTCCTCACGAGGCTTGGAGGAAGAACTCGGCAAACCGGTAGTCCCACGATGTTGAGCCGATGAAGGCGAGCGGGAACTGTCCGGAGAATCCAGTCAAGAGGGACTCCGCAAAGGAGATCGTCCGTGAGTGACGTGAACGTCTCTCCTGCCAACTATGCGCAGATGAAAAATGATAACTATGGGACTAGGACCGAAGCTCATCCATTACATCCTTGCCTACAACCAAAGGAGTGAAAATTCCTCCTGCAAAAAGTTTTTCCACTTTGTCCTCAGAATCGTCCAACACTTGCTCCATAGCACGGGTCCCGGTAGATTCTAAATCCGGAATACTGGGTGTTCGAGGTGCCGAGTCCATCTTATCCAGACGAGCACATATAGCCTCCATTTTAGCTATCTGCACTTCCATGGATGCCTTCATGCTAAGAAACAAATTAATGAGTTGTGAATCCATGAATAATATGCAATGAGGTAAGGGTTTGGTGGGGCAAGGAAGCACAATATACCCCAATTAACCCGAGGTAAGGGTTTGGTGGGACAGGCAAGCACAATTTACCCCAAGTAACCCAGGTATCTTGATGAGTGGGCATGCGACCGAGGAGGCTCCGACGGCATCCTAGCTCACACCACTTTCTTTGACCATGCCCTGGTACTCTTCTACCTGGAGGACCCTTGGCAATAGGACAGTCAGCACATTGCCAGGATCCCATATAACCTCATCAAGGACCTAGAGATTTGCCAATGCATGGAGGAGGTATGGGAGTCCTCCCCCCTAAGCACCACCGCTACAGCTCTAGACAAGACCCTTTAGGACATCAGCCATTTGCAAGTGGTTGCCCAGGATAGGCTCTATGCTTTCTAGGAGCAAGAGAGGAGTCTCAGCTGCAGCCTAGCCTCGTGAGCAGCAGACCCCCAAAACCCTTCGATTGGCACCTGGACGAAGGCCACCGCACTTGAATAGATGCCCTAGAGATTCAGCACGTCGAGTACCACTACATGCGCTCACTTCCTCTTGGGTCAAGCATGGGTATCATACACCCATTGCACTAGGGTGCCACGTCAACATAACGCTAGAGTCAATACACTCAGGACACCTTTTCTGATGGGCAATGTTCAGTTTGTGAGCCCTAGTCTAGGAACATGTCGCCAGGCTCCATCTAGGTCTTAGTGTAAAGTCAATGTGCAAGTCCCACACGCAAGAACTCACTTGCAATTTGTAAATGACATACAAGACTGCCGGACACTTGTTAGACTCATGGTCAGGTGCCCAGACAGCCAGTCTACAGTTGGTTGTGTGTGAACCCTTTGTGCAAAGGTACTAGCTACAGCCAAGAGGTTAAGGGAAGTGGGAAGGCCACAACGGGGGCGGTGGACAACCCTATTAATAGCCCAATAGGCGCCCAAAAGTGCCCAGGACGTGCATCAATGGGGGACATGGATTGGGCACAGTATGAACATGTTTACAGGCATTTTTTATAACATTTTTCTCGTTTTTCCTACTAACAGAAGGATCATTGCTTGGGGGGGGGGAGGGGGGGGTGGAGGGGGGAGGAAATCAGGGTGTCTATTTAAGGGCTTTTACACACTGCCCAGCCGCAACAAGTACCCATCCGTGAAATCAACTGAAGGCCATTGGATCTTGCTCCTTGGCCAGGGTTGCAATACACAACACTGTCAGCGACAAGCTTCCAATTCTTATGGGGCTGCCAACTCACAGTAATCTTCACAGCCTTCTTGGGCCACCTAGAGAGGCCAGAAAAACTGAGGGATGGGTGGAAATCTTGAGGTTAGCCAACGGCTAATAGCATCCTGACAGCATGCATGCAGGGAAAGAAAAAGCTACGAATAAATGGAGTGACTCTCAGGGTGATAAGTGTTTGAATGATAGCATGATGTCTAAACGTACATCATTGCTGGTAGTACGAGTGCTCACTACCAGCCTGGACATCATACTATGGCACTGCATCTCCCCAGCAGCAGTCTTTAATCGGCCTAACCACCTCCTCTAAACTGACGAAAGCTAAGAACAACTTAAAAAATGTCCTCTAAGAACAAAAGATAAAAATTGTGACGATAACATGTATAAAATTCATACAGGTTGAAAGTGAGAATTCCCCCTTTTCGACATACTTACAAATATCACAGGGAAAAAGTGCACTTGGCCTTCTGGCTTCGTTTGGGTTTCTTTGAAATAAACTAGCACTGGGAAACTAGGCCACCACAGCTCCCAGTTCACAAAGGTGGAATACCTGCTAGCAAAGAGACCCACATTAGTACAAGCAACTGCAAAAATTCTATACACCAAAGGAAAAATCACGTTATTTCCCAAACAGAACACAAACCAAAGTGCCATCTTAACTATACATGAAAGTATACTCACAAAGCTTCAAATCATCAGTTCCATCATGCATGGCATACACTACATGCCATGACATCCCCACTCACATCATCAGTGCCCAACAGTAGGTGCAAGTTCATGCATACAGATGGTAGACAAATCTTTATAGATAAACCATCAAACTGAGTTTTTATCACTTCTCCGGTGGTGAAGGGCCACTCACCTCAAGATCATCTTGGATATTCAGAGATAAGAGAAGCTGTTTGCAAGGGAGTCTACGTGTGACTTCTTCAAACAAGAACTTCTATATTTGGGTCACATCATCCCTATTGATGGTGTGAGGATAGACCCGAAGAGTAGCACCCTGCTGATGGCATGCATACAGGTCATCAAGTAACCTCCTCGGCCATATGCACTCAACCACGGCTGTGAAGACTGCAGAGTATTCAGCTTCACATGAGGAAGTCGCCACTGTAGGTTGGTTTTTGCTAAGCCATAACATGGAAGAATTTCCCAACAAAAAGCAGAAGCCACTGATCGATTGTCATGTATCATAGTCGCCAGCCCAGTCTGAATCACTGTAAGCACGTAGCTGAAAGTCACCCCCTTGACATAGAACAATCCATAAGTCTATGTGCCCTGGAGGTATCTAAAGATATGCTTGACAGCTTGCCAATGTTTTGTCCCTGGGCTGCTTGTTCTCCAACAGTAACTTGGGAGAAGTATTTTCATGGAGCTATTGTATTACTCTTTGGTCTCATAGACCCTTTGCGTCTTTTGAAGATGTCTCTCTCTCTCTCTCTCTCTCTCTCTCTCTCTCTCTCTCATGGAGATTCCCGACACTCCCTTTGTTGAGGCATGGAGGGTGGGGAAAGACACCACAAAGGAGCACGCACTCATCCTCAAGTTTGAGGGGGTAGAGGCACGGCAGGCATTCCTCACCAAAAGACGGACATTAAAAGGGGAAAAGACTTACCTCGAGGATGACCTTACACCAGCCCAGGTGGCACGCAGGAGGGAGTGCATGCCTCACATACTGGAAGCGCATAAGACAGGAAAGTGGCCAGTGTACAGAGAAGGGAGGGTGATTATCACCGAGCGGCACTCTCCATAATGGTGCGCGACCTATGGGACCACAGTAGAGATTGTGGTCTGGAACTGCAATGGTGCTCTACGAACAGATGCACATCTGTTCAAAGCAACATTTAGAGGGCGTGACATGGTCCTTTATACAGAGACACACCAGTGTCAGGGGAGCCATTTACCTGAGGTGCGGGGATATAGATGGGAGTCCGTCCACTGCCCACTAGAGGCTCAGGAGGTGTGGCATATTATACAGAGAGGGGCTGCAGCATGTGATATAGGTGGTCAAACGGGATGAGGATGGACAATTCATGTGGGTGAGGATCAGGACGAAGAGGGCCCCAGATATCTACCTTGCAGTGTGCTACTTTGCACCATCCACATCCAGATATCCCACCCGTGGGGAATCTCCAAACCTGCCACTCTATGAGGACATGTTGAAGTTCTCCAGTCTAGGGGATATCCTCCTTGCTGGAGACTTCAACACCCGCACCGTTAGTGCAAATGTACCTTCTTTGAGACAGAGGATCCCATGTACCGGGAGATCGACACTATGGGCACAGATCTCGAGCGGACATCACAGGACATGACAGCCCGGGGAGTACCTCCTGACCCTTGGAGGAGCTCATGGATTAGCCATTTCTAATGGCCTAGCCCAGTGACCTGGCTCCAACGCCTTCACTTGCTACCCCTTCGGACATGGAGCTAGTACAGTGGACTACTTGGTGGGCTCTCTCTCCTTGACACCCCTCATCTCAGATTTGACCATTTCGCCCTGCCCCATTGATGTTGGGGCTAATCATGCATACTTAGCTTTCTCCCTCACATGCCGGTACACCATCCAGCCACCGGCCCTACCACACCACCACCACCCGAGATACCACTTCACCAGGGATACCTCTTCCATCTACTCTGACCACATTTTCCGGACCCTCTCCAACCTCACCCCACACATCCCACTTGATGAGCTTACCACAGCTTACAGCCATCCTTCACGCATCCACCACAGCTGCTTTCCCTCACACCAGAGCCACCCCCGGACCACATGGAGGGACTATTCCACAGAACAGTTGGTATGATTAGGAGTGCCACAAGACCCATGCCCGCCTACAGCGGGGGTTGCTCCGGGCTCCACTACTCACCAGCAGGCACGACAGATCTTCCATTGTCTCGTACAGAGGAAGAAGCGAGCCTACCTAGCTCACCTGGAGCAATTGTACCAATTGTTTCTGGGACGGGACTCCAAGGACGCCTAGAGGCTCTTCCAAGATCGTCGCCCACCGACCCAATCACCTCACCTGACATATGGCATGCATATGCCACCTCCCTTTACCACGTCCCCGGACAACCACCCTCCTAAGCCTCGCCCCTCCCACTCCTCCTGCTTCCACTTGAGCACGGTGAGAGAAGCTATTGACAAGATGCATAATGGGAGAGCACAAGATCATGATGGGCTGATTGCCGAGCAATTCTCACATGCGAGGGATCTGCGAGGGTTTCCCCGCCAGTCAGTCTTCTAATATCACTGTGCCCATTCTGAAAGCAGGTGACCCCATGAATCCTGGTAACTACATGACTATTATGATTGGTCACACATTGGCCAAGATTTATGGATCGATCTTGGAGCATGAGCTCAGAAGATGGGTTGAGGAGTAGAGACTCAGAGCACCAAGGCAAGCAGGTTTCCAGAGAGGACACTCCACACTAGACCACATCTTCACATTACGGGGTATCATGAGGAGGCGAGAGCACATGGGCATCGGATATACTGCTACTTTGTGGATTTCTGCAAGGCTTTTGACACAATCCCACGGACCAAACGATTCCAGGATATGGGTGTACCAACAAAGATGCTTTGGGGGATCCTCACGCTCTATGAGTCTGTCATTGCCAAAGTGCGGGCCCTAGGGGGGAATCAGAGGACATACAGGGGGGGAATCAGAGGAAATATCGGGGTGAAACAGGGCTGTCCCTTATCTCCCACTCTATTTGGGCTCTACATTGATGAGGTGTCTGACTACATAGACAGCAGACAAGGAGGTCCAGGAGCACTTTTGGCAAGAGTTTTGATACCCATTCTATTGTATGCAGACGACATTGTCCTCATTTTTGACTCACCAGAGGGGCTGCAAAGACACTTGGATGCATTACAGGCCTTCTGCAAGGATCGGGACCTCATCGTAAACCTTGGGAAGAACAAGGTTATGATCTTTAACACCTCCCCGCAGTGGATAGGCATATCTGCACAATAGTTTACATATAGTGGGGAGCCAGTGGAGCATGTGACCTCTTATGTATACCTTGGGATCACTTTTACCGAACAGCGTTTCTCTATGCGGAAAGGAGCTAAAACCAGATTGATGCGCGGATATGCAGCTTTGGGCTCACTTGAGAGGCAGTGCTCACAGATATAGCTGAGGACGAAGCTCTGGCTATTTGACACACTAGTCACACCCGCACTACTATATAGAGCTCCCATCTGGGGTCCTAGTTTATACCACAGGAGGAGATGGAGGGAGGAGCCAGCTGAAACAGACATGGAGGATGTATATGATGGGTGGAAGCCGACGGAGAGGCCGCAAGTGGTGATGATCTCACACATAATTAGAAGTAAGCCATCAGTGCCACACGAGATTGTGCGGGCGGAGATAGGGGCTACACTGATTGTGACAGAGGCTATTTTCAAGACAGTGACGTACTGGCACAGATTATGGGAGCTCCCACCAAACAGATACCCTAGGCTCGCCCTAGAGTCCTCGAGACAGCTGGCACTAGACGGAGACACACAATGTTGGTATGCCTGTGTGAGCACTTGGTTTAGTATGCATGGCATGTAGATGGAGTCACTCCCTCCATTCCAGTACAGCACAGAGGCGCCCACCTTTACTCTCAGCCGCACAGAGCTGAGCAGGGTCATCAGGAAGGACATCGTGAGACTAGATACTCAGAGGACCTGGCGCCCACCCGTACAGCCCCTAGGGACAAAGATGGCCTTTTACAGGGACCATTTTCTTCGCCTAACAGAGGACGGCTTCATCACACGCCCATGCTACATGGACACACATCTGTCATTTGGGGTGCAATGTGTGATTGGACAGATCTGCACCTCATCCCTTCAGTTGAGAGTGGAGACACCCAAATATGGGTCGGGGGCAGCTGCACCAAAAGACAAGATATGCCAGCTTTGTCACACAAAGGCTGAGACAAAGGCCCACTATGTATGCAGATGCCCAGTATACTATGAGATTAGGGAGGGAGAGGTTCCACTGCCTCTTTTGAGATGGATTTGGACCACTTTCTAGGATCATGGATTTCCCAAACCAGAGATGCTTGGGGATTTTCCTCCTGGAGCTTCATAGACACGGGGAGTCCCTTTTGCAGCCCAGACCAGCGGTACTCGTCAAAGGAACAGTACAGAGCACTCTCACCGACTTCTTCCAGACCAGAGCGACAAGGGCAGATTCACCCACTACACCCGACCTTCAGGCTGACGTAGGAGCTCGGCCAAGAGGAGTGACACTAGACAAAGCCATTGAGCTATGCAGAGCCCGACGCCCCCAACCCCATGGTCCCTGCCCACGCCCACGTCACTACAGGAGGATCAGAGCCATCATCTCCCACCACCACCTGACTATTAGAATTTATGCATCTCAGTGTATTTTGGTTGTACCATTTATTTGGTATTTTATGTCATTTTCTCCTATTTATTTGTCTTGTGCCAGTCGGCCAGCTCACACATGGACTATATAAGGAGTTCCCCCATTATTCACTAAATCATCCACTTCCCTTGCACACGTTCAACATCTCTTGCTGGCCTATTGCCATTGTAAAGCTTCAAGCTAAATAACAGGTGATCTTGTCCACAAGCTCTCTCTACTCTCTCTCGTCTTGTTTATGCTTACGCCTGAGCATTCTCCAACATGGTATCACTCGCTTAGGTTCAGGTTGCTCCATCTGCAAATCTGCCCCCCACCTCATTTGTACCTTGCGTTTTCTGCCCAAGCTCCTCCTGGTTACAGATCAGTCCCGAACAGTGGCTTCGTTTTCATACACTGCTGCATTTTCTGGTCCAGCCAGCCCTTCCCTTGCTGACGGCCAGTTTTGTGGCTGCGTTTTCTCCTACAGAGGCAAGCCAGCCAGGTAATTGGCTGCATTTTCTTCTACAGAGGCAAGTGTTGGAGTTTTGGCTACAAATTCTGCTCCGGCATTAGTAGTTGGTGAGTTTCTTGCATGTGGAGTTGCCAGACAAGTGGCTATACATCTCCTTCCCAACCCTTCCGGTGGGAGGTTCCCGGTGGTTTCTTGGACTGTTTTACTGTTGTCCAGCCTCTTTCTCTCTCAGGTTTGAGAGGGGGCTGATTGGTTCTGGAGCCTCGCTTCATTGCAAAGCACTTGAGAGAAGTGTTTGCAAGCTGAGATCTGTGGTTCTTGCTGCTATGGATATGGCTCCCCCCTATACGAACAAGGAAGACAAGTTGAAAGGACCCAACTATGCCCATTGGAAGCTTCAGATGCGGATCTGGTTCATCCACAAGGGTTTGTGTGATATTGTTCAAGGCACTGAGAGGAAGCCCAAGCGTCCTCAAAACTCTAGGAGGTAGACACAAGATCAGGAGGATGAATTTGCTGCGGAATTACAAGAATAACAGAATCGGGACTCGAAGGCGCATTATGTGCTTGTGCAGACCATCACAGAGGAGGTCTTACCGGCAGTGCAATCTCTCACCAATGCTCATCAGGTATGGTCTAGACTCTAAATTGGAGGATCTCTTTGCTCGAGATTCGTCGACGAGGGCGATTACCTTGCAAGGGCAGCTCTACGGTTTGTTGTTCCCTGAAGGCAGTTCCATGCAGTCGTTCCTCATGAAGGCCAAGGTTATCCATGACCATTTACTGGCTATGGGTGTTGCTTTGTTCTCTTCTCAGCTGGCTGCACTTATCCTCACCAAGCTTCCCCCGGACTATGTGTGATTTCTCGATCTTTGCGGTGGCAACTCACTTCCACTCAGTTGGATTTTGATGATCTTAGCTCCCTACTTTTGGAGTCGTCGTCCGTTCTCGTCTCACAGGGTAAGTTGAAGGTGTCAATCAACAGTTCTAACCAGGCACTTCCCTCAGTTTTTAGAAGAAAGGTCGGAGTCGTTGTTTCTCTTGCAAGAAAAGAGGACATCTGTCCAAGGATTGTTTATCCAAGAAGAAGGACAAGACCAAGGGCAAGGCTTCATCTCAGACAAAAGGCAAATACACGACACACGATAGTGATACAGATTCTAGTACTACTTCTAGGGATTCCAGGGCGCTTCCGACTCAAGAGAACCCAGATGGTGTATTTCTCTAGTACACATGCAATTTTCCTCCATGTGCTTCTAGCCAGAAGAGGCTTGTGGGCAGGAGAGGGGGCTTATTACAGCTCCACTTACTGGTGCATGGGGACCGTGATTCAGAGTTCCAAGCATTAGACATCTAGCAAGACATGGTTATCTTTTGTGTGGTAGAGATTATGAACTGGATCTGTTCTGAGTTCATCGTTGGAGGCTTTTGGGACATAATGTGTTCCGTCCACTGTTGGGGATTATGGGCGCGGTGTGTCCAGCAACTCATCATCTATTCTTGGAGTTCACTGCACACTTGTGTGGGAATTCATGGCCAAGCAAAGTTCTTATTGTTCATGGTGGCATTTTGTTTGGAGGAAACAAGTTTCAAGTATTCGTGATGCTGGAGGGTCCATGGTTGCATCTTCTTCCGACTCTTGCACACTATGAGCTACAGAGGGGGTGCTAGAATTTATGCATCTCAATGTATTTGGGTTGTACCATTTATTTGGTATTTTATGTCTCTCAAAGGTGTGAACTGTAACAAGGGCTGGAAGATAATCTGAGAGAAACACCCACCCACACCCATCACATCTCCATCCATATGGCACACATATGCATGATCCCTGTACAAGGTACCAAATCAGCCCCCAATCCCATCACCATCACATCCACCTTTTTCACACCCAACATGGTGGCCCGAGACATCCAGAGACTCAAAAGGTAGATCAAAGGACCACGAGGGCACCTTGGCAGAGCACATCTCCCAAGCGGGGGAAACTCTAGCACCCCTCCTGGCCCATATGTTCTACCGGGCTCTTTCGGAAGGCTTCCCACTCATCTGGACAGCCCATATACCATCACACTCATCCATAAAGCCGGAGATCCCATGGACCCCAACAATTACAAGACAATTATGATTGGCCGCACACTGGCCAAACTTTATGGGTCAGTAGTTGAGAAAAAGCTCAGCACACTAGCAAAGACACAGGGACACAAAGCATCAGGGCAGGCTTGCTTCAGCAAGTCATTCTCCACTTCCGATCACATCTTCACCCTCCCAGCCATCATAGAGGAGGCCAGAGCACAACACCAACGGATTAACTCCTACTTTGTGGATTTCCACAAAGCCTTTGATACCGTTCCCCAAGCCAGACTACTACACGGACTCCAAGATTTGGGGGTAACATTGGACATGATCTGGGGGATTTTGGGGGGAGGAGGTGTATCACTGGTGGCAGGCATCCTTGTTTCCATACTACTTTATGCTGATGACATTGTGCTTATTGCTGATTCTCTAGAGGCTCTCCAGAGGCATCTTGACACATTACAGGACTTTTGTGCACAACAGGATCTCACGGTAAACCTTGGGAAAACCAAGGTTATGGTCTTCAACACATCCCCTCCTTTCACAACTCGACTGAGTTTCACCTACATGGGCAACGTGGAGATTGCACACTCGTGTGTGTGCTTGGGAGTCGCTTTTACCGGATCGGTCTTCTTGATGAGCCATGCTGCACTAATGCGAGGGTATGCTTCTCTCACTCTCACGGATAGGCAGTGCTTCAAGCCCTTTTCCAGGAGCCGAGGACCAAGATGTGGCTATTTGGCACCTTCGTCACTCCGGCATTGATGTATGGAGCACCCTTTTGGGCACCCGATCTCACAGCGGCCAAATGGCCAAAGATAGGGAGGCCTCAGGTCATGATGCTCTCCCGTATGATACACAGCAAACCATTGGTCCCACATGATATTATCCTAGCAGAGTTTGTTGTTGCAACACTCATGGTAGTAGAGGCACTCTTCCAAAGTCACATACATTCACAGGATCGGCGCCATGGTCCCCTGGAGACTCATGATGCTCACCCTAGAGTCCTCCCACAACTAAGGATTAGCCTCGAGATTAGCCATGTCCATGTGCGCACATGACATCCCCTCCTGCTAAACTTGATGACGGGATTCCAACTTTTCACCCTGGATGACTGTCATTATCCCCTTGTCTCCTCATGGACTCCCAAACATGTCGTCCTTCCTTCTT
This sequence comes from Cibotium barometz, assembly GCF_041138505.1. Lineage (NCBI taxonomy): Eukaryota > Viridiplantae > Streptophyta > Polypodiopsida > Cyatheales > Cibotiaceae > Cibotium > Cibotium barometz. The sequence continues at coordinate 47,115,155 of NC_141048.1, read as the reverse complement.
GGCAAACTTTCCTTGAAAACCTTGCCATGTCTCTGCCCTGACACTATAATGGTCTCCTTCCCGAGGTTGATCCTGGCATCCTTGCTCCACGCCCTTGGACCGTTTTCCCGAAAGCCTTCCTTTGTATGCCCCAAATGGTGTACCGACCCTCAAGGCTGCCATAACCTTGGGTTTTGCTAACACCGACCGGCCCCACGGAATTTCTACCCTGGTTGTGTTACTCTCCTTGGACCTGTGCACCTTCCTGGGACACTCTCAGCAGTTCGCCTTGATGAGCCTGATGCTCTGATACCAATGTCACATGCGCGGAAGTTCTGTGTGTCTTCTTTCAGCCCTAAACAGCTGAATAGAAACCTTGATGCAAAACATCAACAAAGACACAAAGAGGAGAGAGACGTGGCTGTATTTTCAATATATTATATAGCACACAAAGCTGTCCATAGGACTATACAAACTCTGTGCGGCCCTTGGCCTTCCAAAAGAGAGAAACTAATGCCTATCTATGACCTGCGCCAACGTGGGGATTAGATGAAATAGCCTAAGCCTTTATATAGGCCCCATTATCTAGCCAACCTGCTTTCAGCCTGTTCTAGGACAAACCCAAAAATATAAATGCTAGCTGACATCATCATTAGATTGCTATAATCTGGCCGACCTGGTCCTTGTCCTCTAGGTGTATTTTGAGCCCTGCTAGTGCCCTAAACTCTTGTTTATCTCCTGCCCTAATTAGGGATTAGCTTGGAGATCAGCCATGTCCATGTGTGCACATTGCAACACCACCATGGATTACATACCCACAGCTTCATCAAGCCACACATTCTAGAGTACCGATCACCCGCCAGACCCCACTATGGTGTGCCTCTAGATCGGGCCATGGCACCAAAGTGAGCCTGACGTCCCAAGCTCCTTGGACCTCGCCAGCAACACAGACATCAGCCCCAACTTTGAGGAGATCTTAGAAGGTGTCACCATTTGGCCACCCGATTGGTCCACCGGTGCTTTCTCATTATGTACGTACATTGGACTGGCGTCCATGGCACTTGCACTTCACGTGCGGGTGGTGGGATGGAAGGAGAAGGATAGCCCGTTGGAGGATGCCAAGGGCATTTGCGGGCGTATGGGAGTGGCCGAGACCTCTATTATTGTCGGTGCATGGAGAGTAGGGAAAGACATTGCCAAGGAGCGGCCACTTATCCTCAAGTTCATGGACCTAGAGACATGGCGAGGGTCGTGCGAGTTGTAACACGCGGAAGCTCTGGGAGTCTTCTTTCAGCCCTAAACACTCCTGGAAAATCATCTGATGCAAAACGCAGATATGGAGAGAGAGTAGAGAGAGAGAGAGAGATGCTGGAAATTCAGTATATTCATATAGTACAAAAAGAGTACTCTTCTACAGCCCCAGGCTGCCTCAATCAAAAGGTGATAAACACCCTAAATCTGGTCCAAAGGATTGAATGAACCTAACATTGAGCACCTACGCCTTTTATATAGGCCTTGGACCCCCTGGACTGCGGCAGTCGGACAGCCGACAGGCCCCCCTTTTTCCCCATATATGCTGGTCGGCCACTTGAAATGCTGAGGCGATGAAGCGCCTTCTTCTGATCCAGCCGACTCCTACTGTGATGCGATCGCCAGCACCTGTGTGCAGCCAACAGAGCTTGTGTGCCGTTTTCCTTCTCTTCCATGTTTTGCTCCAAGTCCAACACTTGGTCCTCTTCTGTATCTTGTGCTCAAAATCGTAACTATATCTGTTTCATACTCTTTATCTGGCTGCCTCTTCTAGATCAGCACCTGAGATGACATCCCCCTCTGCTAAACTTGATGACGGGATTCCAACCTATTCTTGGATGACTGTCATCATCCCAAAATTTTCCCGAAGTCCCTCTGTCATCCATCCATCACTGGCAACCCTTTTCTCTGAAAGCCCGGCCCGTTCTCCAAACCACTCTGTCACAAACTAAGATCTATGCATCTCTTTTCCATCTAGGCCACAATCCATTCCTGCCCTGACTCTGAACACTGTCTTGGTCTTCATTCTTGAGAAATGAGTCTGGCACTCACATCACCCTTGGAGGGAAACCTCCCTTGGGACCGTTGCCCGAGAACCTATCTGGCTCACAGGACTGCCATCCCCTCTGGCTCTATGGAACACCACCAACAAACCTCCTGGGAGCTCTTCCCGATTCTGTGCTCCTTGCCTTGGGCTTCGTATCCGTGTACTTTCCTGTACCTTGGACCTATACACCATCATATGGGACTGATTCACTGTTTAGCTTTGCTGAGCCTGATGCTCTGATACCAATGTAACACGCGGAAGCTCTGGGAGTCTTCTTTCAGCCCTAAACACTCCTTCAAAACCATCTGATGCAAAACGCAGATATGGAGAGAGATGCTGGAAATTCAATATATTCATATAGTACAAAAAGGTTACTCTTCTACAGCCCTAGGCTGCCTCAATCAAAAGGTGATAAACACCCAAAATCTGGTCCTAAATCTGGGCCCTAAGGATCCAATCCCTAAAGGACTGAATGAACTAGCCGACTCCTACTGTGATGCAATCGCCAGCACCTGTGTGCAGCCGACAGAGCCTGTGTGCCGTTTTCCTTCTCTTCCATGTTTTGCTCCAAGTCCAACACTTGGTCCTCTTTTGTGTCTCGTGCTCAAAATCCTAACTATATCTGTTTCATACTCTTTATCTGGCTGCCTCTTCTTGATTAGCACTTGAGAATGTCCATGGCATCTTTCATGCACATGACACGAGTACAGTGGACTACTTGCTGGGACCATTATCTCTCACACCACAGTCTCACCTCGCCCCAAGTCAGATGTGCTATTGGCCAGATCCGCACGTCTTCACATCAGCTGAGGATAGAGACCGGTCGATATGGAGCCGTCTCCCTTGCCCCTGAGGAACAAATTTGCCAGCTCTGTCTGCTGGAGCCAGAGACTGAGGAGCACTACATATGTCGGTGCCCAGTGTACTACAAGATCCGGGGGTGCTTTCATTGCCTCTTCCAAGATGGATTTTGGCCATTGTCGGACTACTCAGACCATCATTGCCTTGGGCTTTTTCTCCTCGAGCTGCGCAGACACCAAGACCACATCCTACGCTCCAAATAGGGGGGACATGTCCGAGACACAGGCCAACCCTTACCGACTTCTTCAGAGCAGCAACGACCCCGCGCACCATCGACCACAAGTCGACTGGGCCCACACAGGCACCTCCAGGAGTCGCCCTAGACAGAGCTAGAGAGCTATGTAGAGCACGGCGTCCACGACCCGCTGGGCCGAGGCCCCAGCCGAGACATTATCAGAGGATACAGGCGATATTGGCACGACATCGTGCGGCACGAGCTCGGCACTTCAGCCTGTCTATGCTGGATCGACCTTTGCGAGACATTATGGGATGAGTCTATCTCAGCTGCTTCCCATAGCCTACCATTTTTCCAGTTCCACACTTTTATCAGATATGCCTTTTTCTGGCAGTTGTATCAGGCCACTAGTTCCTCTTTGGCCACATGTTATAGCTAGTTGTTTTTCAGTTTATGCTTTTCATTTTCTACTCGGGACATTTAGTTTCCTTGAGTTTTGGATGTATTGGTACTTTTGTCTCATAGGCCACTTTGGTCTCTTGTAGACGTTAATATATCTTTCTTTCTTTCTCTCCTCAGTTGCTGGTTGGACAATTGCACTGCTTTGGATGGAAAAAATAAATCCAAACCAGCTGGCCACAACTTGGACAAAGATTGTATTCTACCGAGCAAAGAGCAATCATACACACACACATACATACATGCTACATGCTGGTGATATCCTCTTCATCAGGTTCAAAAAAAGAGCTATTCATTACAAGGATTTCTTACTTCCATCTATTTTTACCACCCACGAATACATTCTCTCCGGATTCTTGCAGTTGATCACCAATTTTCACTTCCTATACGTAACAACATAACAACCACTAGTGCAATCAGTAGTGTGAAAAATCAAATCTAGTGAGAGGGAATGACATGAATACTATCAGACACTGGAAGGCCATGTATATCAACAATTACTATGATATTGCCATGAAGAGCTTGTTCACCTACATAGCTTGTTCAGACTGCCTTTAAAATAGCATAAAACTAGCTGCAAAACAATGAGCATACCAGGGCCTCTTGATCAAACACAAATTTAACTCGAGTAGTCTGCAAAAAGAGGTTTAAAGAAACAATAAGATTCAAAGTATCCTTTTTCAACCATTAAAACACCACTCTTCTCATGATTCATGTAGACAGAACAACAAATGGTTTTAAAAACAATAAGCTATACCTTTTCGACTGTAAAAACACCAATCTTCTGATGATTCATGTTGACAGAACAACAAATGGTAAAAACAAGGATACCAGTGAAGAAGAATGATGACAATATTTCTGGCTATTCTATCTCCCTAGTTCAGGTTCACCCTGGTCCAATCATCTGTGCCATCTCTCACCTGTTTTCTTTCACCCCCCTTGGCATTGCCATAGTCCATAACAAAGTAACCAATTGGCATTCATCACAAAAAATTGGACTTGCCTCCACATGCCAAGCTAGGATGCGAATCTCCTCACCAATTTCTCCAAGCTGTGAGAAGAGATGCAGTTAAAAGAACAAGCTGCAAGTCCAAGGGCAGTTCATGGCACTTGCTAAAGCCCTCTTTCTTAACCTCTGGCAGAGAATGGTCCATCTCTCAAAATGAGAGGACAAGGGACTACATCATGTGTTGATGGCATGTGCATGACTTGGATATCCTTTGCCTCATTTCTGTAGACAATAGCTACACTACAGTGTCCAGTGATGCTACTGAGAAAAAGAAGTTAACAGCTTGACGTCTCTGGATGAATAGGAGAATGGCTCTCTCAAGAGAACCATTCTGTAGTTAATGGTGGTGGGCAACCTGTGGAGCCAGGAGCCCATTGGTTCAACCAGCCAACAGTCATTCTCCAACATAACAGCTGTGTCATGTGGACCAATCAAACACGCAGCAGCCTAAGACTCAAATCAGGAGAGGACATGTCAGCATGAGCGGAATGGGATGGAGACACCCACCCGATTAAAAGATAGTCTGACCATCTTCAAATCCATTTTTCATGCAAGATGAACCACTCTTCATTTGACCCTTACAATAATTAAAGTCATGTAAAAGTTGAAATCGTGTTCTTACCTTTTGATTAAGAAATCAGCTTACCTGAAAAAGCAATAAAAGCCCAAGAAGACCTATAGGTGCAGCAGCCAACAAGTTGTCCGTGTAGATCAATGTGGCTGCACCACCTGGCAAAAACATTTATTTAAAGGGGTCATTTTACTTTGTAGCGGACCAACTTTCCGTAACTGCTTCTTCCAGCCCAACACAGTCTTGCAAAGTGGTGCATGCAAATCATTTCCACTGAAACAAGGTAGCCTTGTTGTGAACTACAAAATAGCCAGGTGAAGTGGGCAGGCCAGCAGCCCCAAAGGGGGTGTCCACTGTCAACTTGACGCAGACAAGACCTATGAAATAGGCCGTACTCTGGCCGCTGCTCAGAAAACTATTACCTAAAATTTAGTAGTCAGATCAATGCCAACAAGTCAACCCTTTGTAATCGCTTCTCTAGCTCAGATAAACCTACTACGGGTAGAGTCTTCTTCTATGACTTGAATTTTCTTCCTAATGATCTTGATGGGGAAATTACCTTAGTTGCTCTAATGAGAACTAAATAGGGATTGGATTAATGGCAAGATTTAGAGGTCTTTGAAATCTCTCTCCAAACTTCTTTGGGGTGAAGGATGAAGGAAATTGAATGAGTAGATTTCCAATATACCTGGTTTTCCAAATGGATATTGGTTGAGTCATACATGTAAAGCCACATATAAGAGAACTGTGTGCAAACATATATTTCCTGGAGGGCATACAAATACAGTTTTTTGTGTAAGACACTATAGTCTAGAGGTTACGTTGGGTACTTTGACCTAAGGATTTCCTACTAGAAAACCCGAGTATGTTTGGGTCACATTGTGTATGGAGACTCCAACGTTTCTAAAACTGCACGTTGTTGAAAGATATTACAGTGAAACTTAATAAGAAACTTGTCCAAGTGCCACCCCCCATCTTCTGCTCCAGCTTTTCCCCCTGCTCCTCCCTCTGCCCCGACTTCATCGTAGACGGTGAGCCCCCCCCCCCCCCTGCCCCCCCTCCCCCACGTGGCTCCGAGACGTTGGCCCCCATTCGCATCTATGTGGTTTTGCACTGCTCTAAGCCTTCCACCCCAGAGAGTGGCGCGATGTTCTCCTTCCCTCTGAGTGCAGTACCGGTGATAGATTGGAGCACGCTGTCGATGTCTGGCGCTATCCACAAGCATGCCATAGAGGCCTCACATGATCTGCATCTATGTGGTTTTGCACTGCTCTAAGCCTTCCACCCCAGAGAGTGGCGCGATGTTCTCCTTCCCTCTGAGTGCAGTACCGGTGATAGATTGGAGCACGCTGTCGATGTCTGGCGCTATCCACAAGCATGCCATAGAGGCCTCACATGATCTGCATATCAACAACGTGCTCACTTGCTTCTGGTTATTGGCACGGATGGAGGTGGGTGGCTCTGGCCACAAGGACCCGGGAGGGAGATGGTGTCCTCTAGTCTAGAGATGCTCCTCTTTGCGTTTCTTCATGTTTCAATGGCACTACTCCTGTAACACGCGGAAGCTCTGGGAGTCTTCTACCTAAACACTCTTGGAAAACTATCTGATGCAAAAACGCAGATACAGAGAGAGGGTAGAGAGAGAGAGAGATGTGCTGAAAATTCAGTATATTGAAATGGTACATAAAGGTACTTGTCTACAGCCATAGGCTGCCTTGAAGAAAAGGTGGTAAACCCCAAAATTCTGTCCCCCCTATGGGACTCCTACTGACCCAATCCCTAGAGGATTGAATGGCTAACACAATGAGCACTTGGTGCCTTTTATAGGACCTTTTCCAAGCTTGGCCAACTGGCCGACTGCTGGTCGGCTCCACAACCATAAATCTCTTCAGCGCTGCCCGACTGGACTCCAATCTACACATACTGTAGCGCTTGCAGCCGACACACTTCTGGCACTGCTCACGTCCTCCTCCATGCAGGCGACAGTCCTTTCTGGCAGCCGACAGCTTCTTTTGGTTCTTCTCCAAGCCTTGCTTCAGTCTACACTACCAAGAGTGCTCTGTGCTCTGTGCTCTATCATCCTGGTTTTTCTACCAGGTTCATACTCTTTATCTGGCTGCCTCTTCTAGATCTAGCCCTGAGAATGTCCATGGCATCTATGATGCACATGACATCCCCCTCTGCTAAACTTGATGACGGGAATCCAATCTGCTCTTGGATGACTGTCATCATCCCAATCTTTTCTCCACAACCATAAATCTCTTCAGCGCTGCCCGACTGGACTCCAATCTACACATACTGTAGTGCTTGCAGCCGACACACTTCTGGCACTGCTGACGTCCTCCTTCATGCAGCCGACAGTCCTTTCTGGCAGCCGACAGCTTCTTTTGGTTCTTCTCCAAGCCTTGCTTCAGTCTACACCGCCAAGAGTGCTCTGTGCTCTGTGCTCTATCATCCTGGTTTTTCTACCTGGTTCATACTCTTTATCTGGCTGCCTCTTCTGGATCTAGCCCTGAGAATGTCTAACGTCTTCCAAAAGACCGAACTCGGCCTATGAGACAAATCAGTGTACCTGTGTGGGGTATCCTCTGTCATCCCAACAAAATGAAAAATTACTGAACTAAAAAGCTGAATCTGGGTGTGCAATAAGTACAATGAGTGGGGGAGGGGATGGAGCTCTACTACTAGGAGAATGCAAAGCTATATGCATGGAGTATACTAGGAGACAGAGAGAGATGCAATAGAGATCAAGTATGAGAGAGAGATAGCACAACTGGAACGGTACTCATTGGTGTAAGAATGAAGGACCCAAGTACATGCTTTTATAGGCACTAGGGCCTTATCTTTTGACCTAACCCTTAATAAGGGGTGTTCACAACAAAACAACCTAGACACAACCCACACCACTACGGCTCATATAAACACACCCCCCCCCCCGGGGCACACAAGGAGCAAAGGTGGTGAGACCTGAATGCAAAAGAAGCAACCAATCTCCAACTCCATCACATCACTATAGAGAGGCGACCTAGCCATGGGCACCTCCCATGGCCATAACTATTCCCTCAATCATCTTATGATCGAAGCTGAGATTATTGCTTAGTCGCCCCTGCCGACTCCTAGAGGAGATTTGGGAGAATCTGGATTTTCACTCTGGTTTAGCCACGTAGGATCCTTGGATGCAAGCCTTGGAGAGATCTGCAGTTTATTAGAGGAGACAGCACAGAGCAAATTGGCTAGCTTCCACAAGCAGGAAAGGAGCATCCGTTGGAGCCTAGCCTCCTTACACAGCATCTTTAGGAAAGTACCCTAGACAACCCGTGGATTCACACCCAATTGGTTGCAGCCCATACAAAGCTTAGTTCCATCGAGGAGCGAAGGGTGGAGTATAAATATCGTGCTAGAGCTTCCTTTTGGACCCAGGCAGGAGACAGGGTCATCGGAGATCTCTTTGAGATATCAGGCCCACACAAGCGGAGGGATGGTATCCGCAAGCTACTAGAGCCTCCTTTTGGACCCACGTAGGAGACAGGGTCACCGGAGATTTCTTTGAGATATCAGGCCCACACAAGCGGAGGGATGGTACCCACTATAGGTTGCGAGGCCATAGTTCCCCCCCATGTGCAAGCCATTGTCACTAATTTCTTCTGCTCTCTTCTCACACGTGTCTCCCTATCCTCTCAAGTGTTGGAGTCTGGACGTGCATGAGTGGGTCTGGCAGCACACGAGAGAGGTGGTCCCTCCCACTCTCCGGACTTTCCTGCTGACACCCTTTACTGCACAGGAGCTTGCGGAGGCTCTAACGGGTTTCCAATTTCCTTATTTCTTCAACATTGGGATCTCATGGAAGGCGGCTTCAAAGCTGCCTTCAATGAGATCATGATCACAAGATGCATGTCGTAGAGGCTGTCAGAGGGATTGATCCATTTGATTCCCAAGGAGGGTGGTGACAGATTGGAGATTCGACAGTGGAGGCCCATCACCCTCCTAGGGACTGCCTACAAAATTCTAGCCACGGCCATCAGCCGGCGACTCCAACCTTTCCTCCCCAATTTGATCCATGGCACCTAGATGGGTTATGTCTAGGATCAAGCATTCTGGACAACGTCTGCACTTTTTGGCAGGCGACTACTTCAGCCAAGTTGAGACAACAAGATCTTATTGTTCTTCTTGTGGATTTTGCGAAAGCCTAAGACAAGGTAGACTGGGGCTTTTTGGAGGGGACGATGTGCCAGATGGGATTTCTCGAGGAGTGGGACTAAGGTGTTTCTGGGCTATACTCAGCTTCACATAGCCAAGTTCTCATTCAGAGCGCTAGAGGTGACGAATTCCCGCTTTCTCGCTTGGTCTGACAGGGTTATCCACTGGCACCTTATCTATTTTTATTTGTTGCCGAGGCCATGAACAGTTTTCGCTCCGCTCAGGAGTCAAGGCTCCAAGGGCTGCGTCTTCCCATTCGCGTGCAGGAGAAGCTACTTGATTCAGATTTTGCCAATGACACAATAACATACCTATCTGGAGATGAGTGGAATCTCCATAAACTTGCCGAGGTGATAGAGATCTTCTACCATGCATCTAGAGCGCAAATCAACTCGCACAAGTCATGTGGTTTCTGGGTTGGCTCATCGCCTACCCCGACTTGGAGTCCACTTGAGGCTTTTCAGTGGATCCCGAGTGGCACTCCAGGTCATTATCTTGGATGCCACGTAGGTATCGATATCTCCCCGAAGCAACAGCTAGCCCCTCTTCTAATGAGCATTCAAAAAAAGCTGTTATACTGGAGTTCAACCAAGCTTTCCTTAGCTGAGTAAAGGTCTCATCATAATCTATGCCCTTCTCTTGAGCATGACAAGCCTTGTCTTGCAGTGACTAAATGATCAATGCTACCGTCAGCTTTATGCTTAACCTTAAAAACCCACTTCGTACCAATGGCCTTTTTACCATAAGACAAATCTCCTAAACACTAAGTGTCATTATTGAGAGTTGAGTCATACTCATCCTGCATGGCCTGCATCCAATGATCATTTTCATGTGCTTCTTTCAAAGGAAGCAGGTTCCTCTTCATTGCATATACTGGCTATGAGAGCATGATCCATAAAAGGATAAGATGCATGGTGAGAAACTCCACATGTCTTGCTAGGTAAAGGTGTAGCTAATTTGCTATCTTGCAATGTTTGCAGGGCTAAAGTCACGAGCCCACATCTCTATGAAGATCCATCTCATACACTAGGTCAAAGGGACTCCTAAAACCGGGATCCTAGCCTAGAGGAAGTCCTTCCAAGGCTCGCCACCCCGAAGAAGACCACGAACTATCAACTTGCCCAAAAGGGCGCGGCTCTTAATAGAGGGGTTGATGATGCCCAAGCAAAACCCTGTGTCGCAGCTGAATGATTACTCTCCGGACAACCTTGGCCAGGGTAGGCCTCCCATCGCTACCAGCCCAAAGAAAGATGTGGATTAACCGCTAAACCTAACCAATGCAAGCCCAGGAGAAGGCCCAGAAGGAGGTGATGGGTAGTACCACATGACCACGACCTGGGTCGTAACAGCCTTCACGTCATGAAAATCTACTCACAAAATTTCAGACCATCAAGACAATCATGCATGGCATAGATGACCCTCTACAACATCCCAGTCATGAAATACTGCCACCCAAGAGTAGATGCGAGCTCATATAGGAAGAAGTATCCACATTAGGACTAGTCTCCATAAGTAAACCATCACATTGAAAAAGGAGGAACAGGCATGATAAAGGCTAGCATATCGCTACAGAGAAGTGCACATCAAATGTAGCTGGGTTCATTCAGCTTAGAAAACAATAAGAACACATGAAGTCATCATTTCAGCTTGCTAAAGACCTGCGCATGCCGCCACACCACCCCCCCCCACCAACACACACACAAAAGAGGGTAGCTGATCAGGCAGATACACTGGTCCAGAAAATAATCACCTAGAAGAACGATTGGAATTCTGTAGTCAGGATCCGGGACAATTGTCTCTCTAGCAGTCTTGACATTCTTTCCAGCCTGCCAAACGATTTAGACCACAAAAAGGCCTTCAGAGAAAAACCAAGCGTACTGCATTTGATAAATAAATGTGCACACAGCAAAATTAAAGAGCTATTGTACATACTTTTTGTGTATCAACAAAAACCCACCCCTGTAGCACAACTGCAGGCGCTTGGGGATGAAGGGCTGGCCTGGTTCATCAACTTTCATGTGCATGTGGTGTGGGCTTCCATGTCAGCCCTTGATTCTGATGTGTGTATACAAACACTTACACACGTACATGCCTATGCATAAAACTTACATGTGCTTCCATGTCTGCCCTTGTTATTTACATACGTAATGCCCACACAGATGCATGCTTACACATATAAATGTAAGCATGCATATACACAAACAAAAGCCAAATGATATGTGTATTTGTCCACTCACATATGCACGCATGCATACATAAATACATACATGACATCTACATGTGCATAAGATATGCATATGTATACATTCATGGACATATACATGAGTATATTACCACAAACACACACACACATGAACACATGCCCGCCTGCACGCTCTCTCTCTCTCGCTCTCTCTCTCTCTCTCACGCACACGCACACGCACACGCACACGCACGTTCCTTTCAATGTGCAATATGAAGTGGGCTTGTTTGCATGCCTACCCTTGCTTCTACAACCAAGCCTTGTGTTTTCTTGCCGAGCCCTTGAACAATGGATTTGGGTAAGCTTTCCATCGATGGCATTTTCTTCTCCAGAGCTCTACTCTGTCGCAAGCTTGTTCGTGATAGAACTCCATTGGTGCCCACTTGAGGATTTCTCTCTGCATCAGAGATATGGAGAGAAAAAGTGCGAACCACTTAACAATACAGCTTTCAGAAGCTGAATTTTCACTGATGTAATCTGCTATAATGCCATTACGTAGTGTACCTTGATAAAGTTGGCTTGCCCTCGGCGCAGGAGCTGACAGAGGTAACGTACAGGAAGCCATGGCTGGATCACAAGGAACTGGATAAAAGTGCCTTAATATAAATTTTTGGTAGTTTGTTAATAAGTTGATAATGGTTTTTTTTATTAAAAAATAACAATTGTAATAGTTTTTTATAATACTTTTTTTTGTATTGCGAGGATATTTTATTTTTAGTTTATAATACTTGGTAAATTACTTCTTGGCTCATGATGGTGGACATGATTGTGTATAGCACAATCTAAGGCCCGCGTTCAACATGGAGGCTGAAGTGTAGGGATGCTTAGGTGTTGCATGGCGAAATTTAATTGGAGATGTCATGCACGTCTGGTCCTCAAAAAATGTCCGACCAATAGAGGCTAGAATTCTGTGGACATTTGGGAAAAAGATAAACCCCATGTGAGGGCTAGAGTTTTACCAAGTGGCATTTTTATTATTTGAACCACCCACCAACATGTGAACTGTAGGAGAGCGGATATCTTTGCACTTTCAACGCCCAATTGTAAAAACCATGGCTAAGTATCTACATAGGCATATGGCCCATCAAACAACCTAGGGATGCATAGATAAGGGAGATCTTTTGCCCATCAAGGACAGCGGGCACTCCGAGGAAGACTTATGTCTATAACGATCCTAAGGGTTACATCTCTTCCACAGTTCCCTTGGGCATCGCCCATTGCCCAACTAGAGGGGGTTATAA